>NW_022589724.1:4261524-4359265 GCF_004348235.1 Phoca vitulina | reverse complement strand
AAACCAGCCCTACAAGAAATCTTGAAAGGGGTCCTCTAAGCAAAGAGAGAGCCTAAAAGCAACATAGACCAGAAAGGAACACAGACAATATACAGTAACAGTCACCTTACAGGCAATACAATGGCACTAAATTCCTATCTTTCAATAGTTACCCTGAATGTAAATGGGCTAAATGCCCCAATCAAAAGACACAGGCTATCAGATTGGATTAAAAAACAAGACCCATCGATATGCTGTCTGCAAGAGACTCATTTTAGAACCAAAGACACCCCCAGATTGAAAGTGAGGGGGTGGAAAACCATTTACCATGCTAATGGACACCAAAAGAAAGCTGGGGTGGCAATCCTTATATCAGACCAATTAGATTTTAAACCAAAGACTGTAATAAGAGATGAGGAAGGACACTATATCCTACTTAAAGGGTCTATCCAACAAGAAGATCTAACAATTGTAAATATCTATGCCCCTAACATGGGAGCAGCCAATTATATAAGCCAATTAATAACAAAAGCAAAGAAACACATCGACAACAATACACTAATAGTGGGGGACTTTAACACCCCCCTCACTGAAATGGACAGATCGTCTAAGCAAAAGATCAACAAGGAAATAAAGACTTTAAATGACACACTGGACCAAATGGACTTCACAGACATATTCAGAACATTCCATCCCAAAGCAACGGAATACACATTCTTCTCTAGTGCCCATGGAACATTCTCCAGAATCAATCACATCCTAGGTCATAAATCAGGTCTCAACTGGTACCAAAAGATTGGGATCATTCCCTGCCTATTTTCAGACCACAATGCTTTGAAACTAGAACTGAATCACAAGAGGAAAGTCAGAAAGAACTCAAATACATGGAGACCAAAGAGCAACCTACTAAAGAATGAATAGGTCAACCAGGAAATTAAAGAAGAATTAAAAAAATTCATGGAAACAAATGAAAATGAAAACACAACTGTTCAAAATCTTTGCAAAATCAAAAAGCAAATAAAGCCTAAACCCAGCAGGAGAAGAGAAATAATAAAGATCAGAGCAGAAATCAATGAAATAGAAACCAAAAGAACAGTAGAACAGATCAATGAAACTAGGAGCTGGTTCTTTGAAAGAATGAACAAGATTGATAAACCCCTGGCCAGACTTATCAAAAAGAAAAGAGAAATGACCCAAATCAACAAAATCATGAATGAAAGAGGAGAGATCACAACCACACCAAAGAAATACAAACAATTATAAGAACATATTATGAGCAACTCTATGCCAGCAAATTAGATAACCTGGAAGAAATGGATGCATTCCTAGAGATGTATCAACTACCAAAACTGAACCAGGAAGAAAGAGAAAACCTGAACAGACCTATAACCACTAAGGAAATTGAAGCAGTCATCAAAAATCTCCCAACAAACAAAAGCCCAGGGCCAGATGGCTTCCCAGGGGAATTCTACCAAACATTTCAAGAAGAATTAATACCTATTCTTCTGAAACTGTTCCAAAAAATAGAAATGGAAGGAAAACTCCCAAACTCATTTTATGAGGCCACCATTACCTTGATCCCCAAACCAGAAAAAGACCCCATCAAAAAGGAGAACTACAGACCAATACCCCTGATGAACATGGATGCAAAAATTCTCACCAAAATACTAGCCAATAGGATCCAACAGTACATTAAAAGGATTATTCACCACGACCAAGTGGGATTTATCCCTGGGCTGCAAGGTTGGTTCAACATCCGCAAATCAATCAACGTGATACAATACATTAACAAAAGAAAGAACAAGAATCATATGATCCTCTCAATAGATGCAGAAAAAGCATTTGACAAAGTACAGCATCCTTTCTTGATCAAAACTCTTCAGAGTATAGGCATAGAGGGTACATACCTCAATATCATAAAAGCCATCTATGAAAAACCTACAGCGAATATCATTCTCAATGGGGAAAAACTGAGAGCTTTCCCCCTAAGGTCAGGAACGCGGCAGGGATGTCCACTATCACCACTGCTATTCAACATAGTATTGGAAGTCCTAGCCACAGCAATCAGACAACAAAAAGAAATAAAAGGTATCCAAATCGGCAAAGAAGAAGTCAAACTCTCACTCTTTGCAGATGATATGATACTTTATGTGGAAAACACAAAAGACTCCACCCCAAAACTGCTAGAACTCATACAGGAATTCAGTAAAGCGGCAGGATATAAAATCAATGCACAGAAGTCAGTGGCATTCCTATACACCGACAACAAGACAGAAGAAAGAGAAATGAAGGAGTCGATCCCATTTACAATTGCACCCAAAACCATGAGATACCTAGGAATAAATCTAACCAAAGAGGCAAAGGATCTGTACTCAGAAAACTATAAAATACTCATGAAAGAAATTGAGGAAGACACAAAGAAATGGAAAAACGTTCCATGCTCATGGATTGGAAGAACAAATATTGTGAAGATGTCAATGCTACCTAGAGCAATCTACACATTCAATGCAATCCCCATCAAAATACCATCCACTTTTTTCAAAGAAATGGAACAAATCATCCTAAAATTTGTATGGAACCAGAAAAGACCCCGCATAGCCAGAGGAATGTTGAAAAAGAAAAGCAAAGCTGGCGGCATCACAATTCCGGACTTCCAGCTCTATTACAAAGCTGTCATCATCAAGACAGTATGGTACTGGCACAAAAACAGACACATAGATCAATGGAACAGAATAGAGAGCCCAGAAATGGACCCTCAACTCTATGGTCAACTAATCTTTGACAAAGCAGGAAAGAATGTCCAATGGAAAAAAGACAGTCTCTTCAACAAACCGTGTTGGGAAAATTGGATAGCCACATGCAGAAGAATGAAACTGGACCATTTCCTTACACCACACACAAAAATAGACTCCAAATGGTTGAGAGACCTCAATGTGAGACAGGAGTCCATCAAAATCCTAAAGGAGAACACAGGCAGCAACCTCTTCGACCTCAGCCGCAGCAGCTTCTTCCTAGAAACATCGCCAAAGGCAAGGGAAGCAAGGGCAAAAATGAACTATTGGGACTTCATCAAGATAAAAAGCTTTTGCAAAGCAAAGGAAACAGTCAACAAAACCGAAAGACAACCGACAGAATGGGAAAAGATATTTGCAAATGACATATCAGATAAAGGGCTAGTATCCAAAATCTGTAAAGAACTCATCAAACTCAACACCCAAAGAACAAAGAATCCAATCAAGAAATGGGCAGAAGACATGAACAGACATTTTTCCAAAGAAGACATCCAAATGGCCAACAGACACATGAAAAAGTCCTCAACATCGCTCGGCATCAGGGAAATCCAAATCAAAACCTGAATGAGATACCACCTCACAGCAGTCAGAATGGCTAAAATTAACAAGTCAGGAAATGACAGATGTTGGCGGGGATGCGGAGAAAGGGGAACCCTCCTACACTGTTGGTGGGAATGCAAGCTGGTGCAGCCACTCTGGAAAACAGTATGGACGTTCCTCAAAAAGTTGAAAATAGAGCTACCATACGATCCAGCAATTGCACTACTGGGCATTTACCCCAAAGATACAAAAGTAGGGATCCGAAAGGGTACGTGCATCCCGATGTTTATAGCAGCAATGTCCACAATAGCCAAACTGTGGAAAGAGCCAAGATGTCCATCGACAGATGAATGGATAAAGAAGAAGTGGTATACATATACAATGGAATATTATGCAGCCATCAAAAGGAATGAGATCTTGCCATTTGCAACGACGTGGATGGAACTGGAGGGTATTATGCTGAGCGAAATAAGTCAAACAGAGAAAGACATGTATCATATGACCTCACTGATATGAGGAATTCTTAATCTCAGGAAACAAACTGAGGGTTGCTGGAGTGAGGGGTGGGGTGGGAGGGATGGGGTGACGGGGTGATAGACACTGGGGAGGGTATGTGCTCTGGTAAGCGCTGTGAATTGTGCAAGACTGTTGAATCTCAGATCTGTACCTCTGAAACAAATAATGCAATATATGTTAAGAAAAAAAAAAAAGAAGAAGGTAGCAGGAGGGGAAGAATGAAGAGGGGGAAATCGGAGGGGTAGATGAACCATGAGAGACGATGGACTCTGAAAAACAAACTGAGGGTTCTAGAGGGGAGGGGGTTGGGAGGATGGGTTAGCCTGGTGATGGGTATTGAGGAGGGCACGTTCTGCATGGAGCACTGGGTGTTATGCACAAACAATGAATCATGGAACACTACATCTAAAACTAATGATGTAATGTATGGGGATTAACATAACAATAAAAAATTTAAAAAAAAAAGAAAGCATTAACAATTGTGTGCCCCTCCATCGATGTCGATAGCTTGATTTTACAATCAGCATAGAAGTAGTCCTACTTCTTCAGAGCATCAACAACGTGGCCTTAAGCACTTTAATCGCTATATTTTAATGTTCCTATGTGATTATACGTAGCTCTTTAATCTCACTGAAGTATATTAGGTAAAGAGTGAGTTTTCTCAATGTCACTTCCAAGAAGAGGTCACTTAACAATAGCATCCCCCACTGTTTTTATGCCTACGGACAGGAATTATATTTTGATATATTTTTCCTTCTTGATAATCAATTTTCCTTAAATTGGCCAATTTAAGTTTTTCACCATCAAAAATGTACATTTGAAAGCTAAATTAAATTTTAATTATGCAGAAGTAAAGTGACATTTCTATAACTCAAGATGCGACCTAGTTGGAGACCATAAAATTTGGAAACCCCTATGGTTACTATGACAAATACAAATATATATTTCTATGTCTGTATACATATATTAACCTTATATTTAGGCTTTATTTTATCCTATTAGCCCCACATTATGATTTCTGGAATATATTATATTTTCTTTAATCTGTCATTCTTCTGTCGATTCCTTTGTGTTTGATATCCTTACAAAGAACCCAGTTGCAATTCAGGAAGTATCTTCCATTTCAAGCTTTATTCCTCATATCTTTTTAATGCTTTGTTAGAATGATAAAATTCTCCAACACTAGTGAGATCTCAAAGCAGGGACCTTTTCATTTGTTTCTGCATTCTACACTAGCATGCCCCTAACACAGAGCCATGACATGCGATGTGTCAACAGTTAGTAAATTATGAGTATTCCCAGCCTTTATCTAACTCTGGCGACTGAGGAAGATTCTGGCTTAAAGTCCTCAGTCACCTGACAACTGGATTGGGCCTGGTTCCTTTGGGGGAAGAAAGCTAGAGGCAGAGAAAAGACTGGGAGAAAACAGGCTAACACTGAGGAAATCTTCAAACAGGATAGGCTGGCAGATTTTAGGGACAATTTGGGATGAAAGAAATGTGAAAGCACTTTCAGTGAAGAAAGAAATGAATGGGAAAGATGAAAAATTTAAATATTACTGCAGTGTATGTATATCTCTTCATGCTATTTGAAAAATGCAAGTAAAGTATTTGTTATCTTAAGATTACTTTGTGACTGGATGTGATCCTTTTAACCTTGATACCACTTAAACTAGGTACCGTGTGAATACATGGAATGTTTTTTCATAAGTCCATGCTGAGTATGTTCAATTTCATGATGGTTGAAGATCTTCATTGTGTTGGATCACGCAAAGGATGTGAATCTTCACCATGTGAGAATGTAGAAGTAAATTAAAGTGCTTAGACTGAATGTAAACTATCCCCAGAATATACTATGGAGACATTTGAGGGTTTTTTTCTTAACCCATAAATCTCTGCTTTATCTTTGGAATATTTCTCCTAAAAGTGAACAAGATACATCTAATTAAATTTTTTTTCCCACAGATTTATACTTGTGTCTCAGTCACTTTGCTGCAAAATGGATACCAAGAAAACCTCAGCAACATAAACCATAGCATTTATTTGTCACTCACCAGAATATTGTTCACTGGGGCTCAGCTGCAGCTCCCACCTGCAGTTAGGTCCAGGTCTGTTCTACAAACCTCTCATGGTCTTTGAACCAGCAGCCATTCAAGGAATGTTCTTCTATGGGTGAAAGGCATAAGCCCCCAAAAAAAAAAGCTCAACTGTGTAAGCACATTTCAAGCCTTCATTTGCATCATGTCCACTAAAATCCCATTGATCAAAGCAATGAGTTAGCCAACCCACAAGTCAAAGACTAGGTAAATACACATTACCATAGCATGAGGTCATATTACTACTATGGGGAATGCAGAATTGAGATGGATTTAACTTATACATACTGCTAAATTATATTTTCATTATACATATATTACATTTCACATTATATTATATGTGAATACATTGCTAAAGCCTTTCATACTACACTCATATTCAGTAATTATCATATTTTCTGATCTTATGAAAAACACAAAAATTGTATTGGCTAGTTTCATTTCTTTAAGCCCTATCCCTTCACTATGTAGACAAAGACTTACTGGTATTAGAAGAATCAGAATGAAATAATGCCTGGGAAACCTATAGACATTGTCGTCACTTCAAAACTGTGGATGCCAAAGTGAACAAACTATAGGCAATCTCCCTAGCCATCCCATACACACACAGATGCCTGCACCACTAACTGTGGACGCTGCCAGGACGAGGTTCCTGGCCACCCACTTCTGGAATGAAGATGATGTATTTTGGCACTGGGGAAGATACCAGTAAAAAAAAAAAATTCATAATAGTAAAAAAACCCCATGGTGGAGAGGCTGATAAACCAGGAAAATCACAACTTGATTTAGAAAGCAGCAGGGAGCTAGTAGGGACACTTAAAGAGGAAGATTGAATAGCTGGTACAATAGAAAAGAAGATTGCTTTTGCTGAAGACCCTTTTGAAACTCCACAGAAACATGACTGTGACGCTAACCAGATGAAGGACTTTAGGAAGAGCCATACTAAGGTGGGAGGAAACTGCAAATCTCCCAGTTAAAAAACATGAATGAGGATTAAGACAGATATGGTCATTAGAAACAAATGGGCTGCAAGTGTTTTCATTATCAGAAATCTCAGCCCTCAGCTTAAAGGCATCAAATGTCAGAGCCAAACAGGGGTCTTTTTGCCTGGGAGCAGATCAGAAGAGAAACACCAGCTTACACTCCACCAGCTCCACCAGCTGCGGTCATCATAATAGATGTTGTCTCCCTGTTTTGATTGCTGTAGAAGAAATGGGGTTGTAGTTCTGTGTCTGCCTTAAGCTGTGGAACCTTGGGCTACCATTTATTGACTCTCTGCCTCAGGCATCAGCTATTCATAATTGATTTAAAACTATATAAATATATTAATATATCTACTCTCTTTGACTTGAGAGAGAATTAAAAAAATTCTGCAAGAAAGCATTAAGCTCTTCAAAGAGGTGTCATCCCATTCCAGAGTACAGTAGTTACTATTTTCATCCTGCCTCATCTTAATCAGTCTCATTAGACCAGCATTCTTAATGGATGAAATGTTTTCCCATTGAGTTCTTGGTAGAGTTCCATGTGATCACAAGCTAATCATTGCTGCTACTGCCTGAGTCTTGCTCAGTTTGCTCTCCATAGTGTACCCTGCAGTGATTGTAGTGTTGGCGGTAGGGGCCAACTGATATATTTTTTAAAGATTTATTTATTTATTAGAGAGAGAGAGCATGTGCCAGAGCGGGGGGGGGGGGGGTGGGGAGGGGCAGAGGGAGAGGAAGAGAATCCTCAAGCAGACTCCCCACTGAGCACAGAGCCCCATGCAAGGTTCGATCCCAGGATCCTGATATCATGACCCGAGCTAAATCAAGAGTCGGGTGCTTAACCCTCTGAGCCACCAAGAAAAACCCAACTGATTTTTCTAACCCAGTGATGGTACACCAAAAGAAAAGGGACAATGTATTTCTGAGGGGATTTCAAATTCTGGAAGAGATCGTTTCTATTTCGACAACAATTTCTAGATGATTAACTCTTATTTCAAAGAGATGCTCAGTTCTCAGAAGGTTCTCCTTCAGCATAATCATGAGATTTTTTTTTTTTCTGTCTTTATCAATGACAGCACCTGGAAATGGCATGGAGGATAATTCTGCTCAGCAAAAGGTCACACTCCATAATATGACGTATATATCCAAACTCATTTTTGAGTGATCTAGCTTATACCATGCAAACTCTTCAATCCTTTGATCAAGATAGAAGCCTTGTCAATACAGTATGTGAAGAGGAGACTCCAGTCATGCCTTAGAGAGCAGAAAGTTTCCCTTTGAATTGAACTTTTCCCAATGAGAATATTCCAGAAGCACCATCTCAAATCACAGAGATTTTCACATATTAAAATATTCCTTGAGATCCTAAGTATGCGGTTGCTGAAAAGAGATCCTAAGGAGGATAATAATGAGTTATAAGATAATATTTCCAATGACATTTAAAACCATAGCCAAGAGGTGCCTGGGTGGCTCAGTCGTTGGGCGTCTGCTTTCGGCTCGGGTCATGGTCCCGGGGTCCTGGGATCGAGCCCCACATCGGGCTCCCTGCTTGGCAGGAGGCCTGCTTCTCCCTCTCCAACTCCCCCTGCTTGTGTTCCCTCTCTCGCTGTGTCTCCCTCTGTCAAATAAATAAAATAAAATCTTTAAAAAAAAAAAAACCAGGGCGCCTGGGTGGCTCAGTTGGTTAGGCAACTGCCTTTGGCTCAGGTCGTGATCCTGGAGTCCCTGGATCGAGTCCCACGTCGGGCTCCCTGCTCAGCGGGGAGTCTGCTTCTCCCTCTGACCCTCCCCCCTCTCATGTGCTGTCTCTCTCTCGTTCTCTCTCTCTCAAATAAATAAATAAAATCTTTAAAAAAAAAAAAAAAAACCGTAGCCAAGGTTAAGAGTCATTTCACATATGAAATAGACAAAAATATCTGCTAGAAAGTTTGTGGCCCAATAAGAAAATAGAAAATCACAATCATTCATGCCTATTTATGTGTAGTATTAAACAGTAAGAAATCCATTTCTTAAGATCTCCTTAAATATTAAGACTTCTAGAGTTGGCATTTACATACTCTGACAGTGATAGTCAAGTAACTTTATGATTATGTTCATCTCTGTACATTAGCTAGATAGTGGTTCCAGAGTCAGTCAGGTCTGATCATCACGCTTCCATTCACACTTGGAAGCGGAAATGAAAAGAGTTTGGACTTTGGAGTCAGAGGATCAAATCTGATTTTGCTTCCCAGTTCTTAGCAAATGATTCAACCTCACTAAGCATGACTTTCATCATCTATAAAATAAGGATAACACAGTGTATTGAATCATAAAATTAAAAGAGTATGTATGCAAACCGCCCCACGTGTAGAAGTCACTCAAGATAATAAGCTCTAGAATGATAAAGATTTCATAATTCTTTTCTGGTGAAGAAACCTCCCTTAAAGCCTCTTTCTAAAGAAACAAAAACTGTTTTTCTTAAACAAAATGCTTTTCCAGATGTAAGGCATGAGAACCATGAAGGCAAATAGCCTTTGCAAAAGTCCCCAATTCTTTGGCTACAGCTATAAAATTCGTGCTACAAACTGGGCACAAAAAAGTCCTTTAAAAATGTTGCAGTTTGTGATGGGCCAAGTTTTATTCCAAAACTCATTTGGATAAACACTAAATTGGAGTGATTATTACCAAAGGGGGAAAAAAAAAGAGAGAGAGAGAGACTACCACATTGGCCTTTCCAAGTCCTATTTGAGTTTCCTATAGTGTGTGGTTTAGGAGAAGAATCAAGAAATCCAAACACTCAGCTAATAATCCCGGTGGATGTTGAAAAGGCCATGCACTTGTCACAACTGATAACTTACTCCCCTGACAATAACTAGACTGAGGACACCCCAGTGTTCTTTTTCATAGCTGAAAGGCAAAAACTATTGGCAGTTCCTAATTTGTTGATAGGTAATAGTCCTGGCCTGAATTTGGTTTCCTGGGTGTAGGTGATCATGTGGTACAAAGGAGGAGACATTCCCCTTTATATTTTCCAGTGTCACGACAAAGACTGAGCACTATTTGAAATAGAAAAGACAGACTAATTTTTTGCTTCCCTTTCTTTGCCCCATTTTCCTAGCTCCTGATGCTCCTTTTCTCTTATTCCAGTCCCTCGGGTTGCCTAAAACTCCTTCAGTGAAATCCTACTTAGTCCTTTCTTATGTCCCTAAATCCCCTTGTAATGCAAAATGAACTCCTTCCCCCATCAAAAAAAATTCCCAACAGGATATTAATTTTACAATAATCAGGGTTAAATAATTTATCCTAATAATCCCATAACCATGAAAGTTACTTGCATTTTTTGAAGAGAATGACTAGTGCCAAAATTAATGCCTAATGAGTAGAATATAGAACAGTATTATAAGGTATCAAGTGAATATAGGCTTTTTTTTAAAGGGGGAACAAAAAAGAATAATTAGGCTTTAGATAGATTGGCCCTTAGGGTCTGCTCCTCAAAACTGACCCGATTTGTCTGTGATTCATTCCTTCTTCAAATTCTGCTACCATCGCTTCTCTACCAATTCCACATATTTTTTTAAATATTTGTTATTTAAGTATAGTTGATATACAATGTTATATTATTTTCAGGAGCACAACACGATGATTCCACAATTCTATACATTACACAAAGTTCACCACAAGTGTAGTTACCATCTGTCACCACACAATGTTATTATGGGATTATTGACTATATTTCCTATGCTGTACTTTTCATCTCTGTGACTTAATTTATTTTATAACTGGAAGCTTGTGCCTCTTCATTCCCTTCACCTATTTTGCCCATCCCCCCCAACAGCCCCCTGCCTTGTGGCAACCACCACTTTGTTCTCTGTATTTATGATTCTATTTCTGCTTTTTGTTTGTTTGTTCCTTTGTTTTGTTTGCTTGTTTTTACCCAGGAGGATTCCCATAAACACAGGGTCTCTGGCAATAGAGACAAAGACGTTGATGTGAGGAGGGCACAATTTGGGCTTAGGGAATTATTAGCTAGAGGTGAGCACGTTTTTCATCTGAATATTGATCAACAACAACCACCACCTACATTGCTAATATCGCATAAAAGTCTGACCCGGAGATAGGAACATGGCATTTAATATTATTGCCCATTTACAAAAACAAAGCTAAATATGGGTAGAACTTGAAATCTGTCAGGGTATAGGCAAAAAGAAAGAAAAAAGGTAATTTCCCAAGCCTTTAGAAATATGTGACTGAACTGAAAGGCCTAAAAAAGCCTCCCACTCCCATGGAACTTGAAAGCGTTCACAGGAGTCCACACACTGCCGGGTAGACAACTGCCAGGAGCTGTCACCACAACCCCAGTACAAAGGAGAAATCTGTGCTTCAGGAGGTTAAATGTTGCACCCATAGGGAAACAGTGCTGAAAATAGAATCCAAGTTTCTGACTCCCACAGCATCCTTCACTGCAGCCTCTCTTGGGCGACCTCCAGAATATCTCAGCGTTTGGTTTACCGGTTGCTGGTACCAGAAAGCACAGATGTGCACAAAAGCACATTTTAAATTGTGAGCATTTGGATTTGCTTTTGTTTATTTGACTCTCCAACATGAGTTCTTAGATCAGTAGTTCTCATTTAGAATCTGGTAATAAAAAGAGCTTCATCTTCTCTGGGTGAGCCAATGTTGAAATTTGGCTGATTCTTGCTACCAATAATGCAGCTGGGATGAACTCAGAATCTCGAATCCACACTGCCACTCACTAACTATGCAATGACTTTGTGCAAATAACTCAACTTTTCTCAAATACAATTTCCTATCCTATAGAATGGGAATAATTAACATTAATTTGATAAAATGGTTTATGATTTGACAGTAATGTCCTCTCTCACATGGATTATTGCCAACAGCCTTATATCTGGTCTCCTGACTCCTACCCTTGCCTACCTTTCATCTATTATCAACAGAGCAGCTAGCTAGAGTAGTCCTGTTAAAACATAAGTCCTGTCGCTCTTCTGCTTAACACCTGCCCCCATACCTTCTCACCCCCTTCAGAGTAGAAGCCAAAATTCTTCATTGGCTTACATTATCTGCCACCTCCTCATTGCTTCTCTGGCCTGACCTGTCACCACTCTTACCTAGAGCATTTTGCTCCAGCAACTCTGGATGCCTCACTATTATTTTTTAAGATTTTATCTATTTATTTGAGAGAGAGTAAAAGTGAGAGAGATCACAGAGGGAGAGGGAGAGGGAGAAGCGGACTCGCTGCTGAGCAGAGAGCCCAACACGGGCTCAATTGCAGGACCCTGAGATCATGACCTGAGCCAAAGGCAGACGCTTAACCGATTGAGCCATCCAGGCGCCCCTGGACCCCTCACTATTCCTCAGACATGCCAGAAACACCCTGCCTCAGGGCCTTTGCACTTGCGGTTTCCTCTACTTGGAAATTCTTGTCTTGAATGTTTATATGAATCACCCCGTCACCTCCCTTTAACTCTTTATTCAAAAGTTATGTTCTCAGAGGGGTTTACCCTGGCTCTGCTCTCTAAAATTACAACCCACTCTCCTCCTAATGCTTCCTCTTTGCTGGTCTACTTTTCTTCTTAGCATCAACTAACATATCCTACATTTACTTCTTCGTATGCTTTATTGTCTGTCTCTCCCACTAGAATATAAGCTCAATGTCAGCATTTTGCTCACTCATTAAATATGTGGTTTGTGGGGGAAAAAACCCTCAACTTCCCTGATCTGGAGTTTATTCATCTACCCCCAGGACAGTTCTGCAGCAATACCTGCCACAGAGTAGGAACTTAATAAATGGTTGTTGAACTGATGACTGAATCTAAAAGAGCTCTCAACATTATGACCATTGAAGCATGAAAAAGGAGAAGAAGGAAGGGAAAAGAGAAAGGGAGATGTGAGGAAAGGAGAGAAAAGAATCATTCAGAGACACTCAGGTGACAGTGAGATGGATAAAAAGAACCAAGCAGCAAAAGACAACGGAAAAGGGAGCCAGTACATCATCCTCAAAAAGCCCAGGAAAGAAACAAAAAATGAAGCAGAGGAAGGAAGGGCTGTTTGTCACCGTGAACACTCAGTATTTGCAAGATTTAGCTATGGTTTTATCATGAGCTGGTAGAGCACGTTCCTCAGAACCTTGGGAATCATCTTTTCTCCTGTGAATAAGCAGTTCAGCTGTTCCCTCAAGGGGTCATGGACTTGAGAGGCCTAAAGAACGTAGGATCAAATTAACCACCAGACCCATCTATTCTTCATCACCATCTATTTTCTTGAGAACCTGATTTGAACATGTATGTAATGCCAAGTACTAAGATAACCACTCTAGAGCATGGTCATCATCTGGAATGTCACACTCCTCAATGCACACACACACGCAAAGCAGCACATCTTCTGACTACACAATTAATAGATTCCCAGTCTTCCTGCAATGCAAGGACCACAAAATTCTATACTTTTCTTATTCAGTGCCCAATCAGTGGAATCCTCTGAAGCAAGCAAGAATTTCCAGCATCCATACATGGGATGCTCTCCAGGGTCTCAGGAGGGACCATTTCCCTTGCGGTTCACCCTTTATTATGATTTTCACTCCTTTTCTTTTCTGGCACCCCAGGCTTGCAGGAGCTATTTTGGTTGTCAGATAAGTTTTGCTCTGAGACGCCTTTAAAGGTCTGTTTTGAGGAAAACAGCATTCACTTCGCAACCTTCTTGGGAATTTTATTTAGCGAGAGCCTCTTCATCCCAAGGATTTAAAGCATGATGGAAACTTTAGCTCATGAATCAGAACAGCCCTCCAGAGCTAAAAGCTAGCTGTATTTGCATAACAATTTAGCAGCTCCAAACAGCAAGGCAAGGTCAGGTGAAATAAATTGCCAAGGTCATGGTTCTCTTGAAGTGGTATTGAAATTCAGAACCTGCAGTTCCCCAGTCTTCCTTACCCCAAGGATGTGTCTCCTAATCTCCTTCTAAAGGATACCGTGGCATAAAATAAATCTACTGCAGGCGTGGAAACCACAGGCCTGCCCTTAACCCTCTATTGTGCTTCTAATTTCAGATTCAGATCCTGGAGGAAGAGACCAAATCCTAAACCACTGACTTCACTGCATTACTATACAAATGAAAGAACTTACTAGAAACAGTGATCTGGAGGACTCTTGGTCTAAACTAGACACTGCTGTTGATCGTGCCTGAAACTCCAAAGTATTTTGAAGCTCTTTAATTTCTTGATCAAATAATTGCTTCAAATTCACTTTTCACTTCTGAGAATCTAAAAACATAGGGAATCCTTAAAAACCGCAGAGGCCCACGTGCCCGAGAGAAGGAAGCTGAGGAGATTAAATGTGTAAATTATTCTGGCTTTGGTGCCCTTAGCGAGAAAAACCTTTAAAGCGACACACGGAAGAGAAGCTCGTTAAAGTCACAGCTTCTCAGAACCTATCCCAGTGAACCACTGGAATTCAGAATCCTCAGGCACAACTCCGAATTCGGAATTCTCCGCGGCTCAGAGTCCTGCGTCGCACGGAATTTCGCAAATCAAGACCCGGCGCCTTTGCGGGGAGCGGACTTTCCAGGGGCGCGGGAAGCGCCACCCGGGATTCTCACCATCAGTGGGCGTTTAGCGCAGCCAAGCGACAGGCTGGCGCCAGGGCTCAGCAACAGGGAGGCGCCGGCTGAGGCGGGGAGAACTTTGCGCTCCGAGCAGAACCACCCTTTGCTGGCCAGTCGCGTCGCTCCTCCGAGGAAGCAGGCGGCGGCGGCGGCGGCGACAGGGCGGAAAGAGGAGCGAAGCAAGGAAGAGAGGAAGTAGCGAGACAGGAAGAAAGATGAAGCCAGTGCCGGGGGGCCCCGCCAGAGGGTGGCCGACGGTGGAGCAGGGAGGATTTGGCTTCTTTTTCGCACTCGGGGCGTGAACGCCTTCTCCTGCGCGACCCCAAGGAAATTAAGTGGGTCTCGCCTGGGCAGAAAAGGAAAAGAAAAGAATCCAAGTGAGCGCGTCGCCCCTCTAGGAACTCCGGCTGCTTCCCAGCCCAGCCTCCCCGCGGGGCCGGACGCAGTGCCCGAGCCGCCCTGCAGATGGGGCGGGCAGGGAACGGGCGCCCAAGCCGCGGGTGACCGGCTACGGCCCGCCCGCCTGCCCGGCTCCGCGCGGGGACCGGGCGGGCAGAGGATGCGAAGCGGAGGGACCTGGGCGCACTAGGCTCCAACCCGGATGGCCCGGAGACCGCTTCGGCTCCTGGGGGCGCTTAGCCGTTCAGAGTGAGCTGCCCGCGGGACCTGGGGGCGGAGACCTTAGGCAGCGGCTGCAAGGGGGGTGAGCCAGGCGCAGGAGGGGGCGCGCTTTCTCCCTGGGGATCTCAGTAATGAGGAGACTGAGTTTGTGGTGGCTGCTGAGCAGGGTCTGTCTGCTGCTGCCGCCGCCCTGCGCTCTGGTGCTGGCCGGGGTGCCCGGCTCCTCCTCGCACCCGCAGCCCTGCCAGATCCTCAAGCGCATCGGGCACGCGGTGAGGGTGGGCGCGGTGCACTTGCAACCCTGGACCACGGCCCCCCGCGCCCCCAGCCGCGCTCCGGACCGCAGCCGGGCAGGCGCCCAGCGGGATGAGCCCGAGCCAGGGACTTGGCGACCCCCGGCGCCCTCGCCCGGCGCACGTCGGTTGGGGAGCGCCCTGCATGGCCGGGGCCCGCCGCGCGCCCGGAAGCCCGGGGAGGGCGCGGGGGCCGAGACCCTGTGGCCACGGGACGCCCTCCTCTTCGCCGTGGACAACCTGAACCGCGTGGAAGGTCTGCTGCCCTACAACCTATCTTTGGAAGTAGTGATGGCCATCGAGGCGGGCCTGGGCGATCTGCCGCTCTTGCCCTTCTCCTCCCCAAGCTCGCCGTGGAGCAGTGACCCTTTCTCCTTTCTGCAGAGCGTGTGCCACACCGTGGTGGTGCAAGGGGTGTCGGCGCTGCTCGCCTTCCCCCAGAGCCAGGGCGAGATGATGGAGCTCGACTTGGTTAGCTCTGTCCTGCACATTCCAGTGATCAGCATCGTGCGCCACGAGTTTCCGCGGGAGAGTCAGGTGAGAGGAGTGGGGCGCCACTTGGGGGCCGGGACCTTATGGAGGGGAGGAGGGGAGAAAGGGGAAGGGTGAAGTCCGGAGGGACTTGGGGCTTTACAACTTTGATATTGTTTAAGGACCGGACCATATCCATAGATGGTTCGTTGAAGAAGTTCAGTAAAAGTAAAATAAGACAGTGTAAGTGCGGATGGAAATAAAATAAGAGGTAGGGGTAGCAGATGGAAGAAAGGAAGTGGGGGAAATAAGCGTAAAAAATACTCCTGTTTTGACCAGCTGGGGAAACCTAGTGAATGCCAGAGGGAAGTAGAAATCAAAGTTCAGGAGCGTGGAGAGCAATGGATTTTCTAAAGACGAGCGCGGGGGAGGGCGATGGAAGATCCCTGAGAATGCTGGAGTCTTTCACTCCCAAGAGGAACTAAGCATGTGGCGCCAAGAGCTGCATCTGCTCTGACTTCTTTAGAAGGTGTGCCTGAGGCTTGGGCGGTGCTGTACGGAAGGAAACAGCCCTCTGAATTCCTATGAGTAAATAGGAAATCTGCAACTAGTACGGAAGCAATAGGGTAAAGAAGGGCAGTTAATTACGCTTGGGCATTGAAATGCATTAGAATTATTATCTGGTAGCGTAAAAATCGATGGGAGGACTCATTTGGGATTGGTTTTTTGGTCCCTACCTTTCTGTGTCATGTGGGCTCAGAGACTGGCTGTCTGCAGTTGCTGTGTTCAGCTCATTTCTGTCTGAGTGATCTAGGACTAAAGAAAGAAGACGCTAATGCTTTCGTTTCTTATAGGTTAAAAAATTGAACCTATTTTTAATAAAAGAAGCTATTTGTGAATTTACTGTTGACAATAATATAAATATTTAAAGAGAGGGCGGGGTCCTTTCAGCAATAGGAGTTTGCTGCCTTTTGTGCATTATTTTTATCAAAATATCAAGCTTCATTAAGCCTTGCACAAAGTATTTATGAAACAAATAGGTAATCGGTGTTGGCCCCATGTTAAAGATTGAGGAACTAAGGAAAGTTTTGGTCAGTGTACTAATAAAAGAGTCCAGACACTGCAGAATTTCTAACTCTACATATCATTTCACTATCCCTTTAGCTGGAAAAAAATATTTCTAATCTCTTTTCTTCCACTTTTGATATATATACAGAGATAAAAGCTAAAATGAGTAAGGCCAAATACAAGTGAAAAGTTTGATAGAATCTATGCATAAAATATCAAGAGAGTACTAAAGATTTCTTTTTCTAGAAAAATGAATCTTACATTTTTAATCTTAGGAAGGCTGGGCACCCGCTACTTTCAGCAGTTCCCCAGAAGATTGCTATTTAATGCTGAACTATAGAGATTTGATCTGCAGAGTGCAGGCTAATTAACTTTTATCTAAGACATTTCCGTCACCTGAATCTGAATGACTGTAGGCAGCAGATGGGAAGGCAGGGAAAACACAGGTGCACAATGCTGCCAATGGCCAAAGTGTTATAAACATGAAATTGCATCCATAGGGTGCATCATTATTAATATATATGCAGAATCAGATTGAACGAAATGCAAGAGTCAGCATCACGTGCTTCTCATCATTGCTTCTTTATTACCTAATACTTCATTAGTTGCCAATAGTGTTCACAGTCTCCAGACTCCTTTCCATTTGTAGATTGTTTGACAGATCTTAAATAGCAAGAATTTCCCCCAAATTAGTGTTCCTTAGTTAGAAAGGAAATTGTGTTCCATGCTGGATTTGTGCAGCATCCAGCACATTACAACAAGGGGACTAGAGAAACCAAGAAGCAGCGTCTAGAATCAGACAACTTCACAGCTTTAGGACCACTGTGGGAACAGTCTTCCAGGGACAACCCTTACAAGCTGACAATAAAATGAACACTCCGCCAAGCACATTTTCTTCTGTACTTCAATTCAGAAATGGATTTTAAATCACTGTTGTCACTGTTATTTTCATGGCACACATCTTGAAAGGGGGAGATTATTATATTAACTCAGATCTCGTTTGCCCAACTGACATGTTCTTTCATTTATCTTTGTATTTTAAATTCAAACATATCTAACTTGTCTTACTTTTAGTATATCATTTAAATGTCATTCTATAATGTTCTATATTAAGAATGTCCAACTCAGTGCCAAGTCACCTAATATGTAATTTTAGGATATGACCATAATCTGCTTTCAGCAAAAATAATAACTGATCTTTCCCTTGCTTCTGCTAAAAAGTAGACCTTTCTCCCATACACTGATATGATTAAAAAAAAAACAACTTTCAAAATATAAAAGAATGTCAGAGTCATTTTATACATTAAATAAAATTGACTTAATTGAGCCACTGTTCTCATTGGATTCTACTGCCCAGTGACCTAATACATTGATTGGGCCAGTGCCTGAATAAAGGATTCTAGAAGAAAGAGGACTTGTCCACACAACCAAGTAAAATAAAATTGTGTCTCTTATTCAGACAAATCAAAATTGCTTGGAGCAGTAGTGACAACAGTGTTTTCTCTCAGTTTCTTCTGGGCTGTTGATTTCCTTCATATGAAACCTTGAATTAATAAATAGTGGTTTTGATAGTATTCTGCCACAGCTCATGAATGGAGAGAGAGAGCACTGAAATGATCAAAACCCTGAGGAAAGCATTATAGTTTTATTTCACTATTTATCGGAAACAAACACATAAGATCATCAGCTTGAAAGGAACCAACATTCTTCAAGCAGGGAAATCCATTATCAGTAAGATAATAAACTACCCACTTTTAGAAACCATATGTATTATCACTACATAATAAAAGCTTCATACAACATTACTGCATAGGATAGGATTAAAGCACGTTTCCATCTGAAAAATTCTGACTTTGCTACACACTCAAACCTCCACTTGAGGCTAACTCATTTTATTAAAATGATAATTTCTTAGTTCTAAATTGTATTCCCATGACCTTCAAGTAATAATTCTGCAAATGGATCCAGCTACATTTAAGTTATAGTAAGTTCCTAAAATTGTTCTTTCTCTTCCATTCCAGACCACCTTTTCTTCTAGGGTTTTGGTATAGTTTCTCCAAGGTTAACTCCTTGAAATTTGCCTGCTCAGTGACAGATACAGGTTTCTTTCTAAAATGTATATCTCATGTTAATTCCATAGTGGCTCCATTAGGCAGAGTTAATGGAGTAAGATAATTGGCTTAGATCCAAACCCATACAACCAAAAACTGACTCAGGGCCCCAGGTTGGCACAGTTGGTTGAGCAGCTGACTCTTGATTCCAGCTCAGGTCTTGATCTAAGGGTCCTGAGGTTGAGCCCCACGTGGGCTCCCCGCTCAGCAGGGAGTCTGCTTCTCTCCTCCCTCTCCCTCTACCCCTCCCCTTGCTCATGCATGCACACACACACACTCTCTCAAATAAATAAATAAATTTTTTAAAAATAAATAAAAAACAAAAAGTGACTGTATTACTATTTTCAACTCCAATTGAACATACCAACCACAGTTTGCCTGTCTCATGAGCCATATATTCCCATGGAAATAAAAGTGTTTTAGATGGTCCCTTTTCTCTGACAACACAGTGCTAAGTACCGAAGCCTATTTATTAGTTCGGCTAGCACACTGCCACTTCTGTATGATACAGGGACCAGAACAGTAATACCACTAAGGTACAGATTTCCCCCACTATCTGAAAGTAAAGCATTCCTCTGAAACCTTTTGTAAGCCCAAGTGGCATAAAGTGAAGAGCATTCCCCGCTTTCAAACAGTTCGCGTAATGCCACTTCACTTTGAGGAAAGACCTACCTTAGCACCTGTTTTCCCCGATGGAAAAAATTCAGAAGGGGATTTTCACTTTTATGAAAGCAAAGCAGTCGCGGTCCGCTGTCGGGAAGCAGGTGATTTCTCCTCCCCTGAAGTAGCGTCAAAAGGTCAGAGTAGCTTCCCGCCCCCCCCCCCATGCCTACGTCTTCTTCCTCAGTTCATCTTATCACATAGACATTGTCTCATCTCACATCACAAGAGGAAGGTGAGTGCAATACAATAAGATACTTTGAGAGGGAGACCATATTCACATAATTTTTGTACAGTATATTGTTATGTTTTATTTTGTTATTATTGTTAATCTCTTACTGTGCCTAATTTATAAATTAAACTTTATCGTAGGTAGGTATGTATTGGAAAAAAAACAGTATTTATAGTATAGGTACTATTCGTGGTTTCAGGCATTCACAGGGGGTCTTGGAATGTATCCCCCACGGATAAGGGGGGACTACTTTATATATCAGGTGTGTCATTAGGGGATGAGTAAAGGACATTTATTTTTAAAAGATCTGCTCTCAACTATATCGGTTTTCCTTGACTTGCTCCATGCAAAGCATTGCTTTCTGTCCTCCGGGGGAAATATACTCTTCTGTAATTCATGATGAATGGCTGATAGTAGCACCTAATTGTTGCTGACTTGAAGATAAATGATTTCAAATTAAACGTCAAGTGATAGAAAACTTTTCTTAGAAGTGATCTTTTACAGACTCCTTTTGAGGTACAGAGACTTGGGATTAATTTGGAAGTTTTTATTTTTAATTTGGGGATTTTTTTTTTTTTTTTTTACAATACTTAAATTTTTTTCCAGATAAATAGATCAGAAGAGGTTAGCAAATACATTCACTGGGCAATTAATCTGTCTCACCCACTTTTCTTGTGCCTGCCACAGTCTAGTCATAGAGGATATTTGGTCTTGACCTTCTTTGACTATTCTGTCTTGGAGTTAATTTATGATTGAATCAACTGAACTAAGTATCTGCATCATCTGAAGACCAGTTTCATTGTTTAATTCCTTAATGTTTTATCTTTTGGTATTGCAGAATCCACCATGGATTTTGTGCCATTAGACTTTATTTCATGAATACCTCCAGTCAAATTCCAATCATGTTGGTTAAAATGGCACAATATAATGGAAGGTACATTAAATAACAATCAAAAGACTCTCAGCCTTCCTCTGCCTCTCACTGCCCATGTAATCTTGGGCAAGTGCCTCTGTCTCTGAACATCTATGCTTATCAGTCAAAAGAAGGTACTTACCAATCTGACAGAATTGTATTTGTGAATCAAATAAGAAAACAGAGTACTTTGGGAAAATTTATAGTGTTAGCCAAACAACTGGTAGAGAAGTGTTGGTCTGATAAGAATCATCCAAGTCCTAATTTTCCACTAATTCTCATTAGTAGTTACCAATCAAATTGGGATGTGATTCACAGTGTAACAT
Organism: Phoca vitulina; assembly: GCF_004348235.1. NCBI lineage: Eukaryota > Metazoa > Chordata > Mammalia > Carnivora > Phocidae > Phoca > Phoca vitulina. The sequence continues at coordinate 4,338,069 of NW_022589724.1, read as the reverse complement.
GTCTTCATCCTCCACCTTACTCTCTATCCCCTCATTTTCTTTCTCTTTAGAAAAAAAAAAGTAGGTTTAGCTCTCTCACAGAAAAGGGAAAAAAAAAAAGAACTAGACTTCTAAGTACATTGTGCACTTGCCCCAAAATAGAAGATGTGCCATAGGTACTATTTCTATACCGAAGGCAAATTTTCACCTATGACCATCTAACACAGTTTCTAGAGACTTAGGTTTTGCCATCGAAGCCTCAATAAGATGCCCACGGTTTTTCAGAAATGTTGGTTTCTCACATTGGTTATAAGTTTTTCCTATAAGCAAACTTAACAATAATAGATTGTTCATGAGAGTATGGCCTCTCCACCTACTATATCACTAAGCACACTGGCTCATCTGATATTATTTTCACAGCAAGTTTTTCTTGTTGGTTCATACTGGCACAAGCTCCTTATCTCATCATGGACAGATAAGAGTTTGCAAACCAGATACTTTGAGTACCATTGCCCTAGACAACTATGGGGGGCTCTCATAGCAAGGTATTGTTCATTTTGGTGACATCAGTAAATTTAGAGATGAAAATCTCATTGTCTCTTGTCCTGCCAACTCTAGCTACTGCCACTCACATACACAGAAAAGTAGAGGAAGTGTACAACACCAAAAATGTGATGCTGAATCTATAAAACTAGGCAAGAAGGAAAAAAGAACATCTCAGCGTCTGCCACATTGCTTTTTGAGTGAATGCATGAATAACAAACTAATGGAAATCTTTAAGCCACTCATTTGTCTTTCTCAGATCTTTTCTTTATGGGATAGTGGGAGAAAAGAGCAATGGGGAAAAGGTGAACTAGGAGTAAGCTAGCTCCCTGTCCCCGCTCTCGCCCCGTCCCTTCCCTTAAGCCAACCTAACACCTCAGCTAGATTTTCAGTTCTCCTTCTGAATGTGTAAGATTCAGTCACTTTCAGGGGACACTGTGATCTCCTGCATTGAGGGAGCAGGCTGATCATACAGACCTGGACTCTTACTGTGTCAGTTGGAGTAAATACTCACCCTGAAAGGCTAGTATCTGGCTGGCCAGGGATGGTCTACTGGTAGAGATGAGCCTTTAAGGATTCAAGTGGTAAAGAATTAAGCAGAATGACTTCTTTTTTCAGTCAGGCTGAATTATGCCCCATTGTTTTTCATTTGAGTCATAGATTTAGAAAAAAAACTCAATCATATATATTTTTGTAGCATTTATACTTTGCAAGTCTTCTTCACAAATGTGCTCACAGAATCCTCCTAACAGTCCTGTGAGGTAGACAACAATGCATACAACATATAGAGTACTAGAGGAGCTATGCATTCTAGGAAAAGAGAAGTCACCAAGAAGACAGACTTATAGCTCCTTCTAAATTCAGTGTATTTGTTAGCCTACAATCCAAGAACAGACTGGATCCATCACTGCTTTTGAATTAACTCAGAAAAGAGGATAAAAGAGAGAGAGATCTACGTCAGGTTTGATTGTTAAAAGCATATTTCATACTAAATAACCAATAATGGGAATTGACTTAAATGAATCATGATATATCTTTACAATGGAGTTCCACATACCCATTCAAAGGAAAATATATTGACACAGAGATAGAAAGAAATTTATATAATTTATATAAAGTATGACCTTGGTCCTGGAAACTATGAAGTCTAGAATTTTATTTATAAAAATTGTAATAGAAGTCCATTTTTTCCCTATCCATGCTTTTATTTAAAAAAAAATAAGTATGTATTACCTACATGATTAAAAATATTAAGAGAAAAAAGATAAGTTACCTGCATATTTCCTCACCAATGCTTTTGATACTTCAATATGAAAATATAGATTTTAGGAAAAAATAAGTGGTAGAGTATGCTTAGATTTATCAAAGTCCTTTCACATCTATTTTTCATTTTATCCTCACAATTACTTTGTGAGGTGAGCAAGACAAATAGTATTTATTACCTTTATTTTGCAAATGAGACAATAGGAACATAAATGAAAGAAATACAAAGTTGGAGTTAAGAGAAGAGGCTTTTGAGAAGCACAGACTTATGTTTGACTCTTAGCTTTACAACTTCCTAGACATCTTACCTTGGGAAATATGCCTCAATTTCTTGATCATAAAATATGACCATCTCCTAAAGTTGTGATGAGGATGACACCATGTATGCAAAGTTCTAAGCACAGCATCTAGAGCACTGTGTGTTCTTATGATAATGATCATTCTTTTGATATAAAGTGTTGACATGGTAAGACTAATAAAAACTAAAATTATCAGAATAAGAACTCAAATATTCTGGGTTGCTCTCCAGAGTGTTTCTATATGCATTTTTTTTTAAGATTTATTTATTTATTCCAGAGGGAGAGCAAGAGAAAGGGAGGGCATGAGCGGGGGGGGGGGGGGGGAGGTTGCCGCAGAGGGAGAAGGAGAGAATCTCAAGCAGACTCCTGCTGAGCATGGAGCTGGCCCTGGGGTTCCATCTTATGACCCCTGAGATCATGATCTGAGTGGAAACAAAGAGTCTGACCCTCAACTGACTGAGCCAACCAGGCACCCCTCTATATGCATTTTCAAGATGCACAGGATATTCAAGCTTAGGAGATCCAGTTCCCTTGGACCAACCTAAGAAAAACAAAGAAAACTGCTGTTTTGAAACCCCACTTAGAGTTCCATTTCACTGACGTGCACCCTCAGCTTAGGTGTATATAAAGTTGGTTAGCAAAAAAGTGAACTTTGAGGTCCAGTTTCAACTAGTTGCTCCTTTGTATTGGTTCTGAATGATTGGCTCTTTAGATCAGTTACATCAGAGGTAAAAATAATGTTCTATTTCTATTCGTTGGTGTGAGGAACTCATAATTCTTGCTTTATCTACTATCCTAATTTCTCATAGGAGGCTCCCAGGAATTAAACTTAAGGAACAATAGAACCATGAGCCAGTTGATAGTTTAGACTTCTTGGGGGAAATGAGGTTGTTAGAGAGGGGAGAGTCTAATTTGACATGGATTGAAGGTTCAGAAGTTTCCCCTGTTTCATACAGACTTTATCTGTACTAATGTAACTGACTTGTGGCATATGTTAGCTCAAAAGGTTAGAGACCGTAGCACTATTATATACTGAGGTTTACAGAAAATGGATACCCATAAGGCAAACTGTTTTATTGAATGCTGGCTGTATCAAAACTGTTTGATACATACAACTTTGAGGGACTTTTTACATGCCTATTGCTGTTCTGATTATAAAAGTAATGCATATATATGCTCTACTCCTCAAGGGTGTCCACAGCTAACCTTGAGTAACATTTTGATATATTTTATTCTCTCAAGGCCAATGGTTTAAAATTTTTGGAAACCACTTAAAATTTTTAGAAACCATTGGGTATAATTAAAGAAAGCCCTACTGTCAGTCCAACTAGGTATTGACATCAAAGGACAGGAGAGAGGAAAACCTTTTTTTTTTTTTTTTTTGTCCTAAAAACTCAGAATTGACAGGGCTTTTTGAAACTTGGCAACTCTGAGCTGATGCTATTTCTATATTAAAAAGTGGTATTTTCCTTGGTATTTGCAATCTAGCTTTATGTTTTCAACATTCTGCAAGTCACTGAGCCTCTATAGTTCCAAACAACGGCTCAGCCTGCATCTTTCAGTACCATTCCTGAGAATGGCTTGGAAATGGGTTGTCACTACTCTCTTCTCAGTTAGGGGTGGTCGTTAGCAGAACTTTCAGCATCGAGCACTTTGATGGCTGCAAAACCTACGTACAATCTATTGGTGTTTTTCGTATTGAAAGCCTCAACTCAAAGCCAAGCCAAACAAAAGTTGGGTTAATACTCTCCAGATTAAAAATAAATTTTTTTTTATTTCCATAAGCGAAGTGAGATGCTCAGCATGTCTTCATCTAACAGAATCACAACCTGGCAGATTGCGGAATTCTATTTGTTCAGTCCCAACCAGAGGTACTTAAACGGGGATTCCATTAAGTAAAGAATTTGCTTCTGTATATTGTGAATTTAATAGGTTCAGATGGAGAGCTGTTCTTGTTTTGATGCTATACGAGGAATTAATTTGAGTCACCTCACATACTGTGTTACACACATAAGGAAATGCTTCAGAGTATATCTGAAAATGAATGATAAACCCATGCCTGAGTTAATCCAGTGTGCCTTCACCTGGTCACAGGCACAGAGAGCCATCTAGTGGTCCCTAAAGTACAGCTTTATGTTCAAGCATCCTAGAAATACAGCCTGACAAGGCAGGAAAAGGATTCCAAACAGCTTTCAGTCCTTGTCCCAGTCTTTTAACTGTGGGAAATCTAGGTTAATCCATCACAGAAAAGACCTGCTTCTGCCTTCCAAGAAGACCCAACAGTCTGCTGTTTGGCCACCATATCTATAATTGCAGTTATAAACCTTAAAGATATCTGAAAGTGTATGTCTGGAAGGGAGGGGAGGCAAATGTGAATGACTCTTACTAACTTCAGCAAGGCAGAATGGCTAATTATTGTAGTACTTACTCTCACTTTGGTTTATAATGCAACTTGAGAAGATGTAGCCATTTTATTGTGTTAAGCGTATCCTTTGCTCCTTTATTTCTAATTATTAAAAATGTATGCTCTTTGTGGATAATTCCAATAATTAAAAAATGCCAAAGAATAAAATAAAAATCACCCATAAACCCAAAACCCAGAGATCTAGACATGTGTATATATTATAAAATTGGGAACCATGCTATTTTATGATTTTTAGCTTGCATATTATAAATATCTTCCCATGTCATTAATATTTTTTTCATTATTTTAATGGCTAGAAAATTTGGCTTTGAATAGATTGTTTCATTCGTTTAACCCCTGTTGTTTGAATCCAGGTATTTCCCACGAAAAAATCAGTAACACGTTAACTAATGGGACTTTACCAGACTCGTCCTCCTTAACATTCTTGTCGTTTTTGGTGCTGTGGAGCACCCTCTTCTTGAGTTCTAGGACACACCATCATGGTTTTCCTTTTTTTGGCTCTTTCATTGTTTTTTACTGATTGTGCTTCTTGTCTTTGACCCCTTGTGGTAATAATCATAGAGCTGTGCTGTCCAGTATGGTAGCTGCCAGCCCTGTATGAATACTGAAGTTTAATTAAAATGATGCAAAATCTAAAAGTCGGTGTCCCAGGTGCTCTGAGTGCTCCGTGGCCTCATGTGGGTCGTGGCTACTGTATTTGACAGCACAGGTATACAACATTTTCTGTCGTCACTGAGAGTTCTGTTGGGTATTTCTATTGCTGCCGGAGGGCATGCAGTTGTAAGGAAAAGAAACTCACTCCAAGGAACTCAAAAGGGAGGGGTCTGTGCTGGAAACTCTAGGACCCTGACCAGGAGCTGAGCTGGCAGGAGCACAGACAGCCCGCACTGCTGGAAAGTGCTGGGGCAGCTACTCCCTTCCCCCCTCTGGGGCCCACAAGCTCTTCTCTGGGCTCCTCACTTCCCATCTGCTCCATCCTTCTCTCTGGATAGCAGCTTCTTCCTCTGCCCTGCCATAACTTCTGCATGGATGGGGTTCTGATTTAACATGACAGGACGTAGCCGGAACTTGGTAGGACTTCCACCTCTAATCATCTGTGGGTTTTATATCTCTTAGCTCACATTCTGCAGACATCTAATGGGTTCAGACTACATGGATTGCTTCCCCCTCCATCTCCTGTTCTAGGTCCTCCCTTAATCCAATCAGCAATGGCCAGATATCAGTGTTCAATAGAAGCCTTAGAATACAGCAGTAAATAACATAGCAAAACTCCTGCTCTCAAAGAATTTACATTCCAGTGGGGGAGATAGACAATAAGATATGCAAACATAAATATAATAGTTTTAAGTAGAGGCTAGTGCAATGGAGAAAAATAAAGCAGAGTCAAGGATTAGAGAATGACCGTGGTTAGTCACGAAGGCCTATCTGAAGAGGTGACACCTGAGCAGAGAATGAAGTAAGAAGTGAATCATGCAAATTTCTAAGGGAAGAGCATTACAAGCAGAGAAAACAAAGTACAAAACCCCTGAGGTAGGAATGAGTATAGCAATAAATATTTGTTGAATAAATGAATAAATGGACTATCCCAAGGTAGTAGCCATTATAACATTTGTCAGTGGGCACATTTTCAAAAGAAGGTATAAATAGTGAGGAAATAACCAGATCTAGCATACTCCAACACAGGGGTATTTCCCAAGGTGTAGACTGCTGAATTTGTTTCCTTGCCTAAGGCAATACCAGGAATTTCTAACTGGAATTCCCAGTCATATCTCTTATTCTCACCTTAAATTCAAAATATTTAAAGATACCCGAAGGTGGTGTCCCCTCTCACCTCTAACAAGAATTCACAGGCCGTCTTGCACCTCTCTCTTTTCTTCGCATCTGGTTCTGTTGCCTTCCTTAGTATATTTCCCTCTTCATCCTTCTTTTCGTAAGACATTAGCTCCTCCCAGCAATACTCTTGAATAGCCTCTGTAGCTTTCCTTTCTTTCCTCCAAACCATTCTGCACCCTGCTGCTAGATAAATCTTCGGAAAGCAAAGCAACTTTCATTCATTTATTCATTCTTCATTTTTTATTCAACAAACACTTAGCAGGTATAATGCACTGAGCTTCAGGCCGCCTCCCTGCCCAAAAGCCATTTTACTGTGGCAGTATTACCATTCGTCTTCCACGCCCCAACACTCCTGAGGGACGAAACACACCTTAAATAACAATGATTCACTACAAGAGTAATTCCCAGAATTGGAGCAGGGTACATACACCACGCTTAAGAGAATGTATCAGATTCTCCAAGTTTTGTGAGTATAGTTCAAAAAAGCCTTCCATCCCCCACTCTCAAGATTCTGACATGCCTCCCCTGAAGCTAGAGAAACACAGTTTAATAATTAGCAAACTTACAGAACCTGGTTCTCAAGACCTTTCACAAACATGTGCAAATAACTCTAATTCATGACATTCTTCTGAGATACAGGTGTCCAGAAAGCATAAGATCTCTAGGGATAGAAATGTGTGTGTGTGATTTAAAAAAAAAAAAAATCAGTAAATGTAAGTTATTATATTAGAAAGCATTTCTCTATTATGTATCTGTATAAAAAGGCAGATATACACCCAAGCTGTCATGATTTGCCGATGAATTATGCTCCTATTCAGAATTGATTTTTCCATTGAAACAATGTTATCTTTGGCTGTTAGGACCTCAGGCCAGGCCACAAAATCCTGTTTGGCCCATGATATGACAGAATTCTGGTATTAGTTCTGCAGACACTAAACACTATCTGTTACAGGCTCTTTCTGTTTGAGACCAAGGGGAATTAGAGTGAGGAGGAAAACCAGAAGACCTGGCTTTTGATTATAATTCCAGAGTCATCTGTACAATCTTGGAAAACCTCTCTGAGTCTCACTTTTTTCTATGACAAATTAGAAATATTCACTCATTAAGCAGGTATTGGTGGAGTACTTCATGTGCTATTTTAAAGAATCGATATGGGTTTCAGGAAGGTAATATACATAAAAACACTTTGTAAATTCAGATTTAAAAAATGGATGAGGGAGCGGCCTGGGTGGCTCAGTGGGTTAAGCATCCACTCTTGATTTCGGCTCAGGTCATGAGATCAAGCCCTGCCTTGGGCTCCCTGCTCAGTGAGGAGTCCGCTTGAGAGTCTCTCTCTAAAATAAATAAATAAATCTTTAAAACAACAACAACAACAACAACAGATGAGAAGCATTCTTATTGAAGCATCTTTTTTGTCAGGTAAACACTTCTCGTTCCACTTTTGGAAAGCCAGGACTTACCCTCCCCAGCACTGATTTGGCGGTGGGAGCAGCCCACCCTTGTCCTGTCCTCCTGCACTGAACCAGGGTGGTCAGACCGTAACTCCAAAACGGGCAGCAGCCGCTGGGAAGGGAGGAAAGGAGAGCAGGGCCGTTTCACATTTACAGAGACGTGAAAAGTGCCTCTCCTGAACCCCCCTAGAGTCACGTACTCCATCCTAGGCCTGAGGAGGAGAAGGGGCTTTGAGGAGCTGACAGGATAGGGAAGCTACAGCCAGGACGCAGGTTAGAATGAGAGACACTTTGGGAATCAAATATGAAAGCTCAGATTGCCCACTTACGGCCATAAAAAAAAAAAACTCCGTTAGTTCAGAGTTAGGATTTCTTCAGTTTCTAAATAATATTTCATAATGGACTGGGATCCTGGAAAATAATCAAATCCCATTCTAACCTTCATTCCAAGTCTGCCTTTAATTAACACTTGCTGGGCAGGAGCCGCTTAGAAATCTTTCAGTTTCCATCTTTCACAATTATTTCCGGATTCACCCCCGCTCCCGGGGCAGGAGAACCCTGACGATCCCCTTTGTACAGGGAAAGATCAGGAATAAACCAGCAGGCTTCACCTTGGCCACACCATCCATGCCTCCAGTACTTGATTGTCCTCTTAGCTGACTTCTCTGCCTTCATTCGTGGCTCGTCCCTTCCAGTCTCCAAGCTGCTGTCAGAAAGAGAAGTGTTCACTGGCCGCCTTAACCCCAAACCCTTAACTCCTTCCCGAAAACAACAGCGGCATTATTGCCCAGTTCAGGCCTATGTGTACTGCCTTCGTAACTCTCGCCATATCTCGGCATCACCTATTGCTACCAATTTTTTAAATTACTGTTTTACTTAAATAAATTTATTTTTTAAAATCTTTTTATGGTGACGTCAGTGAAGAACCAGTCCCCCTTGCCATAAATAGAAAAAGGTACACCATGACATAAGTACACCATGAAAACGAAATCATTCTAGCTCGGTAGCCTTGCCCGAGCCCTTCTTTTAAACCTCACTGAGTTCCACTAAATTATATGCTCTGGCCTCATATATGCTTTTTTTTTTTAAAGAAACTCCCCCAGGTGATTCATATATTTCCAGGCTTTCTCCTAGATGTAGCAGAAGGATTAAACACTAATTGAAAAGCGATTAACTTTCAGTGTGATTCAGTGTTACTTAATGTCAAGTCCCTGATCAACCTAAAATTCTCTCGTGAACCACCTCCCCTCTGCAGCCTCTCACCCGTAGGCTGAATTCTAAGCAGCCTGGTGTGGCAGTCAGGACCCTTTGTTATCTGAGCCTTGCTTAACTCTTCTCATTTCTTCTTGATACTAACCCTCGGCCCTTGCACTCTGCTCAGCAATGCACAATGCTGTTCCAAGCCTTGGCACGTGCTGTTCTCACTGCTTGGAATGCTCTTTCCCCTCGTGTCTGCCTGAAACTCCTGTTTCACCTTCAGACCTTTGCTCAAATGTCAGTTCACCGCCCACCCTCTCCCAGCCACAGTTGGCCACTTCCACTTCTGTATGACATTTCTACTTAGTACATTCTTCTTTACTAGATCTTCTTTATTCTTCTTTACTAGAGCTATCGGACAGGAGTGTTAATTATTTATTTACGCGTGTGTCTCTTTCCTCCACTAAATTAAACCCTAAGCTTCTAGCATGGTGCATGGCTCATAATAGATGCCCAGTGACTATTGTTTCAACTGAATGAATGGTCCGTTTCCATCCCTTCCAGTGTAACAGAACTGAGCATAAAACCTACGGAAAACCCACTGACTGCTCACGTGGGGTCATGTGAACCTAAGAAAGTGTAGCACCTTGTGAAAAATGATCCTCATTCACTGTGGTGGATAGAGTTCATGACCACCCAGAATTTACTGTTATGTAGAACAAAGCTGGTAGATTCAGGCCTTGAGGAAATTGATTTTGTAAGAAGTAGAAAACCTGTTTCTACTCCCCTCTTAAGATTTTTTTTATACATCCTTCATTGTCCACAGATCGGTTTTCAATTTCCTGGAGACCACAAGTGACAGAAAAGTGACATTGTTCTCAGGTCTTTAAGCCACTGCTTTCCCGAATTTTAATCCTCTCCGCCTTCAGCCAATTTCGCTATATTGTATAGCCAAAGATTCTCGACATGTAAATTAAAGAAAGTCAGAGTGGATGAAAAGTAAAGTTACTGGAATAATCACCAGTTAAGAAGAGAAAAAGCCTGGAATTGTATTTTATCCTGTCATCCCTTGTCAAACAAAATAATCAGAAAATCAGACAAGAGCTCAGATGCGGCCAAGACTAACCAGTTCTATTCCTGGCTCCTTTTCTTCCATTACGTATAATTCCTTAGGCTTTCAGACCTCTGGAGCGGTGGCCGTCTGTGTGTTAGCAACACTACAGATAACATTTCAAAATTTGATTCCCAAACTTATCAGATCAGAACCCCTGGCACTGGAGCACAGAAATCTGCCTAAAAACAAACAACCTCGCAGGTGATTGTGTCCACAGGTGATCCGGAGTATCATATTTTGGGATCACATTATCCTAAGAGTCTCCCCTAATGTGATTTTCAAACTGTGACCAGGCACCACCTGAAAAAAAAAAGCCTAAGGTAATGTTTAAAGTGCAGATCCTCTCGACCTCACTGAGTTCCACTAAATTATATGCTATGGCCTCATATATGCTTTTTTTTTTAAGAAACTCCCCCAGGTGATTCATATATGCACAGTACAGTTTGAGATCAATGACCTGGGGCAGAGGTTTCAAACTCAGATGCCTTATAGGGGCCAGGAAGGTAATGGAAATGTGAAAAACAGTCCCAGATAATACAGTAGGGAGTAGTAAAAACTATAGGCAACTGAAGAGTGCCTGACCTTTCTAAAGGAGGCAGCCAGCCACCACTCAGCTGCAACCAGCTTTTCACCCATGGGGATGTTGCCAGATACTGTGAATTTTCGAAGGAAGCCAGGCTGGGGATTTTTTTTAATGTAAACATTTCCCTAAATGTTGATAACGAACTCACTTTTTTTTTTTTGGGCTTTATTGAGGTGTAATTGACAAATAAAACTGTAAGGTATTAAAAGCATACAACATGATGATTTGATACACACACACACACACACTGTAAAAGGATTCTTTCCATCAAATTAATTAAGTAACTTACATTTTAAAATGCAATCTGCAGCCTCGCCAGGGCCAGAGGGTCACCAATTTGACACGTCTAGACTGGGAAGTGTCAAGGCATTTATCATAGACAAGTATTAACCAGAAATGCCTCGGCGACTGGCTAAGCAATAGGAGGTGACATAGGCCTGTCACCGTAAGTACCGTAGCTTTAAGGTGTAGCGAGAAAGAACTAAAATAAGTACCTGTTGTAAAGGACAGGTGGCCACCCTCATTTGAAAGCAAGAGAACAAGAGGGAAAAAAAGGCACTAGAAGATAATGAATGTAATCAATTCCAGGTGTGCTCATAAATGGACTCTTAGAAATCTTACTCATAAAATAGAGATAATGAGATAATGATAACTACTCGTGGTGTCTGAGGTATTGATTGAGTATACTATATCAAGTGGGTTAGCAACATCACCTGACATACAGTAGGTATTCAAAAAAAAAAAAAATGCTGCTACTCTTATTTCACCTTTCCTTAAGCCTCTCTTCCCTCACATTAAAATTCAACAGGCACTGAAGAAAAGTAAGCTCATGGCAAAAAGCTGACAAATTCCCTTGATATTCTTGTTTTTGTTTTCAAGAAAGCTGATAATACTTCTATAATGAGATCATTAACAAGGTAGTGATGACAAAGTGATTTGAGTCCCTCATAAGAATGTCATTTCAGAATACAGAAATGTCCTTGAATCTCATCATTGGGTTTCTTTCCTCTATCATGAGTTCAGTGATTCTAAATCCTGTACAAAGGAAGTTGCTAAACAAGTGGTCTGAAGAATTCTGGATAATTTTGGAAAAGCTGATAATACTCTGGTCTAGGAAGGTTACCTTCACTTTATAGCACTCTGTTATTCATTGACTTTAAAAAAAAATAACAATTTTTTAAATACCTTTATATAAAAACAATCTAATGGTGATGTTAAAAAATGTATTTACAGTTTTAAAGACTAATCATTTCAGGGCACCGCTGTGGCTCAATTGGTTAAGGATCTGATTCTTGATTTGGGCTCTGGTCATGATCTCAGGGTTGTGAGATAGACCCCCACATGGGGTTCCATGCTCAGCGGGAGTCTGCTTCTCTCCCTCTCCTTCTGCCCCTCTGCTCCCCCCCAAATGAATAAATCTTTTTTTAAAAAAAAAGAACTAACAATTTCATCACCTTCACATCTATTTCCTTCCAATTTTTATCCTCTTATGTACATTTTTATCTCTGTGAGGTCAATGTTTTCTGTTTTACTTGCCATTATAACCCAAGGACCTATTAAAGTCCTTTGCACATTGTAGTCACTTAAATACTTATTTAAGGAATGAATGAATGCACTTCTGAAATGATAAATGTACAGTCAATTTGGAATTCTGCTTTGCTGTCTCTCCCATTAGGTCATGAACCTTATGTCTCCACAAACTTCAAACATCCTATTGCTCTACCTGTTTTCTTCTAATTATAAAATCAGGAAAATATGAAAGCCTAGAAAAACTCTCTTAATCCTGCTGTCCAGAAATGCTCACTGTTAATTTGCTGAGATATTTCTCCTAGTGTTTGTTACATAAAACTTTTTCTTTAAACATGGAGAGTTTCTATTCAGAGTCTTTCATTTGATGTGGCATTGCTAGTGTTTCCCCATGTCATGGGAAACACATTGTCATGATTATTTTATTAACTGCATATTATCCTAAGCTTTGGGATATGCCTAGAATGTTGACATTTAAGTTTTTTACAATTTTTTTCATAAAATTTTCCACAATAAAGATCTTTGTTCATAGACTTTTTGTCTACTTTATAGATTATTTCCTTAGCATTGATTCCTGGAAGAGGAAAATAAATGCTGTGTAGTTGGGGCATATGGATGGCATATTTTCTACACCATTATATATTTCGGCATGTCTTTCTCATTTTTCTTACAAATAAAAGACAGATTAACAAGGCATAAAATTCCCAAATAAATTCACTTCATTGTCTTTGAGCATTTAATGTAGCAGAAATGAGAAACCCACGATATTTATAATTATCCTTTGGAAGGTTACTTTTTTCCTTTTCTTTCCTCCTAAGCGCTTGACGGTTTTTTTTTAATTAAAACACTTTGCCAGATAAGTCTAAGTACAATTCATCCCTATTGATTATGCCAAGGATGAGCTAAATCCATCAAATTGAGGTTTTTGTTTGTTTTAAGAGAAAATTTTTCTTCAGAGATGTCTTCAATTAGTCCTTCTGGTCCTATGGTTATGGTTTCTTTCTTAAATACACCATAATTCTTAGGTTTGTCCCCCATATTTAGGTGACCAAATAGTTTATATCCAAACCAGGGCAATTTTGAAAGTGAAAGGGGTTAATAATTACACAGGACAATACACATGAAACAGGAGCTGTGTGAGCACAAACTAAGACACATAACTTCCCTGCCATTATTTTTCATTATTTACAGTTCTTGATCCTTTTGTTATGTATCCTGAAAGATTTTCTGTATTGTGTCTTCCATATCACTAATTCAATCCTTTGCAATATCTATTATACCTTTTATGCTTCCAGAGCATATTTGAAATCTATTATTGGATTTTTAGTTTCCCTGTTTCTTTCCGTATAACACTGTTCTTTTCATTCCATCCTATTATTCATCTCAACATGTTCTCTTGTGAATTACTTACATTTCATAAAAGTCATGTTACCCTGCTATTGATTAAATATCAGGGGTTTTGTGGGTTTTGTTTTTCTATTTTTTCTTTGGCTTCTAAAATAAATCATTTTCCTTTTCTTTGCCTGTTCTTCAGCATTTGCATAGGGCCCATGTTGTTTTGTCTTTTTCTTGGGTGAGGGAAGTTCTTATTATGGAACAATGAGAAATCTATACCTTGTTTGCCAACAGACTAGCTGCTTAGATTGCTAATTGCCTTACTTTGAATTCACTTATGTTCTGGCTAAATCTCCATCTAATAAAAACAGGTGGACACAAAGTTGCTGTGTATATCACCTAAGCCAAATTTCAGTCTTAGCAGCCATCAAGCATGTGATGTGACTGCTGAACCAAGCTGGAATCTACTTCTCCCCTGCTGAGTTGCTTTTTGATGATATGAACCAGTGGCTCTCAATCAATTCCTCAACCTAGGGAGCCTTTTCAAAATTCACACTTAGGCTCCATCCTAGATCTCCTGGCTCAAAATCTTAAGAAACATAGGCTTGTGAATGTAAAAAAAAATTCCCAGTTGTTTCCAGGTGCCGCTTGGTTGAGAATCACTTATCTGAACCAATGAAATACATGAAAAGAACACCACCACCGCCACACACACAAACACACACACACACACACACACACCTCTTGGTTTGCATGTCTATTAGGGTGATTTCTGATTCTGCTACCTTCTATGGTGCTTTTCTTATGGGAATTAAACCTCTCCCATACACACTTCCCTTGGAGATGCATTCTATCTAGATTCAGGAATAAAAAATACTAAGCAGAGGAAGAAAATGATTGAATGTCATTCTGACTAACTCAAAAAGCAGGACCCATACAGTAGAGGGGCCATGGTGACTCTTTAATTGAACTAAGTGGCAGAAGGAAAGATATTATAGTCAGTATAGGAATTAAGAGCTAGAGGACCCAGATTACCTGCTTGAATCCCATCCTACTACTTACAGTAGCTAAATGCAACTAGACAAGCCACTTACCCTCTCTAAGTTTTAGTTTCCTCATCTATGAGACAGGGATAATAGAATCTATTCCACTGGATTTTAAAAAGATTAAATGAAGTAACCTATAGAAAGTGTTATGAAAGGCCTGGTACATATGAAATATTCAAGAAATATTAGTTACTATTCTTTTCAGATACAATATTAATTTCATATTTTTTTCTCGTTCTGCCAGCTTGCAGTTTGTGCAACATCCTTGATTGTTAATAGAAGTTTCTAGAGTTGTGAGTTTCTGTATTTTTATGTCTCATTTGATATTTTAGTGGAAAGTTGAGGAATGCTGCATCAGATCAGTTTGTGCATTTTATTGGAATTTTATGAATAAGTTCTAGAATGGTTACCCATCACTGTGGTTTTAGCTTGAATAGAGAATCAATCATTTCATTTCTGTCCATGCCTTCATGCCATTTCCTGCTGGCTGCCTTGTCTACCTCATTTCTTCCTCCACCTAGTTCTGTGACTTTAGAGCAGTAACCTGGTCTGAAACATGCCAATACTGGATAAGCTAGTGACATTCGGGACGAACGTTGTTCTGTGTGGTTCAAAAGGACCCCATGGGTGCTAGTCACTAGGAGGAAGTTTAGCTCAAAACCAAGATCTTTCAAAGCTGTCCAAGTGATTAAATAAACTGTCATAGATATTGAGTGTATCAGTGAGGGCCACTCAGGACATAGAAGCCACACCAATTATTTAAAGAGTAAAATCTTAATATAATGGTACAAAGTTGTTAGTCAGGTAGCTGGAAGGATAAGAAGAAAACTCCCTGGTATGAAGACAGCAAATCCTGGAAGCAGTTACCTTCCCCAAGCTGAGGAAACAATAGGAAGAGGCTGCAAATTTTAACACTTAGAAGCTTAGAGGAAGAGCTTGTGAAGCTGAATCTCGGGTATTTGAGAAAAGTAGTGCTGTTCAGCTGCTGATGGTGGCTTTGAGCGCTGAGGAGGGATCCTAAGGGGCTCAGATCCAGACCCTAAACGGGCTCCTTGGTGTTGGTATCTTTGAGGTGTAAGATAAAGTGGTTCTGCAAGTGTTACAAAGGCTGCCTTAGATTTAATGCTGCCCTGGGAAGGAACCGCTGAAGGGATGCAAATGCATTGCTGGGGTGATGCTTAAAGGAACCAGAAGCAGACATAAAACCCACTGGAAGTGAAGAGAGGACAGGAAGAAGCAAGTCCCTGCTCTTCCTCCAGCCTTGCAGTCTCCATCTAGTTGCCTTTATTGGCAGAGCTTACCAGGATCCTCCTGGCAAAGCAGAAATGTGATGTGTCCTAGAGTACTAGCTGGCACTAGAGTACTAGCTCTTGCATCCCAAAGCAGAGAAGGGAAAAGTGGGTTTAGAGCCAAGAGACAATAGCCACATCCACACAGTGAGTCACTTAAAGTATCAAAGAAATGGTAGTGTTGATTGCTAGCATTCATTGCACCATTACCATGTGCTAGGCATCATGCATTTTCATATTTCTTACTAAATCTTCTCAGGTTAATATTTTTTACCCACATATTATTGGTGAAGAGATTAGGAATTACTTGGCTAAGGGCACTTATTTAAGGGCCTCACTTGCTCAAGGTCACTCAACTACAAAAAGGTGTAGCTAGGAGTCAGGTTCACTCTTTGTAGCTCCAAAGTCTCTACGCAGCTCTGCCTTCTATCGTGTACGGCATTGACGCTATGATTTCTTCTAACTCTGAGATGTGTTTGTGAGTAATTAATGTCTCTTTGCTCAACATTGTTGATTTTGTTTTATTCTCAATAAAATTATTATTTCACAACATTTAACTTATTATGTTAGGCATGTGTGCCTAACTGCTGAGAGCTGTGGAGACTGGGCAATTTTCCAATTCATCTGAACTAAACAGATAGTTGAATCAGACAATACGAAGTTTAGGAAAATATATTGATGTGAATTATTTGCTTTGGCCATGTACTTTGTCTTTCAGATTGCCTGGAACAATGCCTGGTTGCCAGTTGACTTTATGCCTTGTAATGTCACTGTAATTGTTTGGCAAAATTCCCCCCTTGGGTACCTCATCATCAGAGGTTGACTGTCCTCAGTAGCGTCTCTATTAGAAAAGCATCTTGGATAAACTGATTATACATTTTTGCCATAAATAGAAATCTCTAGGTTATAACATGGATCTATGGAACAGGGTAGAAATCGGAAAGAATTAACCTATTATAGATCTCTAACTAGTAGAGATCCCTCTTTAGATAATAAATTACTGCTCTTGAGAATAGACATAGGACATCAGTCACCTTCAAACATTAATATAGCCACTAATGTCTGCAAAAGATTACTAATATCTGCACACACTTTGGCATTCTCCATGTAACAATAAGTGAATGTTTATCTTAATTTGTATTTCTGTTTGAGACTCAGAGAAATAAGAATTCTCTGATAGAGAATTTGGTTGGAATACAAAACTACTATTATCTGTTATTCAAGATTTTTTGATAGTTGAGGTTTAGATCCTTAAATATGTTAGCTCCCTAGTTTCTACTCACCCACCCCTACTCTGCCCAGACTCCCAGTTATCATTTACCTATAAATACTTCTCCAGTTTTTAAAGACTGGATGATACTGCCAATACTTCAAATCTCTTGATAGCTCTTCGTCTGGCCTCCCAAATTACTGGGATTCACTCAGAATTCTTAAAACAAAGGATTTCCATGAAAAACAATTCAGAGGAATAAGAGTAAAAAAGATTGTATATAGAATAAGTTTAAGTTGGGGATATCCAAATAACACTTTTTGAAAGGTCCTTTCTTTACACCATCATATTGATAGAGTATGGAAATACCATTCCTTTATTTTCTAACAGACTCTATCATAACTGAAAGAGGAGTAAGTCCAGTGTGAATTTAGGGTAGAGTGTCTCATTCCCTTTAGGTCTTGGGTACAGGGCATGGGACTTTTTTGGTATGTGTATAATAAAGCAATCACTCTCATTTGATGAGGATTTTACAATTTACAAAGTAATTTCCATTCACATAAGCTACGTACACACAACAACCTCCAACACTCTAGGAGGAAGGTGTTACTTCCCCAAAATACAAATGAAGTTATAAACTGAGCCTCATGTAGACTGTTTTACCAAGCAAGTATTAAAATGAAATTTGTTGATTTTAAGTCCAGTGCTCTGTCCTCTAAATCACTGTGGATTCAGAGGTTCTGCTTCTGAGAGCTTAGTAGCGAATGTATGAGCTGTTGAGGCACCAACTTCAAAATCCAAAGGTCCTGACTCCTCTCTTGAGACTTTAATCACCGGGCTCTGCTGCCTCAACAAAAACAGGAATATTCCACCAAAGGTCCCATAAGCAGAAAGTTGTACTCTATTTCAATAAATGATATATTCTTCAAAACTGCCTGTAGATTACCCCTTTGGCATCTTAAAACATTATTTATTATCATCTGAAGCTGCTGAGATGGATAAATAATCTTATTTCTTTCTGGAAAAGATTGTTTGAATTTTCTGAGACCTATTTGACCTTGAGTACATATGAACATTGTTATCATTAGCTTCCCTTATTCATGTCCAACTTCTAGAAATTTTAAACAACCCATCATCTCAGGAAAAGTTAGCTTCAAAAGAGAAAAAAAAACTACTTAAAGAATTGCAATACAGGTTATGGCTGGGAGAATCGGAACATGCAGTTAAAAGAGAAGGTCCATTGCCAAGGGTCACTGAAGCATTTTGGAATTGCCTGTGTGTTATGGTCATTTTGAATCTTTTTCAAAGGTTTATGAAAACATTTATAACAGTTACAGTTTTAATCTTGAGCTTTCTACTATTATATGGGATTCATAAAATATGTCCTATGACATATTCATATGTTGGGGATTTACTGCAAAATTTTATGTGAGAGTCTGCAAAGTTACTTTGAGGACTTTTAATAAACATCTGGGAGACATTAGTGTAGACCTTATAATTTTGGACCTGGATGCTCAGTCATCTGGTATAAAAATGTCAGGCTAGCCATAGAAATGCATAAGACAAATCATTATCCCATTATTTCTGAAGATTTATGCCTTAAGCAGATGCTAAATTTAATTCTGGATCTCTAAATCAAAATGACTCATTCATTATTAAGTATAATTATATAAATGGAACCCTATCATGGTAGGTGTCATATAGGTAATTCCTAGGCCATATTAATATCCATGACCTTGAGCTCACTGGGGGGGGCTAACCCACAGTACCTCATCTCTTCTTCCATGCAGAGCATTCTATTCCCACCCTGTGGCTTAGCAATACTAGCACATAGTTCCCCAGTGTGAGTGGAGCAAAATATGCTTTAATTGGTTCTATCTGTAAAGCCATCACAAAACCCACATTGTCTTTTTTTTATTACTATGTTATGTTAATCACCATACATCACATCATTAGTTTTTGATGTAGTGTTCCATGATTCATTGTTTGTGCATAATACCCAGTGCTCCATGCAGAACGTGCCCTCCTCAATACCCATCACCAGGCTAACCCATCCTCCCACCCCCTCCCCTCTAGAGCCCTCAGTTTGTTTTTCAGAGTCCATCATCTCTCATGGTTCGTCTCCCCATCCAATTTCCCCCCCTTCATTCTTCCCCTCCTGCTATCTTCTTCTTTTTTTTTTTTTTAACACATAATGTATTATTTGTTTCAGAGGTACAAGTCTGTGATTCAACAGTCTTGCACAATTCACAGCAGTCACCATAGCACATACCCTCCCCAATGTCTATCACCCAGCCGCCCCATCCCTCCCACCCCCCACCACTCCAGCAACCCTCAGTTTGTTTCCTGAGATTAAGAATTCCTCATATCAGTGAGGTCATATGATACATGTCTTTCTCTGATTGACTTACTTCGCTCAGCATAACACTCTCCAGTTCCATCCACGTAGTTGCAAATGGCAAGATTTCATTCCTTTTGATGGCTGCATAATATTCCATTGTATATATATGCCACATTGTCTTGTTTAAAAAGATATTTAAAAGACACGTGATGCCAGTCTCCCCCACCATTGGACAACCCATTGCCCATAATAAATAATGTTAAATCTCTGAAAATCATAAAATTAGCAATTCAAGTCCTCAAATGTGAGTGCATTAGTCACTTAGTGATCTATTGACTACTCTTAGCACTTAATCACTGACATGGCCTCAGGGCCCTTTAGAATGTAAAATATTTTTACCCTCCTCAGCTAACTCATTTTACACTTTTCATCCAAATAGTAGATTTGTTCTCATTCCCTTTTTATCTAAATCTATTACATATTCAGTACCTCTAAGCACCACTGCCACCCCAGCATTTTCATTGATGAACTCCCTCTTTTCTTCACCTGATGTTCAGCAAGATACAACTGGTTAACATTAAGGGGAAAGTCTTGCCAAAGAACTATCAAAAGAGAAGTGAGCCACTTCTGACTTCATGCTCCCTTCCACTCTCCTTCTGTGCAGAAACATTAAATGTGGGGGATAGCAGAACATTACCCTTGCCTGGAGGTACCTAGCATTCCAAGAGGGGAGTAAAAGTTCACTAGCTACTAATCCCCAATCCTTAGGATAGATTGTCTGCCAGAGTTAAGAATGAAAACAATTGCACTGATACTATCTTAAAACTGTAGGCATATTATGCAGTGTTCAAAATGTTTCTGTTAGTACAGGGAGCAATTGTAAAAATCTAAAACAAAACAAAACAAAAAAAAGTGCTTACTTAAACTAGAGAGAAAAGTGTGTTAATAATGAGTCTGTGTTTAAAATAATATGAGCCCCATCTATATCCATATCTTATATCTGAGGAGCTGCCAATCTGGAATATTTTAAAACACATATGAAGAAGGCATCACAAGGGCAACCAAAAGGGAGGCCTCTCTGCTGTGCCAAAGATATGCAGGATTGAACAATAAACTAGCCATAAATAAGAGCAGTCAAGTGGGTGTATATGGGATTTGCATTGAATGCTATAGTTTTACCTTATTAGATATAAATAATTATTGGTGATAATAAATTAAGCTAGCCAGTGTGTCCCCAGTTCAGTTCATTAACTATTACCATGGACAGAGAAGTAGAGATTTCTGCTGATGTAGCTACAACCCTGGGGCTACTGATGGACTATTGTGCATGATGCTACACTCCGTAAGACAAAATATACTGTTGGGAAATTTTGCTCTGCATTTTTAACATACTATTTCCACAGTTGACATTTCAACATCATGATTGTTTGCTCTCGTGGGAGATACTGGCATCTTTTGCAAATTTCAGTGGTTGTTGAATAATTGCTGTTGGGATGTTTCTTGCTTCTCATTTGCTGATTTAGTCTCACCACCTCATTACAAGTCTGTGATTTCTTTCCTGAAATCTGTAAGTTTCATCTGCAAGTGAAAAAAAAAAAAAAGGCGATCAATCCTCTTGGACTTGAGAGAATTTGGTCATTTGGCAACACATTCCTTCTTGTTCTTTCTCTTGGTCTCCCTTGTGTGCAACGTTCTACATTTTTAGATAAGTGCTGGGGTGAAGAATGAAATCTGTGTCCAAAGAACAAATTGAAGCTTCCTGGCCTATCTGGGAATTAAATGAGCTGTTGCTTAAAAAAGAACCTATGATGACCTCCTCTGGCAGCACATTCTAGTGTTCTGCCACATGGACAGTGAGGAGTGTTTTCCTAATGACCTGCATTAAAAGGAGAGGCTCCATTTCCCTGAAATGGTTTACTGTATAATGTGTCATGAATTAAATGCAACAATGTCAGTCCTTCCAGCTCCCTGATTGCATAATCTGATTATATTGTTCTTAAATAATTCCTCTCCAAACTATAGCTTTATCTACAAGTGGCGAGAATGGGTCAGGAAAGAATCATAGTTAATATTGTTTACTTCTTAGGGTTCTTACTGAAGGCATCACATTCATCCTGAATTCACCTTCATCTTGAGACAGACCATGGCCACCCAGGGAGTTTTTAGTGCATCTGACCCATTTTCATTTGTTCTGACTTTGCATTATGTTAGCAATAATCGCGCCTTGGATAAACCTCATTGGCTACGATACTGCCACTGTGCAAAGCTTGACTTTGCATTATGTTAATCAACAGCAGAGATTGATTATTTTGCAGTAAGTGGAAAGGTCAGAAGGATGAATTAACTACCAAATTGTTGATGAGGAGCCTCTGTATTCCTTTGAAAAGAAGGTTCTAGTAGTAGTAGGTAGGGCAGAACTAAGTTGGTGGGAATGAAATATAAATTAATTAAATCCTTCCCATCTGAATTTTAACACCATTTCTGTAAGAAAATCTTGCCTGATTCCCCAGACTAGGTCACTCTGGAATATACTCTCTATACCCTTTACTTCAGGTTCTTGGAACTTACTGTTATAATTACAAATTTGCTTGGAATGAATTTCGCCTCTCATTTTTTTTTAACAAGTCTCACCAGGCAGTGAAATGTAGTGTTTAAAAAGATGGCTTCTAGAGACTCATTTTGAATCCTATCTTGGCTTCTTACTAGTTTTGTGACCTCAGTTTTATCCTCTGTAAAATGGGCACATTAGTAGTTCCTATATCATAGAGTTATTGTAAGGATTGAATGAATTAATAGTTGTAAAACACTTAGAATACCACCTGGCACACAGTGAACATTCATCCATTAAGTGTTACCTGTTATTATTCTATATTAATGTTCTATTTTATTAATGTCTGCCTCCCCCCTCGAAACTCGAAGAGAGAGGGCACGTCTGTTTTGTTCATTCCCATTACATTCCCAATATATGTTACAGTGCCTGACATATACTAGCAATTCAACAAATGTTTTCTGTATAAAAAAATAGCTAAAATATATTGCCTAGAAACCTGAGATACTCTGGAAGTGAATATGACCTCAAACACCAAAGGATTAAATTTTGTTTCTCTAAGCATTACATTAAGGTATCAAATGAATGAGCCCTATTCTATCAGAAAATACTTTATGAGAATATTTTAGGAAACATGATTTGATCCACAGTTATCCAATTTTGCAGTAAAGAGCCATGCCATAATGACTTTTTTCAAATACTATCTAAAATGTATCATCTTTTGGGGCACCTGGGTGGCTCAGTCAGTTAAGCATCTGCCTTCGGCTCAGGTCATGATCCCAGGGTCCTGGGGTCCCCTGCTCAGCGGGGAGCCTGCTTCTCCCTCTCTCTCTGCCTGCCGCTCTGCCTACTTGTGTTCTCTCGCTCTGTCAAATAAATAAAATCTTTAAAAAAAAAAAGTATCATCTTTTAGGACAATAGCAAAGCAGCAAGCTGTTTAGATACAATGATAATTGTTTCTAATGCTTAGTAAATACAGTCACTTAGCATTAGTATGCTTCTTTTAAAGAAAGCCCTTTGTCTTGTGTTTTTACACAGGAGAGAAAACTAGAGAAACGGCCACAAAGGAGGTAAATGTTGAGATAAAGAAATTTAGAGACTAAGATAGAGATCAAGAAGAGACAGGGATGGAGGTGGAAGTGGGGGCAAAGGGAGCACCAGACAGGCTTGGATGGAGACAGAGGTAGCAAAGAAAGACAGGTTTCTGTAGGTCAAGCATCCCAAACTAATTCCACGGGGACAATTTCTGGGATATGTCTTATCAGTCAAAAAATGAGCTTTTGGAAATTTTTAGAGGAAAGGTAAGTTTTAATATGTAATAGAGAGATATCGAGTCAGTGTCAGTCAACGAACAAATGCCATTAAACAGTATTCTAGGCCCGGAGGATGTAGTGTCTGGGCGCTCCAAAAACTTTTAGCTTCATAGTGAGAGGGTGTTGAACAGATCCATCAACAAATAAGTAAGTTCATTTCCATCACGAACCAGTGCCCAAGAACATGAAGTTGTGTTCCATGAAGGTGATGGATTTGATGGTGGGTGGTTCATGGGGAGGCTGCTAATGTTAAATAGAAAGCCCAGAAATAAACTGAATAGGAAGAAATCAGAGAGGGAGACAAACCATGAGAGACTCTAGACTCTGGGGAAACAAACTGAGGATTACAGAACGGAGCGGGGTGAGAGGATGGGGTAACCGGCTGATGGGCATTAAGGAGGGCACGTGTTGTGATGAGCACTGGGTGTTATACACAACTAATGAATCATTGAACACTACATCAAAAACTAATGATGTACTATATGTTGGCTAACTGAACATTAAAAAAAAAAAAAAAAAGCCCAGAAATTTGAGCTGAGACCTGAATGTTGAGAAGGAATCAGCCATCTGGGGGAAGTGTTCTCACTTTGCATAAAAAAGGAACAGCAAGAATTGTGCTGAAATTTGGTTGTCAAGTTCCCCCCCCTCCACACCATGTATCCTGTGTCTCTGAATTCAAGTAAATAGAAGCCTGATTACTTGCTTTTTTATGCTAAATACTAAGATATTTCCAGTTGTGCATAGTAATAATAGGTTATTTTTAAGTTTCAAAATCCTAATAAAACTTCTGTCATCTTCCTTTATCTGTCCTCTTTCTCTTAACATATTCTTCTTTATTTACTGTCATTTCCATGTACTTTGTTAGAATACCTTTCTTGGTTGGTCACTGGGATTCCAAAGTCATTTCTCTAGGGCTGTTATGGTACTTCACTTGAAATAACAGATGAGCAACTGAACGGTTGCCTCAACATTGATACCTCCGTATATTCAGTTATGGTTTAGATGCATCAGTGTTGAACATTTAAACAAAGTTGACTATGAATAATTTATAAAGCACAATAAATATTTCCCCGCAACCGTCTTTAGTGTAAAGAAAATGAGTGACACACACTGAGTTTGCACATGTCATGATTCACTTGTATTTCTAAACAGTGCCTTGGGCACCTATGCAGTTGAGCAATTCTGTCAATCTTCTCAGCATTCAGGTGCTACTTTCCTGATTGACATCAGAGAATTTTTGTGTCATCTGGAAGGAGAAGATTTTATGGGAAAGCAGATAATAATTACTCTTGCCTCTAGAGAGAAACCCTATTAGTCAAATAGGAAGGAAAATGACTCATCAAAAATAGGCCCACATCTCAGCTAAAGGTCAGGCTTCTCTGTCTAAATCTAAACTACACATCACCATTTGTTCATTCAGGCAACGAATCTTCGCCGTGAGTCTCTTCTGGGCACTGTTACTCAGGATTTTACTATAAAAGACAATATATCTAGCCCCCAAATGGTCAGGGAAGGAGAGAGATGAGAAAAGGAGTAATGCCTGTGTCATGTTGTAAGCGGTTGGGGGATGTGCAGAGCGCGGAAGGGCAGCAGATAAAAGGGAGGAAGTAACACAGCTCAAGGGTGAGGCAAGTCGGCCATGTTTAACTGAAGGAAAGCTGTCTGGAAGTTTGTGAGGCCAAAAGAGAGGTGAAGAGAGTTCCTGGCGGAGAAAGTGAACTCCCCACGAATGTGGAGGCGACACAGCCGGGGCACTTGGGAGGTCCAAGTTGGGGGGGATGGCTTCCAAGATAAAAGGAAACTGATATATTTAGGCAATTGGATAAACAGGACAAGATGACACCACTGTTGTGCTTCCGAGGAGGTAAGCGTGAGGGCGAGAATACATAGAATGTCACTGACTGCTCTGATGGATCCTGTGTAATCTGGAAAGGGAGGCAGGAGATAGGACACCAGGGTTCTCCAGGACCAGCCAGGACACAGAAAGGGGAGAGAATCATCAACATTGTGAATTTAGCATTTTGAGTGCTGGTCTATATTATAAAGACAGAGTTATCAATTCCCTTTTTTTTTTTTTCTGGAAATAATAAAGACCTCTCAGGGTCCCTGTTCTCTTTTTGGGTCTGTGCTCCATGACTGACTTAGAAAACTTAGTGATGGTCTTTGGAGGTTCTTCCCATTTGAAAGCCTAAAAGCTTTTGGCAGGAGTTTCGAAGAAAATAATGCCAACAGAGGCTAAAAAATGTTAACAGAATGACTGTATAAGGACAGTAAATAATTCCAGAAAGACATAATTCCAAGGCTTACACAGTAAATCAGATGGAAACCCAGAAAACTCATTGTATTTGATTTGATTCTTTTTAACACTAAATATATTAGTAATTAATTTTTCTGTGCTCTCAGAATATGATGTGATTATATATGTTTGTTACAGTGGGGAAGAAAAATTATTGAATTCATAAATCAATGCACTCTTTCTACCTCTTTTATAAAGGGCAGTTATTTGTGGCTTAAGGACTACAGAGAGATTAGAGTGTGCAAATTTGGGCTGAGCCCGAGTCTTTCCTTTAAAATTCAGGAGATAAAATTCAACACAAGCAGATATTCATAAATATTAAAATGCAGTCATATTCATTAAAGATCATAAGGAAGACAGACCACCTCAAAAAAATTAGGAACCTTCCTCATTTGAGAAATGCCTTTAAATCACTTACCCTTTAATTCATGGCATTCCTTAAACAGTACAGGAGTTTGTGTTAGGTGAACCTTAAGGTGAACTTCCAAACCAAACCAAATGATAAAATCATAAGTACACTAATTGGCTTTTGGTAGATCATTTAAACTTAATCGTTCTGCCCTATCTGATTATTACTGGGCTTGAATGGATACAGGCAATGATTTGACAAGTGAGTTCACAACAGGGCCAGTTGCAATACAAATCTTAATTTTGATAACTAGCCACCTAGGTCTTTTTTCATTTCATAATCAGTGACAATGCTCATACAGACCCTCCTGGAAGAACATAGACCCGTTCGTTCAGGATTCATTGTCCTAGACCTGAGGTCGCCACAACTGCTTAAAAAGCCTCTGAGTTTGATCACTAATTCATGAGAAAGTATTGCCTTCTGACTAGAGACTTTAAGAATTAAATCAACATTTCCAGTGCCGTCTTACTCTGAAACAGGACTTGAAAGGTACAAAGAATTAATTATGCTAATGTGTGCCTGGTAATGCAAGTAAAATAAAATGTCATTGCAGCAAAGCTTAATCATAATTAGTGGATCACAAGTTTTGAAATAAGGTGCTAAAATGGAAATTTACTGAGATACTGTTTAATGGCATGCTAATACTCTTTATGGTGTTAAACTGGTCAATGTCAGGTAGCAGGCAAGGAATGTGAGTATATACAAATTTTTTAAATTTCCAAATGAAATAAGAAGCTGTTATGCAATTAAACTGATTTAGTGTTAATCTAGGGCACTAAACCAGTATATATGAAAGCCATATTACATCACAATTAGTTGAACCATGGTTTAAATGTACAAAACCTGTACTTGTATCAGTAAAAAAAAATGGCTTAAGGAATTGAGAAAAAAAGCTTATGTCAACTGTGGTGTCAGTCCTAGAGGGTATTTAAAAATAGAAATAATCAGCATTTAGCTGAGTTTTCATTCTCACTGTAATAAAGCAAATTAGCATGTGACATAAGCCATCTCTTAATAATAGTTTCAAGCTGCATTGACCAAAGTAATCAAATTTCCATAGGAAATTTAACTTGCATGCTAGACAGTTTAATTATCTGGTGCACATTTCAATAGTTCCCATTATAAGAAAATATGCCAGAGTTTGTCACCGAGAGTGTCTATAACAATAGTTTGAACACTTCGATAAATTTTAATTATCTTATGAATCATCTGCCTGCTGATACATACAAATGTGTACATTCATTCAAATATTACTTAATTTGACCAAAACCTGGGTGGTGAAATAGTAACTAAAATCACTCTTAAACTAACAACTTTATTCCAAAAGTTCTTAAAATATAAAAATAATCTTGTCTTTTTGTAATATGAACATTAAAAAGTTGGCATAGAATTTGACGATTAAATCTAGCTTTAATATCCAACTCCAGAAATGCCTCCTTTACCTCTCTGTAGGTTATTGATCCTGCCACCCCCTACTGTCCAGAAAATAGATATGCAAACGGATCGTGTCATCTGTTTTTATAATGCTCTGTAAAGTGTTTGTAAAGTACCTTCACAGGCACCCCCCGCCCTGAAGTAGTTGGTTGACTATTAGTAATTATTCTCTCGTCACGGTTGAAGAAATGGAAACCACAATCCCCAGAACAGTCCTGATCTCAAAACCAGTCCACAGCCTCCTCAGTACTGCTAAAGCTGATCCATTTTGCTTATAGGATGGTCTTGATGTATGTTATTCTTATTTTAGACAAAATTGTGAAATGAGAGTTAGGCTCTTTTTTTGAGGTCAAAGTATCTTAAAAGGGGCTTCAAGAAGTTGGTGAAGGTGGGCACACTGACACAATGAAAAGGGATGGGAGATAGCCTGACACCATGGCAGGAAAGAGAGAAAATACACTTTCTAAAGAGGCTCAAGAGTTCCAACATCGCCATAGCTCAACTCCCCTTGGTTCAGTCAACGTTGACACCTGCTGGCCCCGTGGCCCTGCAGTCAGGTACAAAGACTACTGCAGACATCAAAATGCTGTGAGTCATCAGGGAAGGATCAACTGTGTCAGCCCAAGGAAGTGTGCTAGTTTTATTCACAACACTAATAATGATAATGATAATAATAATAATAAGGAGGAAGAGGCTGATATTTACCAAATATTCACTACACATTAGGCATGTGACATAGCCTCCCTAATTATCATATTCTCCCTCCATCTAGCCTCCTCTTCTCTTCGCATTCATCCGTGGTCCCTTGACCTCCACCTGTAGATTTGGTCCTGCCCCAGTATCCAGGGCTTGTCCAAAATGTGAGCAAGAATGCTGTGATGATATTTGCCTCTTAATCTAAAACCGAAAAGCCAAATCAACATTCCTTTTAGTCTGGCTTAGACTTTGGGCCCTGTTTCTTGTCACTGGTCTCCTGCTTTATTTCTAAACCATCAATTTGTGTCCTGGTGGTGATGATAGTACCCTATAGAGTTTAACGTCCATGAAAGAAAAGACAGTATCGGTCTTATTCACTACTGTAGTCTCAATAGTCAGCATCCAGTGACTGGCACAAAATAGGTGCTCAAAATACGTATTCAACTGTTCGTTAAATAAAGCAAATGGACCACCAGTCTAGCCCTTATACTTAGATTCTCTTGGTTTTAACGCTCCTAATCTCAGCAGCAACAGCATTGCTATGAACTACCACTTAGTATTTACTGTGTGCTGATGCTTTAATGTATTGTTATTTAATCCTCACAGATCTTGCAAGGTAGGTAGAATCATTTTCATTGCACAGAAAAGGAAAGTGAAGCTCCATGAGGCTAAATGATTTTCACAAATCTGTTACACACAACTGGTAAACGAACCACAGTTCAAACAGAGATCTGAGTTACTCCACATAGAGCCACCATGTTCTCCTCTGGACTCTCCTGGGAATTGCCGTGACCTGAAACCCAGACCAAGGTTTTGGATCTTCTTGCTTGCTGATAGTCTTTCCTGATCTCAAATGCCTCCCTGTCCTTGGTTCACCCTTTCCTGTGTTGGGACATTTTGCCTGAGCTGACTGCTCCCCTAAGCACCATACGACTACATATCTTCGGTAGCCACATCCTTTTGATCGAAGCCCCCCATTCCCCAAGTATACCGGTGACAGTTTTAAGCACCAGAAGTTGCCCCCTGGGTAGGGTATATCTTACCAGGGCTCAGAAAGTGAGTGGCAGCCAGAGACTTTAAAGATTACAAAAGGTCAGGTGAGAGAAACAAAGTATAACCACCTAGATACAAAAGGCAGAAATGGGGTGGAATATGGATGAACAAATTGGGTATCAATAATTAAATGGAAATCGAATGAGAAAAAAAAATATGTGATGAAAAGCTGAGTGTGGATAACTTGAGTAATCACCACAAACCAACCTGCTATGCCCTTGACTTCCCTTTTTGGAAATCAGCCTGGAATGAAGAAGGATTAAGTTGGTTCAAAGGGTATAGCACGCATGCTTCCAGTGTTTCTTCTGCCTGGAAACATGCGTTGCTCTATCCATCGCCCAGCATGTCATAGGCTTTCAACACTTTTGGTTGGATGAATAAATCAGCCAGTTGTTTTTGAAGACAACGTTATGCATGCCAACATTTCCTCTTAAGACCAGGTCAGTCTAACCAGTTTCCTCTCTATTCCAGGAGGTGAATTCTAGTCTTCCCCATACTGCTGCAGTGAAAGAGACTGCACCCAGCCTGACTGGCAATATTATGCCCACTGCACCAGGCATCCATATTCCTGCCTTCTGAAGCATTCATTGTGTTCTACTACTTTGTTATGTATTGTCTTATATATCACTCAAAAATCCTGAGGGATATGTCCTAAGTAATCTTTGCTGACACCCTCATACGTTATGGTGGAACGCCATTACAGATTATAGTTTCAACCACGAAATTCAGTAGAATCTAAATGAAAAATTTAAGTGAGCCTTTCCAAACTTTCTTCTTCTACCAAACACAAAAACAGATGTCATTAATTATACAACTGACTTTCTTTGTTCAACTGCTGTTAATGAAGAAATACAAGTCTTGTCATTTCACAAGAGTTGCTGCAAATGGAAGGACAAGTGAAGAAAACTGCTGGGAAGCCATGTGCCTGCTGAGTGGCAGGTTCAACCCCTCCCTGGCTCCCAGGTGCCAGCCACAGGGGGCATGTCATTCTAACCCATGCCGTGACACATTTTTTTTTTTAAGATTTTATTTATTTATTTGACAGAGAGAGACACAGCGAGAGAGGGAACACAAGCAGGGGGAGTGGGAGAGGGAGAAGCAGGCTTCCCGCTGAGCAGGGAGCCCGACGTGGGGCTCAATCCCAGGACCCTGGGATCATGAGCTGAGCCGAAGGCAGATGCTTAACGACTGAGCCACCCAGGCGCCCCTCCCATGACACATCTTAAAAGTGACTGGATTCCATGAGCCTTTAGGATTACTTGCAAATAATCGGAACTGCAAATATTGTCTATAAACGTCAAGGCTCTACCTCACAAGTGCTTATCAAGGGAAAGGAGTAGTATAGAGTACTAGCCAAAAGCACAGGCTTTCAAGTCCTACAAAGCTGGGTTTTGGATCCAGGCTCTTATTTCTTAGTAGCTGCGCAACCTTGGAAAAATTACTCTTTCTGAGCCTCATTTTTGTCGTTTATTTAAAAAAGCTAATCATTGTCGTCACCTCAGGAGGCCATTGTAAGGATAAAATAAGACAATATGCATAAAGCACCAGGGCTGTTGGTAGATACTAGCTCTTCATTTGTATTATTATTATTAGATTACAATTTCTGGGCATGGACTATGCCTTCTGTTTGCCTGAATCCCTGATGCAATGGTAAAAAAAAAAAAAACAAAACAGTTCATTTATTTAAAAGCCTGGACTTCTAAAGGAATAAGCTTTAATATTCAGAAAAAATAAAAGTCTTGTGTATAATATAGGTCAAATGAGGTGTGAGATAATGAGAAACCACAAACCTCCCACAGCCTCCTTGGCTGAGGAGAAGTGATAGCAGGGAGAACACCAGTTCTGAGCCCCTTGAACACTTCCAATAATCAGCAGACTCATGAAAGGAAGGGAATTTCATCTCTGTTAAAAGTAGTGGAAATATTATGCTCATTTGAGCTTTCTGAGCTTTGGCCTAGAAGGCAAAACTAAATGGTTTGCTTGCCTGGGAAAGGCTGAGAGAATTCTACTTTTTTCTTCACTCTCAAAGCAAACCTGGCTTCGTTACCTCTTTTCTTCTGTCAGGGAATGTCTCAAAGCATCTCGCAAGCTCTTGACTGCAGCCAATCCTGTTTCTGAAACTTGTACTGATCCAGAAAATAGCTGAATCTCTGCTCTGGGGAAGAACAAAGATTGATGGATTTCCAGCAATTGGTGCCCAAAGTTCCTTAACTTGTAAAGTGACACTAGAATTAGTACCAAAGAAAGAGGGGTTTTGGGTTTTTTTTCTTTTGGGGGGGAAGCAGATACTCTGCAGTGAACACAATGTCTCCCAAATAAATAGCCTCCCCCAGCCTGAGATAGAGTTGCTGTTTTCCTGCTAGGGAGTTGGTGTAATTGGTATTAGTAAAAGATGCATATTGCAGGGACTATTGTGTGAAAATAGACGAAAAGGAACAATAACAAAGAAAAAAACACATTGCAGTCACTTTAAAAGCACTTCCAACACAATGACTTAACTCTAGGCAAATTGTAATAGCTACCACTTCCTAGGCCTTCCCTGTGCACCAGGGAGATGGGGAATTTATGACTCAGAGACACTAAGTGACTTGAAGAAGGCCGCTCGGCTTATAAATAATGGAGCCAGAATTTAAGAGATTACCAGGATTACTGTCCCTAGCCATTCTACTTCCCCAGAAAAGGAGAGACAAGCTCAGCTGACTGAAGAAGACCGTGGCCGAGCCCCAGATTTTGATGGAAGTTTTATTTACTATTAGGCTTGAATTTTAGTGTTACAGGTTTTCATATCTGTGTGTGTGTGTGTGTGTGTGCACGTGTGCACAGACATGCGCACCTCTGCTTTTATTATTATATGGAGAGGAACTGGAAGATGTTGCATCTGAGGCTACTAGATAAATACATCACTAGATGCTTCCAAACTATTATTTAGTAAATATTTGTTTGAAGAATGGTGTTAAAGGATAAATCTGTTAAAGGATTAACTTCAACAACTGGAATTTCTTAATAGAATTGTTTGTGGGGACTAGTGTGATTATACAGATTAATAATTATCCATGGCAGGCTGGGGGGGAAGGTTGTCCTTCATTTTACTGCCATGTCACTCTCATGCCAAATGCAGTTGTTTCTGCCTGGTGCTAAATGCTAATTTCACTTCTCTATTTAGCAAGAGGAGAATATTTTCATTTCTTTTTCATTTCATTTCTGCTTCCATTAAAGTTTGCTCCTTACATACCTATTTAATGAATCCCTCTGAAGGAAGTTTATGGAGGAGACTTTGTTCCAACTAGGGGCAAAATATTGGGTCTTGAAGCTCTGCTGGAATTGGCCTTCTCAGTCTTTCAGTGCAGAGATTATTATCATAGCCTAGGACTTGAGGTGAGCAAAAGAAAACTGCGTTTGACAAATACTATCTCTGATTAATTAAGAACCGTGTGGTAAGAGATGGCTGAGTTATGGTCTTTATCCTAAGGAAGCTTCCAGTCTAGTGTGGGAGATAAACACTTAATTGAATAGCTACAGTCTGGTGTGAAGAGTTCTGTATTAGAGGGATGACCAAAATGAGACCATGACACAGACATGAGATGATTAATTCTGCTTGGTCAGGAGTCAGAGGAACAATCAAATTGACAAAAACCTAATTCACCATTACAGGAAATCAACAGGGCAAAAATATTGTGAGAAAAAAAGATCAACAGTTATGTCAACTATACTTCAATTTTTATTTTTTAAAACAAAAAAAAATTTTAAAGTTTAACAGCAGCAGAAATGGTAGTAAATGTTACATGAACTAGTTTCTGGAAATCTGCATGGAAGAGCTGAGTTTTGAAGGATAAATATGAGTACAGGCAAAAGCATCCTGGAGATGTTGAGAGATCAACATACCCCATTTGTGTAGGTGTGAAAATGCTCACTCTGATACAAAAAAAAAAATAAATTGTCCACTATGACTCATCTTGGTTTGCATGTTTGGAGTGTTGGAGGTGAAGTTAAAGACTAGAAATGGCCTCCTAAGCCATACTATTGATTCTGAAATTTGTTCTATGGGTGACTCAGAGGTTATGGTGCAGAAGAATGGTATGGTCATATTTATGTTTTAGAAAGAAAGCTGGCAACAGAATAGGGAGCTGAGGCCAAGAAGTTAGTTGGGAATAATTTGTTCCTGCCGGCTAAATGTAGAGCTTGCCCTCCGTTCCTTTTTGCTTCTGGAAGAGGGTTAAAGCAGAGGAGGAAATAGAAAGGAAGAAAAGCTAAAAGAGGACAAGAAGAACATTCTGGAGGAATTTATATTGATCAATAGTAAGAGTGAAGAAGGGAAGCTTCCATTCCTCTCACCTCAAGATCTTGTATGGTGGCATCTCAAGCCTGGAAACCAGGAACTACCTACTGGACGCCATCTCCTGGTTTCTAACACCCCTCCCTTTTTTGCCTCTCACATCTGATCATGTCATTAAATTTTAATGAAAAAAAAAAAACTTTTCTCATATCCTTCCTGCCATGATCAACACTGGCTTCCAGTTTAAATATTTAGCACCTAATAAACATGCTGAAGGGCTTATTTTCCCTCTCCCTGTTGAATGCTGCCCACAGATGATTCTCCAGAAGTTCTGCTTTTATCATTACAAACCCTGCTCAAAAACTTAATTTGAAGGACAAAAGTTAAATTCTTAGAATAAATTTTAAAACTCCATCCTACCTACCAACATGATTGCTCTCATTTACTGCCTTTGGCCATGGTCTTTCTCCCATAAATCCCTTCTGAATCTTCACCTCTTAGTCTGCTCATATTAAAATTCTTTTGGTCCTTCATAGAATTAAAAGTTCAGCTCAGGGCGCCTGGGTGGCTCAGTTGGTTAAGCGACTGCCTTCGGCTCAGGTCATGATCCTGGAGTCCCGAGATCGAGTCCCGCATCTGGCTCCCTGCTCAGCAGGGAGTCTGCTTCTCCCTCTGACCCTCCCCCCTCTCATGCTCTCTCTCTATCTCATTCTCTCTCTCAAATAAATAAATAAAATCTTTAAAAAATTTTTTTAAAATCTTTAAAAAAAAGTTCAGCTCAAATCTTATTTCTCGTTACACATTTTTAGGTGGGTAAGGGGAGGCCACACTTACCTTTTATTCAGCGCTTGAAACTTTATTGAGAAAACCTTCCTTATTTCTCTACAAATATTGTTTGCCTGAATGTTTAGAAGTTCTCAAAAATAGTCCTATAGTCTAATAGTTTCCAGTGGGAACATGTTTAGTTCGATTCAGCCAATATTTATTGTGCACCTAGTATGTGGAAGGTACTGTGCTAAACATTCTCAGGATGTCAATGTTAAGGGATAAGTAAGTCAAATGTCTGCTCTCAGGAAGAACAGTTAACAAATTTATTCATTGGAGAACTATTTCCACTTCACCTGTATGATTAGTGATTTGTGACTTTTCAAATAAGAAAAGATAAGAAAAATACTCTTCCTTCATTGATTTGGTGAATCCGATAAGTAGATGAAATTGTGATGGAAGTTCCATAAATGTGTTTAAATGGCACACATTTCACATTTCACAGCAAAAATCCCCTGTGAGTAGACACAAATGCAATCAAGTCTTTAGTACTAAACTATACGCTTTATCCTAATGTATATATTGCTAATTATAACAGGTCTTCATCCATTCGGGCTGTTATAACAAAATACCACAGACTGTGTGGCTTGTAAACAACAGAAATTGATTTCTCACAGTTCTAGAGGTTGGAAGTCAGAGATCAGGGTGCCAGTATAACCAAGTAAGGGCCCTCTACTGGGTCACAGCCTGCCCACTCCTCACTATGTACTCATACAGTAGTGGGGGCTAGGGAGCTCTCAAGCCTCTTGGGCATTAATCTTATTCATGTGGATTCTGCCCTCATGACTTTGTCACTTCCCAAAGGCCCCACCTCCTCCTACCATCACATTGAGCATTAGGATTTCAACATGAATTTGGGGGGAACACAAACATTCAGACTGTAGCGCCATTATATTAAAAATGCCTTCCTCAGAGGCTAAAAGTTTAGGAAACTGGTGTATCCATTTTCCACACCATCCTTATATAAGTGCCTGCACTGTTTTAGACTTCTCTGCTATTCGTTTTAAAGGAAAGCAAACATAATTTCTTTTAATTATTTCACCTGAGGAGAATTTAACAAGTGAGTTAATAAGAGCCATAGTTAGAAATGGAATACATGAAGGAGACAAGCTATAAGGAAGTAGAAAAGCCTGATAAAAAGACCAGTTGCATCAGCCCTGACATTTACACCAAAAACCATTTGCCCTCTGGTACTCTTAGCAAGGAAAATCAGTTGTAAGGATTCAGTAGTTCCATTAGATAGGAAACATAGTTTTCCAGATGATGGGAATTTTATCCCAGAGGCATTTGAATATCGCAGGGAAAAATAAAGGATTAAGTAAGCCTCATAAGAAAGCAAACATACCCTATGTTACCATCTTTGGCCAATGCTTTCTAATTCTTCTTTTTCGTATCTTTAAATACAGAATCCCCTTCACCTACAACTGAGTTTAGAAAATTCATTAAGTTCTGATGCTGATGTCACTGTCTCAATCCTGACCATGAACAACTGGTACAATTTTAGCTTGTTGCTGTGCCAAGAAGACTGGAACATCACTGACTTCCTCCTCCTTACCCAGAAAAATTCCAAGTTCCACCTTGGCTCTATCATCAACATCACCACCAACCTCTCCTCCACTGAGGACCTCTTGAGCTTCCTGCAGGTCCAGCTTGAGAGTATTAAGAACAGTACGCCCACCATGGTGATGTTTGGCTGTGACATGGAAAGTATCCGGCAGATTTTTGAAATTACCACCCAGTTTGGAGTAACCCCCCCTGAGCTCCGTTGGGTGCTGGGGGATTCCCAGAACGTCGAGGAACTAAGGACAGAAGGTTTGCCCCTCGGGCTCATTGCTCATGGAAAAACAACGCAGTCCGTCTTTGAGTACTATGTACAAGATGCCATGGAACTGGTTGCGAGAGCCGTAGCCACGGCCACCATGATCCAGCCAGAACTCGCGCTTATCCCCAGCACGATGAACTGCATGGAAGCAGAAGCCACAAATCTCACTTCAGGACAATATTTATCAAGGTAGGACGCAAGGCCTGTCTTACATCCCCACTCCCAGGGTTTTGACAGGAAGCAGAATTTCCCTGTCTCTCTCCTCTTTGCAGAAATCTTGACTTTGAGTAACTTTCAACTCTAATAATATTTCTGAGAGGCTTCTGGTTACACAGGTGAGTATTTCATGATCTGTCATCTGGAATTTGATCTACAGATTTGAAAGCGCATGGTGTATCGTAGGGAACACAGAGTCCTGCTTTTAAGCCCTGGCTTAGCCCCTTACTAGCTATTTGTTCTTGACAAATTGTTTAAAAACTCTGACCCTCAGTTTTCTAATTAATAAAGTAGGATTACATTGAATAGTTTGATAGATGATATTTAAGATACCATGAAATTATATATGAAAAGTACCTAACGCCGTGCTCAGCTCATAGTAGATACACAACAAATGTTTCTGTCCCTGCCCACTCTTATATCAACGGACTTAGACAAATCTCTTGAAATCTATACAGAGAAAAAAATTAGTCGAGCAGGAAATGGATTTTTCTCTCTCCTCCCAGGCTGCTTAAAGCAGTGTAGAGTTGCAGTTAAAGACACAGACTCTGGAGCCAGACTCTCTGAGCTTGAATTTTAGCTCTGCCACTTACTGCTTGTGTGACTTGGTCAAGTTACTTAACTTCTCTGAGCCTTAGTTTCCTGTGTCCTATATCCATTTTTGTAAAATCGACATAACAATAGATCCTACTATCCATGGGGTCCTTGTAATAGATAGGTGATAGGTAGTTAGCTAGCTAGCTAGCTGCCTAGATGATCGATAGGTAATAGATAGCTGGACAGAACTAAGAGTTCTACAAGAGTTTTATTGCCAAAACATGGAGTTATATGTGTGTGTGTGTATATATATATATAT
Source organism: Phoca vitulina (assembly GCF_004348235.1). Classification (NCBI taxonomy): domain Eukaryota; kingdom Metazoa; phylum Chordata; class Mammalia; order Carnivora; family Phocidae; genus Phoca; species Phoca vitulina. The sequence continues at coordinate 4,300,893 of NW_022589724.1, read as the reverse complement.
ATATATATATATAATTAGGTACCTCTAATTAGGTACCTTTTTATTTAGGTACCTTTCTTCTCCAGTTTCTCAGTCTGGTTCAGAAGCTAGAATGAAAAAGCCCATTTAATTTAAAGAATAACCCATAATATGGAAGTAGTTTTCATGATCCCTGGGAAAAGGAGACTATCCTTAAAAGATATTTTGTAGGGGCCTAGTTTTTTTCATGAAAAGGACCACCTGTGATCAGACCAAATCAGAGAAATTTTTGCTCTTTTAGAGGTGAAGGCTTAGCTCCAGACTGGTCCCATTTTTAAAGTTTATTTACTTATTTTTAGTAATCTCTAAACCCAACTTGGGGCTCAAACTCACAACCCTGAGGTCAAGAGTCACATGCTCTTCTAACTGAGCAGGCAGCCCTCTTGAAGCAAGGACATCTTACTATACTGAGAAACAAAAGACAACCTCACAGTGTCTTGCCTTTTAGAAAGACATGACTATTTGATGAAATGTCAGGTGGTCATAAGCATTTTACATTTAATCTTACATATATGGATTGAGCACCTACTATGTGGAAGGCGACATGCTAAATGTCATATATTGGCAGTTTAATTACAGCCTATACAGTCCCTAAAGAGTGTTGTTAACACAATAAAATAATTCAAAATTCATTTATTAGGAAACTACTGATGATAAAATTAGGTATTCTGTCATCATCTGAACTTTCTGTTTTCCACATATTGTATTTGAATTTCCACAAGATTAAAGTCTATGCACATTTTATTTTACAGTTGCTATCAAGATTTAATCTACTGTTTTTGAACTAGCACATAATTGAGGCTCAGGATTTTATCTGGGATAAGAAAATTCTTCATAACAAAAATATAAGCAAAACTTTGATGTGTAGTTTTGAATAGTCATTATTTTGGAAGGAAAATCATAAACAGCAGACTGGAAAAAACCCTTATGAAAGCTACATTCAGTTATTTAGCATCTTTTTGCCTCATATAAAATGGAGGACACAAGAAAAATGATTCTGTTTGGATCCTAAAAATGTTTAGAAACTACAGGGAGAAATATTTGTTGACTTGGGTTGTATATACCCTAGGGGTTCATTTTATCAAGATCAAACTGATCTTTCTGCTCCTCACGGTTTAATTTATATTAAAGTTATGTGCCTCCTCTCACAAGGATCCCATGGTACTTTGTACATGAAATTATATGATGGTACTTAGCCCATTCCATCATCATTATTTGTCTATGTGAGCTAAAGTTTATAAATTTATACTCTGAGCTAAAGTATAAATCTTATTAAGTAGAGACACTATTATTCAGCCTAGTTTAATGCCTAGCACATAGCAGCCACTTAATAGACATTTATTGAAATAGAAGGAAGGAAAGGAAATTTTACATTATATTTACATCCTATATTATCTGTGGCCGTAGAAGAAAAATAGGTGGTTGGTAGATAAATAAAATTTTGTCTAAATTAAAAACATAGTCTTTTTTTACTTAGGTACTTAGTGTCTTTCTTCTTTTCCTTTTTTTTTTTTTTTTTTTTTATGGATTGTTAGGTCTGTGGATAACCTTTGCCCCTGTGGCTGTTTCCAAATGTTTATTTCACAAAGTTTGAAAGTTTAAAAGAAGAGTGTAAGGTTTGGAGCCCAGCAGCAATTCGCAACGTATAAGGGTCAGTGACAATGTTTTCATCGCTATAGATGTGTTTGAGAGTGAACTCTCAAGAACTTCAGGAAATATGCCTAGGACTTCTTAGGCTCCCTGAGGAATATGGTCAAAGAGAAAGTTTCAAAGTGTTCAGGAAAGGTTCAAGGGAAGTGGGCTAAACCCTGGAAGGAGTCTTTATAATGAATAACTGAAAAGCCTCCTTAAGCCATAAAACATCTGTGGAATTTCCATCAGTCTTATTTTTGTTGAATACAGTCTTTTAGGAAGTTCGTTATTCTCAGTACATAAGTCACATCTGCATACAGTAATTCTCTTCATTGTCCCTAAATTTTGTGAGGCTGACCCCACTCCTTCACTGTGTAATGAAAGCCGTGAGGATAATGAGCCATGAATAGCCGGCGTCAGTTATGCAAGCTTGCATTTCTCACACAGTCATTTTCAGTTTGGCCTGACAGAATTGTTAACATTTTAAAATGTTAATGAAATCACCAAAAACATGGATTTTTCAGCATAGGCTTCAGACTTGAAAAATGATTTCTCATGACAGACTACATAGATGCAATTATAGGTATAAGGGATTTTATTCTTCCAGGGTCCCCACTCGCCAGAGCTAATGTCCATCATAAGTACATGAAGACAAAACCACTTGGAGGCTACGTTCATAGTGTGATCTTTAACAATTTATTTGCAAGTTGTTTTATTAAATGTTAATTATTTGAAGCGATGATGTCTGGTATGTTATTCAGTAACATGAGTGTTTTTGTGCAGCCGATGACTATTTGTTGAACTAGGGTGAGGTAGACAGAATGAAGACATGCATCCTGCCATTTTCAAGCTGACAGCCTAGAGCCTGAGGTTGAAAAATAAGGAAATGATAAAACAAAAAGACACGTGATTCTTAAAAATAGAGATATGTTCATATAGACAGAGGAGAAAACAATTAACTCTTCTCAGAGACTGAGGAAGAAAGACTGGAATTGAATCTTGCTAAACGAGTCATTTTCTGGTTTGGAGCAAATTCACAGTCATAGGAAATGGCAAGACCCTAAAGAGAAATTTGGTACAGTTGGAGCATACATTGCATATGAAGAGGATTTGACATGATCCTGGAAAAGTAGTTAATTTGATAGCATGCCACACAGGGTTTTTATGCCAAGCTAAGAAGTGTGCATTTTATATGCATACTGGATGTCACTTGAATGGCAGAACATTAGCCATGACGTATTTATAAAGTTATAATCCTGTAACGAATTAACCAGATAAAGTAATACAGCATAAAAACCTTGAAAGTAATTTTTTCAACCATTATGATAGAAAAATTGTTTTTACTTTTCAAAATTAGTTTTAGCCTACCTGCATTTTCTCCCTTATTGCATTATAAACGCCAGATTCTGGCGAAAGTAAGTAGGAGTTTGACCTACTGTTTCTAGGGTTAAGATTTGTCCATGCTTACTTTAGGCCCTGGATGCTGATGAATCTGTTGTTCCTAGAGAAAGAGCTCCCTAGGGTTAGTCGTAGCATGGTTGAAGACTGTTAGCCTTTCTTTAAGGATTCCAAGAGTCTAAACACAGACCCTCGTTCTCTTGGCGTAAGAAGTCCCTGACCCTTTAGCTTACTAATTATGGTCCTGATAGTTATTCTAGCTTCTCAACAGGCCATAGAATCTTGCCTTTATTCTTGGAACAGCTCCTGCAGCTGAGTTCTGTATCAAGTAGGCAGTGATTAGTTCATTTATTCATTCAAAACCATTTCTTAAAGCTTACTAATACTAGGTGAGGTCTTTGGCTAATGCTGGAGACACAAAGAGTAGAACATAGGGGCCCTGCTCTCAGGAAGCTTACAATCCCCTTCTTCTGTTCTTTCACTAAGAGAAGATATGCTCCTCTAATTATCGGCATCTTTTTATCCACTTTCTTTGACCTAGCTATCTATCATTCTTCATTGGGACAGCACCCATTCTACCTTTATTGTCTGGCATTAGCTGGCAGTGTTAGGCCCCCTCCTCATTTGTCCTTGAAGAATGGTCCAGCATGCTAGAGACCCTTTCTCCCCCAAGCTCTGTTCATCTTCATGCTTGCATGGTCAAGCAATACCAAGATTCGCTGGCCTTTCATTCATAGTAAATGTTGCTTTATTTATTGATTCTGCACTTATTGTTTACACCCTACTATGTGCCAGGTATTGTGAGGCACTAGGAAACTTCAGAAAAGAAGACCAAAACAAATATCCATTCAAAAATCCCAAGATACAAATTGATGGGCCCCATTTTATTCCTGGACATTAAAAGAGTTCCAGAAGAACTTGAGGTTGCATGATATAATTCTAATTTTGGATGTTCTTGCCCACCTTTACAATAATTTGCTGGCACTGTGACCATAGCAAAGTTATTTAACCTTTGGAAACTTTAATTTCCTTAACTATAAGTAGTCCCACCTTGAAAACTCTAAGTGGTGTATGCCTAGGGTCATACAGCTAGTACTTTATAGGGGAAGATTTAAACCGGTTCATCTAAATCCAAATTCCCAATTCAGAATTAATATAAACCTTCCTTAATTGGGATCCCATTACTTTGCAGTTCATATTCTTTCAGTCAAAACTATATAAAATCAGCAGGCATGATGACCCATGTATAAGCGTTCTTGTCCTGAGGACCCTACTGAGTCAAACTAGTTAGCCTATAGGTTTCATCAGTTACTTAGAAGAGATACAGTTGCATTGAACATGGGAGCCAGGGGGTGGAGGCTGGTAACACCGGTTCCTTGTATCCCCAAGGAGTACCATTGCTGTGAGGTAACCTGGTATGTCCAGCTGTTACTCCTAAGTTAACACTCTCTGCTCTAGAAAGCACATGCCTTGGTGTCATGAATCTCAGGGACCAACACTTAAGGTCTGTTTCCAGATGTTTCCAGTAGGAACCCCTATCACTGGACTAACTTGACTGAAATCCTTTGAATTTGCCTCGCTCTCTCACTTAAGTCATGCCAAGAGCTGAGTCTGAAATTTTCACAAAGTCATGGAAGCCTCAAGTAAGGAACATTGGAAACTAGGTATTCCCTCAGGACTCTGTTTTGATGAAAACAGCTCAAATTTGCTTAGTCCAGCATCCAGCAGGTTTTAAACTGTGGAATTTTTCCAAATTAGGAGAGCTTCCAAGCTTTTATTTGCCGGAGAGGAAATTGTGCTCTTTGTTGACTTTTTTACTTTGTATGCATCTACTATAAAATTTGGAAATATGTCAGAAAGAGGTATGAAAGTACAGAGGGTAATACTGCAGCTCTACTCTGAATTCCAGATCTATCTCTCAGGCCACTTCCATCTCCAGACCCTATAACCCTTTAAATGGATGAGGGACTGGTAAATACTGCATGACATGCCAGTGCCAGGGCTCTGCTGCTGGAAGGGGTATGAGCACCTGGGGTAGTGCTGGAGCCAGATCCAGAGAGCAAGAATGAAGCAAGTTGGGGTATTCCACAAAGCAACCAGGAGTAGTCCGAGGCTTGGGCACAGACCACAGGTGTGGAGAAGAGTCAAGGTCCATACCAAAAAGCAAAGGGAAAGGAAAACAACTTAAGGTTATGGAACAGACCTAACCACGATGTGAGAGAAAAACACAGAAAGAAAAAAGTGCCAAATTGTCACTTGTGGCACACGAAAGCAGGAGGAGGAGTGTTCTATCCATGTGTCTGATTTTTTGATGTGTATGTATTCACACCGGAAGGTATATTAACACAATCGCATAGGCTACTATTTTTCTCCTCTTGGGGAAAAAACCAAGAAGGACAGGAGCTGTCCTTCCGCTGTACAGTTCACTTGTAAGTAACTGAGTTTTGCTGATGTTGGCAAAGCATAGACTCAAAGGATTCATATGTTTGTACATATGTATATTTAGCATGTTATTAAATTGCTCTTATCCCTTAACTGATAGAAATTTATTTTAAAAGATGAGCTTTGTAAGTTGATGTGATCAGTGATTAAAATATGTGGGGGGGGGGCCTCTGCTCTAAGGGTTGAAATTTAGCAATTTCTAATTCCTATTAAGTTCCTTATCATCGGAGAGGTTTCCCATTGAACTAATTTCTATTTTTGATACTATGCATTATTCAGGGTGAACAATTTGTAAATTGCAGATGCAGATACTTCCTGGCTGGCTGTTTTAGCCCTATTCTTCTGGCAAAGTGATGAAGAGCTCTTTAAGAGATACATGTCTGATCTGAGCAAAAGACATGTGTTTAATTTCATTTATCCCACAGACATCACTGAGCAGTAACCCTGGCCAGGCACTGTGCTGTGCCTAAGATACAAAGATGGCTCGGTACTCTCTAGGTGCTTAGATGCACGCTGAAGTCTCTTTCAGCTTGACAGCCTGCAGTGTTACAGCAGAGCAGTGGAAAGGGAGGGTTTGTTTATTCCTACCAGCCACTCTGTGGAAGAGACTGCTCTCGGAATGTGGAGAATGTCAAAATCCACACCCTCACAGATTTATGGCCCACAGAGTCAAAGGTGGAGGTGATCATCTGCCAAATGCTTGCACTTTAGGATCACTACGAAGGATTAGAGAGGACAGTGAAGGCATCATTTCACATGGAGCTCAAGAAATCATCTATGTTTAATATTTAATTTGGAGAGCTGTCCCAATCACAGAGAACAAAATGGAAGAAAGCAATGTCCTCCGGCAGAATTGGACCGTGGGTAAGCTCTGTGGCTGAGGTGGCAAATTCATGTCGTCGGGCAGGGGTCTGCTGCAATGAAAGAGGCTGCAAAGTCAAAGCTGAACTAGTAACAGCTGGCCATACAGATAGGCAAAGGGTCCCCGGGGCCATTTAAAAAAGGAAAGGGAGATGGTATAAAAGATGTGAAAAGAATAAAGGGAGGTAAATAGATGGATTGCAGAAAGAGTGGGAGAGGGCCTGGAGTGTGGCAACAACAACAACAAAAATCGTAAAAATTAACTAGGGATGATCAAGAGCTGATTCAAGAGAACACCTCCTTTTAACAGGACAGAGTATTGGTGATTCTGTTCTCCAAAGTCCACTGACAGGAAAAGAGGGAAAGAGAGGAAGAAGAGAAAATTCAGAAAAATAAAATAAGAGAAAGAGCGTAAAGAAATAATGAGATAACCACGGATTAACCCACATGTCAGAAACTGTGAGGAACCTGGAGGAAGGGGAAGTAATCTAGAGCCCTGGAAAGAGACACAAAATGAGGGTAATTTAGAGAACAAGGGGCACGAGGGAAAAGTCTTGGAGAATGACGGAAAACCACACTCATGGATTAAAATGCAAACATAAAATATAAATAGCTAATAATTCAGACACCTGGATATCTATACTGATTGTAAGAGATCAGAACTGCATGTGAGTTCTCTAAAAGACGTAAGACTATCCAAAGACAGAATAGTTTGGGGCTCTCCAATGAAAAAGAGCAGGAAAAAAACTGGATGAGTATGAGCTTGTCACAAATGTAAAAGTGTAGAACTTTGGAGGATGTGACTTTTGACCGGCAGATTCGTTACATGATTGTAGATAATGAATCATGTGAAGAAAAGATGAGATTTCTGAACATTAGTAGATCTCTTCCCAACTTTCCTCCCCTCCCCCCCTCCCCCCCGCCCCAGGGAAAGGAGAATGGGAAACTTTAAGGATATTCCTTTGTTTCATACTAGAAGGGCTTTATTGAGCTTCTGCTATAGTCAGTAGCTCTAGAGCTAAGTTAAAAGGGACCAAGAAATAAATACTTAGATTCACTGTATAGGAACAAGTCAACCTGACAGAATTAGGTGGTGCTGCTGCTGGGAGGGAAGTTGGAGAGAATGTCACTAACAATAATAGAAGCAAAGGCAAAAATTCAAAATTAAGTTCTCACAGTCTAAAAAATTTTATAGAGCTTTATGGAGGATGAAAAAACTCTCATTCCTCGGGGGGCTGGGGGGAACATTAAATACGATGAGATGATCATGGGAAAAGAAATTCAGCTCATTTTTCAAGATATAAGAGAATGAGGATACGGATTCTTTTAATGATACAAAAGAAAGTTCCCAAAGGGGAAAATACATTTTATGGCTTTACAGAGTAAAATAGATATGCCCGTGTACAAATAAGATTAATGGAAGGCGACGGTAGGGGGAAAGCAAAACAAAACAAAACAAAGATAAGAGGGCAATTTAAAAAGAAATAAAAAACAAATGAGAGAAGTAGATATACAAAGGTAAGTTGAGTGAAAAAAGATCAAAGTAGAAATAAATATCTGACCTATAAACACCTGGGCACCGAAGAAGACACGGGAGGTTGATGATGTATTTAAGGAATATTCGGTTTGGTTTCTACCAAAACCAAAAACTTGGAAACAATGGGATTATTACAGAATTAGTTCATAAGCAAGAAAAGGTACAGATTTATAAAAAATATAAAAAACATAATACTAGCAAAACTATACGCTGAATAAGAAGAAAAATCAGGGGGCAACAGATCTTAAAATCTGTTAAGAGCATGGCAACATTATTTGTAGTGGGAGATTTTTATTTAACTTTAGTAAATTTTAGACCAAGTTTTTACAAAGTAAAAATAGTACATGAATAATGTAATTAGGTAAATTAAGATAAGCACTGCAGTTAACATTCTCTTATTAAGGAATATAGAAATATTTGACACAGTTGATCACTGTCCCTCCTTGAACATCTCTTTTTACTTGGCTTCTAGAACCCAACGCAGTCTGCTCTTCTCTTAGCTTCTGGTTAACTTTTCAGGTCCCTTTGCTAGTTCTTCCTCAGCAGCACCACCTTCAAGTGTTCGAGTGCCCCAGATTTACTCCTGGGTTTTCTCATCTACAGTTAACTCAACTTGTGATCTCATTTGGTCTCCTTAAATACTGTGTCTAGAGGGATGGCTTCCAGTTTCGTAGCTCCTGTTCGCACCTCATTCCTGAGCTCCACATGATCTCCAACTACCTACTTGACATCTGCCGTTGGATTTCTAGAAGTTACCTCCAACTTAAGCTGAGCAAATTGAACTGGTAGTTCTCACCCACATCAAATCTGATTCTCCTACAGTTTTCTTTACCTCGGTGGCAATTCCATGCCTCCGCTTGCTCGGGGCAAAAACTTTGGTGTCATCCTTGTGTCTCCTTTTCCTAGCAACCATATCTGAGCCATCAGCAAATCCTATTATTCCCAACTCCAAAGTATATCAAGATCCGACCTTCACTGCTACCATCTCAGGCTAAACCATCATCACCTTTTGTCTGGGTGTTGGAAACAGTCCCCTAACTGGTCTTTCTGCTGCTGCTCTTTTCTTCAGTTCATTCTCAACACAGCACTGTGGTGATCCTGTTAAAATGTAAGTCATGTCATATTGCTTCTCCTCTCAAAATCCACCGATGGCTTTCCACCTCATGCTGAGAAGAAACAAAGTCCTTACAATGACCCACAACATGATATTTCCCCAACTCCCACTACCCATACATTTTCTCTGACTTTGTCTTAAACTCTTATGCCCCTCACTCCTATAGGTGTTCCTCAAGCAATAGACACGACCCCGCTTTAAGAAAGCTGGACTCGGTGCTCCCTCTATAGGGAATGTTCTATCTAGATCTCCTCCTTCTGGTTAGCTTCTTCCCTTTCTTCTGCTCTTTACGAAAATACCTCCTTCTTTGCTGGCCTCTCTAGTTTAAAATTTCACCCCACTGTTGCCAACCCAGACACATCTTGTCACAGGGATGTTTTATCCTTTATTTTTCCTCCTTTGCACTTAGCAGCTCTAATATCCCATACATAGTACCTATTTATCACATTTATTCTGTCTCCTTCAGTTGAATATAAGCTGCATAGATTTGTGTCTGTTTTGTTCATTACTATAGCCCCTAGCCCCTAGCCCCTAGCACAGTGCCTGGCACACAGTACTGTTGAATGAATCAATGATTGAATGGATGACGTGTTGTTTTTTTGACATCTTTGTTCATTTGTTTTAATGAATAAGAAAATCCTTTAATTAGCATGTCAAGTTTTGTGTGCAAATGTGGCTTCTAAAATATATCTTAAATGTATTAAACACTGATCTTGCTTATACTGTGAACTGTCTCAAAAAGAGTTTTTACATAATTTGCAAAGTACACGTTTTATCTTGGCTCCTATACAAATCGACACATATTCTTAATTAGCGAGATAATTGGGAGCTTTTACTAAAGTGATAAGTTACCTCAATGCAAATTCACTAATGAGCTTCATTCTTTTGAGCAGAGCGGTATCTTGGGAGGTATGCTGATAAAAAACATAGATACCTGACTGCTTTGTTAAACACTAGACAGGAAAGGCACGGTGCTAAACTAGGCTCTTACTCAGAGAGAGATCCAAGCCCTTATTACACATGACAAAGCTACCGTACTATTCTTCTAAGTGGTCTCCTGGTCACCATCTCTTCCTTCCTATGTACACAGAGTACCTGTTTCCAGATCAATATTACTAATGCAGACCTCTGCCTATATCATTACTCTGCTCAGAAATCTTCATGGCTCCCCTTTTCCCATTAAATAAAATCCAATCTCATAAAATGGACATGCAAAGCCTCTACAGTCTCGTTGCGATCTGCTTTTCCTATATTATTTTCTCCTGTTTCTCTACCCTGCTCTGCAATCGGATTTTTGTGCTTCCTACCCCTTGTTATATTTTCCACCTCCTTACCTTCCCTCATAACATTCTTGAAGCTGGAAAGTTTATTTAGAATTCATTTCTAGGCTAGAGCAGTAGTGCGATCAACACAGAGTGTGGTGATATTATTGGTCCCTGTGACCCAGGCTCTAAGTTTCTATTAAAAGAATTTAAGATCGCTTTTCTCCTTTTTTATACCCACATTGCTCTATGGGCTTACACTGAGCTGATATTCAGCTAAATACTCCGGGACTTATTTATGTGACCTTCCATCAAGCTGAGTTTCACACACCCTTAGTGTGGTTTGTGGACGAAATGCAGCCCTCTGCATTTGGTGCCTTAAAATGACTACTTTTCTTTTTGAAGACTATCTCTCCTGATGACGCCATCATTTCTCCACTTACACAGCTATTACCTTAGCTCTTGCCACCTTAAGTCCCTTATGAAACAAGCAGAGAGAGAAGGAGGGAAGGAGTATTATTCTTCACATATGAAAGTGTGCTCAGCCCCCTCCTCCCTCCAAACCATTTTCTATATAGCTAACAGGGGAAAAACCTTTTTAAAATCAAATCTGATGGTCATGTCCTTCCCCAGATAAAATCCCCTCAGTGGCTCCCCATTACCTTCATCATAAACTCAGACCTTTTGAAATTCATTTCCCACCTTTATCTCCCATCTTATTTCTCACCACGTATCACCCTGCGCTCCATCTCTGGCTTTGGCACACACAGCTCCCTGGGATGATAATATCAGTCCCCAGCTTCTCTTCCCGGCTATTTTTTCATACACACTCAACTCTGACACCTTCTCTAAGCAGCTTCCCTGTCATGTCTGCAGTAGAATGTGCAGGAGCCCTTGGTCTCTGTCCCAGTGGCACCCAGATTTACCTCTATCATGACCCTCGAATTGCCTCTTTACTTTTCTTTCTCCACATCGGAAGACTTTCACGTCCTTGAGAACAATGACTGTGTCTTTCATCTCTGTAACTCTAAGGTTAAGAACGGTATTTGCATCAGTTTCTCCTGTCAATAAATTTATTCCTGATTTTTCGTTTTCTTGTTCATCCAAGAAGAATCCAGGCAGAATAAAAAGGACCATAGTAGAAACTGATTAGAGCAAAAGTGACATTTCAACCATTTAATCAGTGGGCATTTCAACTTTGCTTTTGCGTTGTCATCACGTTACAAAGAATATATAGTGAAGGGGACTATAACTAAAAGCTATCAATGAGATTATTTTACTTTACCCTCTCTGTAAAACTGAAAATAAAATAGACCGAAATCATCTGTCATAAATGGGGATTCTCTGAGACCCAATTTCTTGGTGCCAGTTGCATGGTGAAACAGGCACTGGGTTTTCTGGTGTGGGAACACTGAAGACGTTTAGATCCTGGTAGATTTGCGTTTCTGTGACAAATGGATGCCTCAGAGACAACTGAGCATTGTCCTTCAGTCACCACCATCTTGGATGTTATTGAACATCAATAATGAATAAGTTTTACTGGAATGAAGGAGTTACGTAATCTCTGAAAGATTTCTGAGATGAGTATATATTTTTTCAGTGGTAGTCCTTCAAGGGTCTATCCAGCTAGAAATCTATAACAAGTAAGTCCCGAATATTCTTAAAATAGTGAAGGGATTCTCTTTCTACAACTCCAACTTTACTGATCATCAAATTGACCAAATGAAATGTTTACTACAAACCAGTTTGTTCCCTAGGCTATGTCAGTGTGTGTGTGTGTGTGTGTGTGTGTGTGTGTGTGTGTGTGTCTGTCTGTGAGAGAGAGAGAACACATCTAATTGTAGATTGCTCATTAGAAACACAGTTGTAGTCAATCTTCCTTTATAGTACCTAGGTAATTTATCAATTGGTTAATCTGTATATTTTAATGATTTGGTTCCCTACTTCTCTAAAGAAGCATAAAACTATTTTAAAATCTAAGAACTGAGACTTCGTTACTTGTTGCAAAATAAAATTCATTTTAAGTGGTAGAGAGTCCCACTGGGGAATGCTAACATGAATAATTACCATTACATGCAATCTACCAAAATGAGCAGTTTCATTACATTTAGTGATAGGAGCATCTTCAAATGTGATTTACATTTATATCTCTAATGAAAATTAGTACATTCTTCACACAATTTGATTTTTCTAGGTCCTTTCTGTGGCAGCATAACTTTTTACTACTTGTGTTTGCATTTGTAAATTACTGAGTAATGTTGGTGGGAGGCAATGGATGAATGTGTTTTGCTGAGAGTCTAGACTTGTATCACCTGATTCCTCAAAAAAACTTCTATGTTACGTTCCACATTTCATTATAATTCCTTTTAATTTAAAATGTGTCTTGAGTACCCTCTATGAGTTTCTCGTAATGCAATACTTGGTGTCTCCAACTAGAGAAGTTCTGTTAGAGATTAGGGAAAAGTGATCTGGGGACAGCCTTGATTGAAAAAACTTGAATGACATTGAATAATAGGTACCATATGTGAAACATCTGTTCTAGGTCAAAAGGTAGGGTATATACTTTCCATGTATTATTTCCAGCCATTGTAACGGAGGCAGTATCATTTTTCCCCATTTTGCTGAAGACAAAACCAAGGACAATGCTAGAAGGTGGCTGGACCAAAATCCAAACAGAGGTGTGTCTGATGTCAAAGTCTAGGCTTTTCTTTGGGCACAGGCCATAATTAAGAGTAAGAAAGTACCACAAGTTTATATATTACTTCGTATTGCCTTATCTTCCCAGACACTGACCAAGCATTTTCCTGCCTTGCCCATATCAGAACATATATTTGAGAGTGCCAGGTTCCCTAGGTTAGGAATCAGTATATCATTCAGTTGGTAATTTTCCTTTCTTTGACTTGGGCAGAGAAACTCTCTCCAGAGCCAGGGCCAATTGTTTTTCTCTAATGACTTAGAGGGAGGGTAGCCTGAGGTTATCCTGAGATCTGCAAGTCTATTTCTCATCTTTTTCTTTGTTCCGTGGATGATATCCAGGAGGCCACTTTGACTGGCCTTATGGGGACAGATGTGTTGATTGTTTCCACTGTGAAAAGAGAAACATTGAAAGTAAGATTAGGCTATTTTCTGGAATTATGAATGCAGTTTTAAAGCAATTATAAAAGGATAGGCATACTTACTAAAACTTGCACCAAAAACAGTATTGAGCTGATTTCGTTGCAATTGAATAGAGTGAACAGTAGAAATGAAACATGTTAAAGATGCTGAGAACCTCCATAGCTTGGAAAGTTGTGAGGATATATAATTAACAGTTTACAACAGGAAACAATTAACACATCCCTTAACTAGGAATAAAGAGATTTGGAGTAAGACCAAGAGTCACGCACCTAGCCCAAATGTTAGACCTAAGGGTAAGATCTCATTTGCTCAATGAAATAAGACTCTTCTCTTAGGAATAGTCTAGCTTATTAATTCCTGAGGAAATTATAGGCAGGGCCTTTAAAAAAAATTAGAGTTTCTTTTTATTAAGGCAGAGATGAGCACTCCTTTCTGTCTTTGGCCTCACCTCTTTTCCTTACTTTTTGCCTTTGCTCCTCTTTGCCAGGTTTCTAGCCAACACCACTTTCAGAGGCCTCAGTGGTTCTATCAAAGTAAAAGGTTCCACTATCATCAGCTCAGAGAACAACTTTTTCATCTGGAATCTGCAACATGACCCCATGGGAAAGCCAATGTGGACTCGTTTGGGCAGATGGCAAGGGGGCAAGATTGTCATGGACTATGGAATATGGCCAGAGCAGACCCAGAGGCACAAAACCCACTTCCAATACCCGAGTAAACTACACTTGAGAGTGGTTACCCTGATCGAGCATCCATTTGTCTTCACACGGGAGGTAGATGATGAAGGCTTGTGCCCTGCTGGCCAGCTCTGTCTAAACCCCATGACTAACGACTCCTCCATGTTGGACAGCCTTTTTAACAGCCTTCATAGCAGTAATGATACAGTGCCCATCAAATTCAAGAAGTGCTGCTATGGATATTGCATTGATCTGCTGGAAAAGCTAGCGGAAGACATGAACTTTGACTTTGACCTCTATATTGTTGGGGATGGCAAGTATGGAGCCTGGAAAAATGGGCACTGGACTGGGCTGGTGGGTGATCTCCTGAGTGGGTCAGCCCACCTGGCAGTCACTTCCTTCAGCATCAATACTGCACGAAGCCAGGTGATAGATTTCACCAGTCCTTTCTTTTCCACCAGCTTGGGCATCTTAGTGAGGACCCGAGACACAGCAGCTCCCATTGGAGCCTTCATGTGGCCACTCCATTGGACAATGTGGCTGGGGATTTTTGTGGCTCTGCACATCACTGCCATCTTCCTCACTCTGTATGAATGGAAGAGCCCCTTTGGTATGACTCCCAAGGGACGGAATAGAAGTAAAGTCTTCTCCTTTTCTTCAGCCTTGAATGTATGTTATGCCCTCTTGTTTGGTAGAACAGCAGCCATCAAACCCCCAAAATGCTGGACTGGCAGGTTTCTAATGAACCTTTGGGCCATTTTCTGTATGTTTTGCCTTTCTACATACACGGCAAACTTGGCTGCTGTCATGGTAGGTGAGAAGATCTATGAAGAGCTTTCTGGAATACATGATCCTAAGGTAATGCTTCTTTTTACTCTTGTCCGTTATAACTCCATATATTATGTCCTATGCTGTAGTATGTCGATGTTCTTTCATCTAACAGAATATTCTCTCAGCCATCTCTAGAGACCAAGAGCTAAATTAAATATTTTGTTGTTTTATTGAATGAAACAAAAAGAGTGAGGGGTTTTATGGGGGTGTTTGTTCTAGAGAAAGTCTTTCTGCTGGGAATATCTATTAGTAAGGTTTTTTTGTGTTATTTATGCATCTGACAGAATGGCCATCAAGGAATAGACTCACAAAGTATTTTCACCCAAAGCAGACTTCAAAAACTGATTAATTACTTCTCTTGGGAATTAATGGAAATAAATGGTAGGATCCACATTTAAATTGCAAGGAATCTTTTTTTTCTTTTTCTTTTTTTGCCATTAAAAAATAGTAAAATGGATGCCTGGGTGGCTCAGTCGGTTAAGCGACTACCTTCGGCTCGGGTCATGATCTCAGGGTCCTGGGATCAAGCCCCATGTTGGGCTCCCTGCTCAGCGGGGGACTTCTTCTCCCTCTCCCACTCCCCCTGCTTGTGTTCCCTCTCTTGCTATGTCTCTCTGTCAAATAAATAAATAAAATCTTTAAAAAAAAAAATAGTAAAATGGAAAAAACGAACATTTTATCATAAACACCCAAAGTCAGATGCTAGAGAACTCAATGGGTATAGAACAAGGAGTACTGAACAAACTAAGATGGCAAGATTAGCTAAAAACTGGGTGTCTTTATGTACAGTAAGGAAAGCCATACAGCTGGCCACCTTGGCTGGATGGTATGGTGCCAGCAGTCACATTATAATGTCCAAGGTCATTCAAAGAAAGGGTATCTATTCTAGTCTGCCTTTGATATCCTGGGCATCTGACCCTAAGGGGAGAAGGGAGGAGTTGGATGGAGTTCAGGTATACAGGTAAAGCGGTGGTGATACTCAAGTAAGGAGAGCCATACCTGTGTTCTGTCTGGATTAAAACAGGAACCCTTTCAGTGACTAGTCCAACCTAGGGGGAGTAGTAAGGAGGTGGTAGTTGAAGCTCAAGGAAATTGGAAGAAGGCCCAAGGGCGTACTACAGTCCTGACGGGAAACAGAATTCAGATCCAGAGCAGAAGCATGTCCCAATGCATACGACCCATCTAGGAGAGATTAGAGTAAGTTGCAATTCAGTGGGCATACCCGGGACACGCTGTGTTTAAAGCAACTTGAGCTCAGCTGAGCATTTCAAATTGGGAAACTGTCATCATGCCTTTTCAAATACCCCTTTTCACACCAAGTCTCAAGGTATTAAAACTTTACTATAAATTTCTATTGAACATTTAAAATTAATTTCATAGAGCATCAACATATAGGACATTTGCAACTATCTTTATCAAACGATGAAGTGGCCCAGAGGACTGCCTGCAGCTTTAGAGACTTCTCGTAAATGGTTTGGATTAAGATATAAGGTCTGTTCTGCAAACAAATGAACATGAGAAACTTGGCCCATAACTGCAAACCTCCTGGTAAGTGACATGAACCTCATGAAAAGGTTCAACAAACAGTGGCTTACTGATTAGGCAAGGATTGCATTGTCTTCTAATGAACACTCAGGGCTTCAGGTTATGAGCTGGAATCCAGTGAACACCAATAAGTCTGTAGCATAAATAGATGTGTCACCCTAAGGAGAGATTTTCGTGATGCTTCTGCAGTGGTATTAGCAGCTGCTGTTTATGCTTTGTCCGAGTTGGCCTGTAGATCTCCCAAAGTTTCACTGTCTTGTTAGAGGCTTACCCAGATTTTTACATGAATCTTGCTAATGTAATGCTTAAATTAGAAACTCGAGGTGGGGGGCACCTGGGTGGCTCAGTCAGTTAAGAGTCTGCCTTTGGCTCAGGTCATGATCTCAGGGTCCTGGGATTGAGCCCTGCATCGGGCTCCCTGCTCAGCTGGGAGCTTGCTTCTCCCTCTCCCTCTGCCTGCCTCTTTTCCTACTTGTGCTCTTTCTCTCTCTCTCTCTGTCAAATAAATAAATAAAATCTTTAAAAAATAAAGATTAACTCACAAACTGGAGCTCAAAAAATGTTTGCCTAAGGAGTTGGAGCAGAAGGCTGACTGGGAAGAGGAGTTAAGTTGTAGCATTAGTTCAGTTCTGGTCAAAATCTGAAAAGAATTTTTTTTGACAGAAGTTATTCCAAAATTCATTTGTAGGGGTGCCTGGGTGGCTCAGTCGGTTAAGCATCTGCCTTCGGCTCAGGTCATGATCCCAGGGTCCTGGGATCGAGCCCCACGTTGGGCTCCCAGCTCAGCAGGGGAGGAGAAGCCTGCTTCTCCCTCTCCCTCTGCCACTCCTCCCCCTGCTTGTTCTCACTTGCTATCTCTCTCTCAAATAAATAAATAAATAAAATCTTTTTAAAATTTTAAAAAATAAAGTACTTTCAATTTGAGATAATAAACTAATTTCCACTAAGGCTCCCCCTCAAAATGTATATTTCTCCTCCTGTGTTGTTTCTGTGGTAAAGTCTCTCACTTATGGGTTTTTATCATATAAAGATACCCAGATCATTTGACTAAGCAATACTTGACATCTGGACTTCGGACGAATACTATTGGTGACAGAAGTGTTCCATTTTCTTCCAGATATGTGGTATTATGCAAATGATAGTGTCTTTACCCTCCCACAGAGAGATATGATTAAAATAATTTTCCTACCCTTTCAGTCACTCAGCATTCATCCTTAAGTGTATTGCAGTTACTTACATGAGTGCTTTTCGGTCCTACCAATGCTAAACTCTTTAGGAGACTGTATCTTTTTTCTTACACTAAAAGACGTAGAGAAATTCAGAGGTAAATAAATCTGGCAGAGGAGAAAACAACTTAGAAACTTGTAAACATGCTGAAGTTTGGAAACAGGAAATAGTGTCAAAGTTCAAGGACAGGGCAGTCTCCTTCCACTTAGTACATCGAGGGAAGGCTTAATTAACAAGATAAAAATGTGTGCTTATTCTTGAAGAACACTTGGAAACTGGACACATGTGTCAAGGGGGGAATGGTCATTCCAAGCAAAGGGACAGAATGAGCTGCTTTGCAGTGGAAAGTGGAAGGCACAGTTAGGATATCTTGAGGAGTTCGGTTTAGCCATAGCATATGTTCCATGAAAGGAGGGAGGTGGGATCCACGTCTAAAAATTAAGTTTAGTTGACATAACAGAATATATTTGACATCAAGCTAAGACTAGTGAACTTCATCTGACAGTAGAGATGCACTGACATTCTTGAACAATGGAATGGCAGAGTGGAAGATACCCATTTAGGATGGTTGCTGTGGTAGCAGCACATAAACCAGATTAGAAGAGAAAGACCGTGAACAGAAGTTGTAGCTCTAGTCATTGACAGAAAGAAGACAGATGCAAGAAATCAGGTGGTGACTTGGCGATGAACTGAGTGTGAGAGGCAACAAAGAGTCACCTTCCAAGTCACAGGCCTCAGTGTCTGAGATGCTGGTACCATTCAAGTGAGCGGAGAAGGGAGTTTATTTTCACTAGAAAATACGGTGATCAGTTCAGTTTCACATGTGGCATTTAAAAATCTGTTTTGGTCATCCAGGGGAGATCCAGCAGGCATTCGGAAGCCAGAGTTCAGGAATGAGTGAAGCATGGGAATCCTGGCCAGAGAGGTGATCTTGTGTATTAAAGCTCTCGGAGAGTATGAGATCCCCAAGGGAGAAGGTGGTAGGGAGAAAAATTGCTGTTTGAAAGAAAGCAGCAGTCATGAAGAAGTCTCATGGTGTTGGAGAACAGGATTTGTGGAGAGACGAGATGGAGAATTAAGGAGATAAAGGTGCCCTGTATCAAAGTCACACAGACCCTTGAGTGCCCCTCTCTCTAGAGCTTGGATTTTTACTTTTTTGAGGTGAAGATTGATATTATCCTATCTGCCTAGCTTCTTGTCAGCAGTTATCAGAGGACAAAGGCCGATCAGGGCCCAGTCCAAACTGAGAATTGTTAGTGTGTGTGCGTGTGTGTGTGTGTGTGTGTGTGTGTGTGTGTGTGTGTGTTATGTCTGATGAAGCTGGGCCTATATGGTTTGCTTTTTCCTAGTATTTTTCCAAACTCCATTCAAATTCGCTTGACGGCATTTTAGTTCAAGTAAGTGAAAACGTATCATTTATGTAGAAGTCACAGATCTCTGTAGTTTTCTTGGGACATTTGTTTGTCTGCTGTAAGGTAAAAATCCCCTCAATCTGAATGAAAGGTGACATGATGGCATATTGGTCACACTCTGAAGATTCTTCTACCCCGGACTCACGATCTAATTTCTTTTCATCTCCTTTCGTGCTCCTCACTTGCTAGATATTAGGACCGCCCCCAGGATACCATGCTGCCATTCTCATCCCAGTTCCAGTCCTCACAGCTCAGTTAATTCACCTCAGGCAAATTTCCCTGTGCCTCCACATTAATGCCTTCTCAAACTCTTCTTTAGTTACCTCGGAATAATCTCCCGGTGCCTCCCTGTTACGATTGTGTGCCTGCAAACTTTGAGAATCACACCTCTCAGACTTTTCTAGACGCACCTTTTGAAGAAACATGCTCCTAGGAATAGATGTCTTCAGCTCTTAGAGGCCTCTAAGCCCCCAGATCTGAGAAAGGGACTCCCCAGGTTTCATCTCCTCTTTCCTTAAAACTACTTTTCTGTTGCATATAATATTTTAAATTGTAATAATAGTGGGGTTTTCTGGGAAATGGTTTATATTTCTAGCCGAAAATTTGAGCTACAGCTTTTTTTTTTTTTTTTTTTTTTTTTTTAATATCAGTCTTGGAATCCAAACATCACCTATAAAATATTCCTATGGGAAGATGTGTTTGGATGAAAACCTATCGACTTAAAAAGTGAGATTTGTGATCTGTATTGATATACAACCCATCAGTAAATTGAGTCTTGGCCACATAAGTATTTGTAACCATGATATCAGATAACTTAGAGTGAATGTAATAGCACCATATTTCTTCTCGATCATAATTGTTTAGCATGCTGGCTATACATTTATCACAATTAATAAAACTGTTAAGAGCATGAGTATTTTATCACCATTTCAGAGTTGAGATTCACTGGCTTCAGCCAACCACTTTGAATCAAATAAAATTAAAAGCAAAATACTGTGCAGGGCAGACCAGTTTATGACCTCTTGCAGGAGCCCAGGCAGGTTGGAATACTTCTTTCTTTTACTGACGGGGGTCAGACGGGAGAAATCATCTTGTTGCTGGCTTGTTAGCTGCAGCTAACCCCAAGGAAGAGGGCCTGGGCCGCAGTGCAAATGAAATTCAAGAGGATGGTTCTATCCTCACTTAACTATTTTTGCCAGAATAATTTATTTTACACTAACAGTAATATATGTAGCTTCTCCCGGTCTCCCACCACCTCTTCTGGGAAGTAAGCTCCATGCTTCAAAGTGGGTGGGCTCCTGAAGCATGAGACCATGAAAGCAAGAATTTATGAGTGATATATTTAATAGAGCTTATGTGGGTATTTCTCCAACATAAAACTAGCACTATTCATTATAGGCAATGCAGAACATAGGGTAAAGTAGACAAATGGAAGCAAGCACTCATTGCCTCATCATCCAAAGCCATTTCCTCTTAGCATTTGGGGATGATTGACAGGTGGATAGAAACCGCAGTATTATTTTATCCAGCAGAGTCTTCGTCTAGGTGTGTGATCTAAGGTGTAGACCTGGGCATTCTTAGAACCTCCCAGCCACTGACATTCGATCTGCAGAGATATAAGACAAGATGAGAACATCCCTTCATAAAGCACAAAGTACACTAAGAAATAAAGCCCCACCTCTTCTCATTGAGTTGAATTGGCCCAGCTGAAAGGATACATGAGCATTCGAAATGAGCTACTTGCTGATTTTAATGGACCTTCTAGTTCTTTTCTAGCTTCTCACATAAAATGCCCCTTTAGCTCTGTGTGTCTAATACCAAAAAAAATCAGCTCCTTAGAGGGAATATGAGGTTAGGGTCATTTTTGTACAGGCAAATGATGGTGCTGCTTTAGAAAAACAATCCTGGTGAACGTTCAAGTAAATATTAAAAATTAAATAGACCGCTGTGAAGGCAAGAGCAAACTTTAACCAGAAATCCTGAAGTAAAGGACACTTCATAGCTCTAGTAGGAAATGATAAGCATTTCCCCAAATAATAAAAAGCACCTTTATTGATCTTCATATAACAGCATGTGGCTGCCCAATAAAATATACGAATTCATGCAATAAAGGCTGGCCTTCAACAAAGGAGGGGTGCCAGAACTCCAAGGCAGATGAGACTGAACATGGAGTTGGAGGTGAGGTTAATTCATCCAGTAACAGTAGCTTCTGTTCTGGGCACCATGCTCAGTGGCTGAGAGTTTAGCAGTGAGAAAACTGACACCGCCCTTGTAACATGGAGTTTAGTGGGAAAGAAAGACACTCATCAAGGGAGCACATAAATCAGCTAATGATTTAAACCATGGTAAGTTCCTGTAGAAGAAAATACACCAGAATCTGAGAGTCTCACAGGAGACCCGATCCACTGGAGAATCAGAGAAGGCCCCCAGCCCGGCTGAGATCTGAAGAATGTAAATGAGCTAAAAAGGAGTCTCAGGAGGTGTTAAGAAAAGAGCCTGTGCAGAAGCCCCAAGACCAGAGGGAGAGAACTGCAGTTGTGGCCACTCCATCATGAGCTACGAGAGACTGGAAAGCCGGAGAAAGGGGGACAAGAGTAGGAAAAGTAATAAGGTAAAGGACAGATATTCTAGAGAGAAAATTTCTCAAAAGAAGAAAAAAATCCAAGAAATGCTATAGTCTGAGAAGAGCCGCCATTCCCACGGGCTCCATGTACTTCCAGCTAGAAAACTTAATAGGAGGCACATCCCATTCTCTCTGGCAGCAAAAACTCTAATAGATCATGGAAGTGTTCTCCATGAGAATTGCATTAAAACACTTTCTAATGTACAAATCAAAATGGTTTGGGTAGAAAATTGAGTGTGTTGATGGTTCTGTGTATCTTACACATACTAAAAACTATTGAGCTATATACTTTAAATGGGTGAATTGTCTGGTATGTGAATTTTGGCTCAGTAAGACTGTTTTAATCAATTATAAACAAATAAGCAAACTGCCATATTACTGAATTGGAAGACTGAATTTTTAAAGATGGTAAATTTCCCCTTGGTTAGTTAATAGGTGTGAAACAATTCCAAAGAAAATACCAAAGGACTTTTTTGTTGACTTGGGTGATTGTTGCTGAATCTTCTAAAAATATATATATTAAATTTAATCTTAAAAAAGAAGATTCAAGGGATTTATTCTTCTAGATATTGAGATACTTAATATTAGTAATAATAACAGAATATCTAATACTCATTGACTACTCCCATAAGACAGGCACTGTTGTAAACGACATTAATATATTACCCGCTCCCACCGAGTGATTATGGAAGTTAAAATAATCCAAGTAAAGCAACTTACATTGTGTCTGACAACTAGGGGATACAATATAAGAATAGTGAAAAGTCTTGTCAGATTTTAATAGCAGTATTAATTATATGTATCTTGAACAGTTAGTTCTCTGTCTCTCTTTCTCGTCCCTGTGAACTGGGTAAATGGCAAGATTCTCCTTCTGAGCTAACTTCTAGAGAGCTTGGAGGCAAATTTCTTGCCCACTAACAGCAGATTTATTTTCATTGCAGTATGCCTTTTAAAAAACATCGTTCCTGGTTTCATTTTGGGTTTTTTTTTTCTGCTTCATTCTATTTTAATTTATACTGTCTTGTATTTTGTGTGACCTTTAAGCTGCTGCCTTAAATCTTTTCAGGAAGAGAGCAAGGTATACATTAAGTAATGTCAAAATCAGATAATAAATAAGGAATATTAATAGCAATTCAAAAAAGAAATAAAATTGACCAACAAATACAAAAAAAAGTTAAATCTTACTTGTAATCAAAGAAATGCTAATTGAAACAGTAATGAGATGATATTTTTAGCTATCATATTAGGAATCTTTTACTGATAGTTCTCAATCTTGGTTGAAGTACATTGAGACTGGCACCAGCATACCCTGCTATTGGGAGGCTAGGTTGGTACAATAGTTCATAAATCAATTTGGCCATTTCTATCAAGAGCCTTAAAAGGGTTTCTTTATGCCCTTTCATCCTTGACTTCCACTTCTAGGAATCTACCCAAAGGAAGTAACTTAATATATGGACAATAATATATTACAAAGATTCATTGCAGTGTTACTCAAAATAACAAAAACTTGGAAACCATGTAAATGTCCAACAATAACACAATTAATGCATTATAATATTCCTATGTGCCATAAAAATGTAGCCAGTAGAGATGATTTTGAAGAGCCTTTTAGAATGTCAAAAAACCATACACCTGAAACATAGTAATATATGTCAACCATACTTCAACTAAAAAAACTATAATAAAAAAAATTTTAATTAAATATCAAAATATAAGAGAAAATGAAAAGTTGGAATATCAAGCCATATGCTGTATTTCCAGTTTTGTAATATGCATATGTACAACTATAAAGAGAAGGGACGAGAAGGAAATATAACATTAACAGCACTGATACCTGAGCAGTGTAATTACAGGAAATATTTATTTCATTATTTCCACTCCATATTTCCTACAATGTTCATGGATTATTTATGAAATGAGGAAGGACATAATAAGCCCAGTAAGAATGAGAATAACGTAGACATGAGACAGTAGTCACAACAGTGTTTTCTCCACATGTACTGCTGCTGTCTGCAGACTTTCACATCCAGGCAGGTAGAGTTCCTCAATGAGTAGCCCTCCGGTAGTGAAATGTTTACATTTTAAAGATGCTGAGCTTCGGGGCGCCTGGGTGGCTCAGTCGTTAAGCGTCTGCCTTCGGCTCAGGTCATGATCCCAGTGTCCTGGGATCAAGTCCCGCATCGGGCTCCCTGCTCTGCGGGAAGCCTGCTTCTCCCTCTCCCCTCCCCCTGCTTGTGTTCCCTCTCTCACTCTGTCTCTCTCTGTCAAATAAATAAATAAAATCTTAAAAAAAAAAAAAAAAGATGCTGAGCTTTTCCACGGAGACTTTCAGAAGCAAATTGTCATTACCACTCAGTTTATTCATAGGACTTAGCACAATCTGAAATTATCATGTCATCCATTTGTTTTCTTGTTAATTGTCCCACTGTGTCCTCCTCACCACTAGATTCTCACAGTGTTGGGTGAACAGTAAATATTCAGTAAATGTTGTTCGATTAATAAATGAATGAGGGGCACCTGGGTGGCTCAGTCGGTTAAGCATTTGCCTTCAGCTCAGGTCATGATCTTAGGGTCCTGGGATCAAGTCCTGCATCAGGCTCTCTGCTCAGTGGGGAGTCTGCTTCTCCCTCCCCCTCTGTGTTCTCTCTCTCGCTCGCTCTCAGATAAATAAAATCTTTTAAAAAATAAAATAAAATGAATGAATGAAAAATGGCAGCATCATTGGAATAGGGCTATAGTTTTCTATAGGGATTACTTTGAAATCAGTTCTTTTGATTCAAAAGCATCCTTTCAAAAGACCATTTAAAACCATGCTCCTCCTAGAGGCTATGGAACAAATAGAAGGAAAGCCACAGTAAGGGGCAATGTACTATATGATACAAAGGGCAAAATTTAGTATTGGACAGATCTAAGTGTGATGTATGCCTCAATCGTAGTGAGTTTAGCAAGTTACTTGCCATGGCCTCTGTGAGGATTACAGGAAAAAATGGATGTGAAATATCTAGCTGAAGTTCTGATTCCATCTACACTAAATTATAAACTCCATGAGAGTGGAGACCAGATCTATATAAAATAAAGCACGTGTATCCCTAGAGCCTATGCATATAGCTACCACTCAGTTAGATAAGTGTTGGGTAAATAATGGACTTGTCATGAGGCCAAGCAGAGGTGATCAATATGTGTCCAGTAGAAGAGAGGTAGAAGATAGGAACACCTTTCACTTGCAGTTGGAGAGTATACCCAGATGAGTTCCAAATGATATCCAAAAAGTGACCTGGAGTGTTGGAGCCATGAGTTTGGTACAATCAGAGCATCAGAGCAAAGAAAAGCTAAGACCATGATGCCCATAGTGGAGCCAAGGATGGAGTTGGTTTCCTTGAATGAGAGCATGAGACAGGTAATGCTGCCCCAGCCTGGGTGGTTCTGGGTCCCTGGCAGCAGATTGTGGAGTTGGGTTAGAAACATTTAATGCTCCAGTAAAGATCAGACACACAGTACCTGATACCTATTAGGAGTTGAAAAACTGGGTATTTCCCTTCCCTTCCTGACTGTTCTTCAATTCAAACAACTTTGGAAAACCAAAAAGATTTTGCTAATTCACATTGATAAATGGAAAACTGAACAAATGAGCATGTGATCTGTTTACTTCTTCACCTACTTCCAAAATATTTTTGAGATAGCATCTTCATAGAATTTTTTGAATAACTGCAGTTTTATGACTTTCAAATAGATACAGTAATTCATACTAACGGCAGCAAAGTGTTTTCAATTAGACACCCTGCTGGGTTTGCATTAATGAATGTCTAAGATCACTTCCTTCAATTGAATACAGAGAATGTGCCAAATTTTTGCAAACCTTTCTCTTAAATTAGGGGAAAATTGGTTTCTAGCTTTCTTTACATTATTAATCTGCTTAGCAAGCACTATCTTTATGCATACTTTATCAATAAATATATCATAGGATATCTATAAATATTCACATCTTACATAATTATAAACAATTATTAGTACACATGTCTATCAACTGTGTGTTCATACCAGACATTTATATTACTTTAAAAGTTAACACATGTTCAATGGACACACATATTTGTAATTAGGGAGAGCTAAGTTACTCCAAGTCTTTCTTAGACATAATGTGGAAATCTCGTGGCTACACCCTCCAACTGCAAGTGAGAAGGGCTCCCACCCTCTGCCTCTGTCCTGCTGGACACATCTTGGCCACCTCTGCCTGATCTCACAAGCATTCGCACCACGCTCATATTCAATGCCATGGAATGAATAGAAGGAAAGCCCCAGTAGGAGACAATATAGGGTGATACAAAGGAGAAAATCCTATTGTTAGATAGATAAAAAGTTTGATGCAACTAAGGTTTGAGAGTTTGCTCTGTGATGAACCTCATTTTCACGCTCAATAAATCTCTCTATGTGTCTGAAGAAGTTGCAGGCAACTCCCGAAGGGGCTTCTTTTATGTCTAAAATACATATTTTAGCTCCACAAACAGTGTGAATTAAGGTGAGTGTTGGATTCTTATGATTTAGCCTCAACTTCACATTTTGATCCATAATCAGCTTAGAAGCTAGCATGACCTAACCACCCTGTGTCTCCATCCAGTGGCATGTCAGGAAGCTTAACTGGGAGCTCAGCTCCATTGTGAACTCGGTCTGGGAAATTAAGCCAAGTTAGGGCTCACTTTTCCCAGCTGCAGCTGCGTACAAGACTGCTCCAGCCAACTGCACAGATACATCTATGTAAAAAATATGTATGTATATATAATGTATATATTGTATATCTTATATATACTGTATATAATGTATGTATTGTGTATATATCATATAGGTATATATGTATAATGTATACATAATACATAATGTATATGTAATATATATGATGTTATTTATAGCTTGAATTCAGAATGATGTTTTGTCAGAATCCATTAGTATTTTTCGAACTCAAGAACTGCACTTATGGCATTTTACTAGGAAGCTGCTACCTACAAAAATGCCAAATGACAGAAAATCAAACAGTGTCAACCAAAACAAGACCTATTAATGTTTCCTTAAATTATATTTGAACTGGGATTTTTTTTCTATAAATGATCTGAACATATAAAATTAATGGAGGTGACTCTATTGGCAAATAAGAATATAAGTGAATGTAGGCATATAAAATATGTATCTCCTGTGATTTACATGTTTAAAATGATCAATCCTGAGGGTCATACATATGAACCTTCATATGTATGTATGTATTAGCTTTATAATAAGACCCCTGATACAGTTTCAGGGGCAGGAACTGAAAATAGCATCAATGAATAATAATGATAATAAATTTGTTGGATACCATGTTCCAGGATTGTGCTAACTGCTTTACACTGATTTTTCTCATTTAAATTTTACTACATCCACACAGATGAGGAAATTGGGCTAAAAGAAATTAGGTAACTTGTCCAAGGCCATCTAACTAATAAATGGTAGAGGCAGGATTCATACCCAACAAAACCTGACTTATTATTCCTGTTCAGTATTTCATTGTCACATGCAGTAAGAATGTTCTTCCCAACTTGATGTATTTTTTTAAAGATTTTATTTATTTATTTGAGAGAGCGCGAGCAGGGGGAAGGGCAGGGGAAGAGGGGAGGGACAAGCAGACTCCCCATTGGCTAGGAGCCTGACGCGGGGCGGATCCCAGGACCCTGAGATCATGACCTGAGCCAAAGTCAGATGCCCTGAAGTGACTGAGCCACCCATGCGCGCACCGCCCCCCCCCCCCCCCGCGCAACGTGATGCCTTTGAAGTAGTCCTTTCCCCACCCCTGGACTAGTCTGGGAAAGCTGCTCACACACAAAGGTGATTCAGGGGCAGGGACTGCTGCTGAGGCTGCGGCATTTGGATTTGTGCACACGGTTCGTATGGGATGAAGTGAGAGACACGCAGATCCAGGAAGGCTTTACTCCTACTCCACCCTCACCGCCGTCATCACTAACGCCCTACCCAGAGAAGTGTTGCCGCTGGAATATGTCCTTCCGGGCACTTGGTAAACTAAGGATGCGTTATTCATCCACGCTGTCTCCCTGTGGCGCCGCCGTCACAGCCGCGGATGCCGCCCTGCTCCCCGCCACCACTCCCGTGACCTGGCAGCTTCTCTTCTCTGGGCTGCGGTTCGGGGTTTCCAAAGGAAGCATGAGCCCTGGTGCTAATTAATCTCTGGGAAATCCCTCAAACTGTTACTCCACTCCACCTTCAGCACCGCTCAGTTCACATCGGTTTTATTCAGAAGAGAGACTGAATCAGTCTCTGTTCATCAGGATATTGTTTATACTGTTGAAAGTCTAGGAATAATCTCTAGTCATTAAGAGGAGATGGGCTAAAGTAGGGCACATTCTTCCACTGAAATACAATGTTGCTGTTAAGAAAAAAAAATGAGCTAGATACGTAGTCAAGTTAAAAAAAGTAGATTATACAAAATAAGCATATAAAATAAAACAATCTGTAAAAACATGCTATAAACAGTCTTAGTTGTACTGAATTGGCACCCTTGTACAAGGGTTGCTCACCACTAGAATACAATGATATCAGGGGCATCTCAACTCTTTCTTCCTGGCACAGGTCCTGAAATTCTCCCAACAGCCATTTCTTCATATTAGGAAATGTTCCTCCAGGTGACTCCTATATAACACTGCATATATTTCAAGATAAGACAAATGTTCCCTAAAAGAGGTGATACTTCTGTTAGTTTCCTGTATGGGTTATTAATTTAGACTAGATAATTCTACCTAGAAAGAGAGCAAGGAAAATATGTACCATTGGACCATTTGATGAATTTTAGGGAGAAGACACCAACCATCAAATCTGTCGAGAAGAGTACAGAGGAGGAGGCAGGTAGCCTAGCTTGCTGCCAAGACTCAGTTTCCCCTCACTCTTGACTTCTTAGAGCTGAGGCCACTTTTGCCTCATGTTCAGACACAGGCCTCTTCCTTACCTTTCCCCCACAGGCTCAGAAAACAATCCCATTCTCATTCAGGGAGAATTAATATGCCCTATCTAGATCCTTTCCCCTCAGAAGTGAGGTCCAAGGACCAGCAATGTTCGCATCTCCAGGGGCTTGTTAGAAATGCAGAATCTCAGGCCCTACTCCAGTCCTACTGAACCAGAATCTGCATTTTAACACGATCCCTGGGTGTTTGTTTCATTTCTGTGGTAAAGCTGGAGAAGCATCACTGTTGGTCCATTCCCACATGACCCAGCATCTGGTCACTTTGCTGCTGGCCCCATTCTTACCTTTCACCTCCAGTCAGGGACGTATTCCAGGACTAAACTCCACATCCATCTTAGAATTAGTGTCATGTTAATTTCAAGGTTCTAGTGACTTCTAGCTCTCATCCTCTCCCAACATCTGGGAGATGTTTTGGCTCAGGGCCCTAGCCGGCCAGTTACAATTTTAGCCCAGCTGGTAAACATCTTGGATAATGGACCTATGCAGTTTTGCTCTTCCTTGTCCACCTGCCTCACCATCACACTGATCTACACTACCTTGTGCCTTCTAGCCAGACCAGCAACACACCAGTCCATCATCTAAAGAATTTCAGAAAAGACTCCCTGGTTTCTGTTACTGGTCTGCTGTCAGCGCAAGGAAACCTTCTTTGTGTTGCTTCTTAAGCCTTTTTACTCTTGTTCTTTCCTCTGTGGAGATAGTAACCAGTTTATCAGCTTCTTCTCTAAACCATGATTAACCCATCTCTCACCCCGCTCTTTACATCTCGTGAATCACTTGACAAACCATTGTTTCCAGCTCATCCGGAGGAATGAAAGGTGCTGCCCCTGGATTCACATCACGTTACCACAGGCATGCTCTTGCACAAGTTCTTAGCTACAACGGAGTACTGAAAGAAGAAAAGTATTACATAGAGGAAACTCAAGCTTTTATCCTGATCCAGCAATTTTCTTTTCACTTCTACATGCTTTTAGAAAACGACCATTTTGTTTCTCTGGTATGACAAGTAAGAACGACACAAACCATGTGTGAAGCACTCCATTGCCTCCCAGATGCTTCAGGCCAGCACCTCAGTGTAGCCCCTACATCTCTGTAGCACAAAAGGCATTTAAATAGGAGAAAGACAGAGGCTAAGGAGAGTTAAGTGATTTTTTTCCAAAGTTCAAGCTGCTACTTAAACCGACGCTTCCTAATTTCAGATCCATCACGATTTCAGTACAATGTGCTGCCTCATATAAACCATATTCAAAAACTTATTCAGCATATAAGGGTAGGAATATTCATGGCTCCCAAAGCTTTGCTCAGCATTTCAGGAATATAATTTGAGGAAAATAATTATCAGAACAAATAAGAAATTCATCTGTTTACTGCTTGATGTAGATCTAGTATTTGTGAATTACCTTAGGTTTTTGGATGGTTTGAACTTCCAGAAAGCTTGAGTATTTTGCAGGTCACATAATGAAATCAAGCAGCCAGTATGCTGAGAGCCAATCTGAAGTCCAAGAAAGCACAATGTATTTGCTTTCTGTCATGTATCAAATGACTAATAGGCAGCAGGGGCTTTCAGGGTTATAATTTTAGCCCAAGGTTCTGGTAACTACATGAAATCCTTGAGTGGTTTATGATATCCTAAGGTGAAATTATAGCTCCCCATGGGCAAGAGTTGTTGAAATGCTTTCAGCCATTGAGTACCATAACTAGCCTGTTCTCTGTAACAATTATAGGAAAAACTATATTAAATGCCTAGTCATATTGACTAATGACTTCAAATATAGAAATTATTTTTTAAAATGAGAATGGCAGGCAGGGAGGCAATTCATCCATCCATTCCATAAATATGTAAAAGTCACCATATGTCTACCTCTAAGGCAAAGGCTGGGGTTACAGCAACAGACAAGTCCGACTCCTAACCCTGCCCTCAAAGAACTTTCATTTTAGCAGAGGAATCAGACATTAAACAACCAAAACTCTGAGATAAATGTTATGATGATGAATAGAATATTATGCCAATGTATTAACAGGAACCTGACCAAATGGGAAGGGAGGGAACAGAGAAGGCCTACTTGAGGAAGTACAGAGCTAAACTCTGTATGATGAGTCAGAATTATAAAGTATAAGAAGAGGGGAAAGCTTTTTCTTACCAAGCACATATTGAGAGTAAGATATTGAGACCTTGAAAAGAAAGCACAGAAATCTAGCCTCCCTCCAAATGGTAGGAAGAGCTGTGTGGATATGCTAGAGGAAAAAGTGAGAGAGAATCAGAAAATAATGACCTTGAGCACATTGTGCTAATTGAGATAAGTTAGAGAAAGACAAGTACTGAATGATAACACTCATATGTAGTATCTAAAAAAGTCAAACTCGTAAAAAACAGAGTAAAATGGTGGTTACCAGGGGATGGGGAATAGGGGAATAAAATTGATGTTTTTAAAGGGTGCAAACTTGTAACAAGCAGTAAATAAGCCATAGACATCTAATGCACAGTATGATACAGATAACAATATTGTACTGTAACTATATAATGTGATAAATATCACTAGGATGGCAATCATTACAATATCTAAATGTATCAAAGTAACACACTGTACACCTTAAATTTACACCATGTTACATGTCAAATATATTTGCTAAAAAAGAAAAAGAATACAGTATAGTAAAATGTATATACATACTTCTCATATATATACACCTATATACAAATATGTGCATATATATTCTATATAATATAATGTATGTATGTGTGATGTATGTGTGTATGAGAAATAGATAGTATGTATAATATAATATGTATGTACATTTGATATGTGTGTAGAGATGTATATATGTACATGCACCAGAGCAGAATTTGCAATGAGAAAACACTAGGCCATTTTTTATTATTATTATGTTATGTTAATCACCATACATTACATCATTAGTTTTTGATGTAGTGTTCCATGATTCATTATTTGCGTATAACACCCAGTGCTCCATGCAGAACGTGCCCTCTTTAATACCCATCACCAGGCTAACCCATCCTCCCACCCCCCTCCCCTCTAGAACCCTCAGTTTGTTTTTCAGAGTCCATCATCTCTCATGGTTTGTCTCCCCATCCAATTTCCCCCCCTTCATTCTTCCCCTACTGCTATCTTCTTCTTCTTCTTCTTTTTTTTTGACATGTAATGTATTATTTGTTTCAGAGGTACAGGTCTGTGATTCAACAGTCTTGCACAATTCACAGCACTCACCATAGCACATACCCTCCCCAATGTCTATCACCCAGGCACCCCATCCCTCCCACCCCCCACCACTCCAGCAACCCTCAGTTTGTTTCCTGAGATTAAGAATTCCTCATATCAGTGAGGTCATATGGTACATGTCTTTCTCTGATTGGCTTATTTCGCTCAGCATAACACTCTCCAGTTCCATCCATGTCATTGCAAATGGCAAGATTTCATTCCTTCTGATGGCTGCATAATATTCCATTGTATATATATATATATACCACATCTTCTTTATCCATTCATCTGTCGTTGGACATCTTGGCTCTTTCCACAGTTTGGCTATTGTGGACATTGCTGCTATAAACATCAGGGTGCACGTACCCCTTCGATTCCCTACATTTGTATCTTTGGGGTAAATACCCAGTAGCGCAATTGCTGGGTCGTATGGTAGCTCTATTTTTAACTTTTTGAAGAACCTCCGTACTATTTTCCAGAGTGGCTGCACCAGCTTGCATTCCCACCAACAGTGTAGGAGGGTTCCCCTTTCTCCGCATCCCCGCCAACATCTGTCGTTTCCTGACTTGTTAATTTTAGCCATTCTGACTGGTGTGAGGTGATATCTCATTGAGGTTTTGATTTGGATTTCCCTGATGCCAAGTGGTGTTGAACACTTTTTCATGTGTCTGTTGGCCATTTGGTTGTCTTCTTTGGAAAAATGTCTGTTCATGTCTTCTGCCCATTTCTTGATTGGATCATTTGTTCTTTGGGTGTTGAGTTTAAGAAGTTATAGATTTGGGATACTCGCCCTTTATCTGATATGTCATTTGCAAATATCTTCTCCCATTCTGTCAGTTGTCTTTTGGTTTTGTTAACTGTTTCTTTTGCTGTGCAAAAGCTTTTTATCTTGATGAGGTCCCAATAGTTCATTTTTGCCCTTGCTTCCCTTGCCTTTGGCCATGTTTCTAGGAAGAAGTTGCTGCGGTTGAGGTCGAAGAGGTTGCTGCCTGTGTTCTCCTTTAGGATTTTGATGGATTCCTATCTCACGTTTAGGTCTTTCAACCATTTGGAGTCTATTTTTGTGTGTGGTGTAAGGAAATGGTCCAGTTTCATTCTTCTGCATGTGGCTGTCCAATTTTCCCAACACGGTTTGTTGAAGAGACTGTCTTTTTTCCATTGGACATTCTTTCCTGCTTTGTC
This sequence comes from Phoca vitulina, assembly GCF_004348235.1. Taxonomy (NCBI): domain Eukaryota; kingdom Metazoa; phylum Chordata; class Mammalia; order Carnivora; family Phocidae; genus Phoca; species Phoca vitulina. The sequence continues at coordinate 4,267,803 of NW_022589724.1, read as the reverse complement.
GAAGATTAGTTGACCATAGAGTTGAGGGTCCATTTCTGGGCTCTCTATTCTGTTCCATTGACCTATGTGTCTGTTTTTAACACTAGGCCATTTTATTTTTTTTTTAAGATTTTATTTATTTATTTGACAGAGAGAGACACAGTGAGAGAGGGAACACAAGCAGGGGGAGTGGGAGAGGGAGAAGCAGGCTTCCCGCCGAGCAGGGAGCCCAGTGCGGGGCTCGATCCCAGGACCCTGGGATCATGACCTGAGCTGAAGGCAGACGCTTAACGACTGAGCCACCCAGGCGCCCCAACACTAGGCCATTTTTTATAAACTGCCTCATCTCCAGTCGCAAAAAAAAAAAAAAAGAATAAGATTCAAAGACTATAAAGATAATATTCAAGGAGTAACTAATTAGGATGACAAAATCAGATAAGATCATAAAATATTGTGTTGCCTGAAACTAACCCTGTATGTTAACTATATTGGAATTAAAATTAAAATTAAATATTGTGTTGAATGGAACAATAGGTACAAGATTCTAAAAGAAGAGGTTATTTAATGTGAAACAGTCACCTAAGGAAGGTGTCATTCATTTTGGAGAATATAAAGTTTGCCACCAAATGGAAAAGGCAGGGAAGACTTACTGACTACACAAGTCATCTCGCAACAATATTTCAATATCATTTGAAATGATTTCAATATCATTGCAAATTATTATTTGCAGTGATAATATTTTCATTTGTATCACACTTTATATATACATATTTTCTCATCTTGTGAGGGGGTACACTGACAGTTTTAGCATAGTTAAATATAAATAAATCCTCTAAAGTCACACACATTAAATGAAAATTAGATACAATAAAGACTGTATTTCAGAATATCAAATAATAGGTAGGAGGAAAAAACAAATTAGAGACACAAACCAATAGGACAAAATACTGACTTAAACACGTGCCCCAAATTCTAAATAGAAATCCTTAGATATAGGAAGAATTGGTTTTGGTTTTATGGTAATTATTAGTAATTCTACTTGAAAGTTGGTTTCACTAAGAAAGTGACATTTTTAGAAAAAGTCTCAACAATGTGCCATTTATAGGAGACACTTAAAACAGACCTGAGCTGAGCCACTGGGTGGCTCATGATCTCAGGGTTGTGAGGTCAAATGCCACGTTGGGCTCCTGTGGAGCTTGCTTAAGAATCTCTCTCCCTCTCCCTCTGCCCCTCCCCCCTCTAAAAAAAAGACCTGAGCTAAAAAATTAAAAGCTTGATTAATATAGTTCAGAAGGCATAGAAATTATTTTTAAATGTATTTTGTTACTTTAGAGTTCATCATAAATTTAAAAATATTAAAGGTAACCTAAATATTTATTTCCTCTCTGAAAAGCTGTGTGCCAATCAAACATTACAATGAAACTCTGAAAACAAATATTTTAACCATTTTGCAGTAAATAATATAGTTATATAAAGAAAGAATCTAGCTGACCTCCGAGACAAGTGTCATATATGACTGAAGTGTTAATAGCCATTCATACTTGGAATTTTTTATGCATTAATAATACTTGGAGTACAAATGAACAGCATTTTCCAACTACAATAACTCAAGAATAAATGGAAACATTGTGCAAGTGTTTCATTTTTCAAAATCACCTTGGGCTGAGTCAAACCATGGAAAATTTTAGCTCAAAGGAAAATTCTTCCTTCCCCCTAAAAAATCATAAGGATGTGAAAACGGGATTATAATGGAAGCCGTCTTGCAACATTAACTGCAGTGTTCATTCCCCTAAAAGCCATAATTCATGGCTGTTCTATAGCCTTTTTCTTTCAGCAATTATGCATATTAGAGGAAAGTTTGAATACATAAAAACTAAATACTGATGGAAAACCAAGTCTCATAAAAGACACGTTGACTTGACTAGTTTGCAGTGAAGAAAAATATGAGAGCTCACCAGCCTGCCCAAGCCCCAGGCGAACCTGGTCCATGGAGGTTGGGAAAAGCATGAAAACTCCAGCCATAGGGCATTGCACAGCATTTACTGCCTGGCATCCGTAATCAGCTGGCGGTCAGTTGCATCACTAGGGGACTGTGCCTTCGGCGGGGAGGAAGATGTTGGCAATTACTGGCTGTCTGGGGAATTGAATGCAAAAATTCCTTTTCTAAACAGACAAACTGCGACAGAGAATACCTCAAACCTATTCCTCCTTCTTTCAATTTCTCTTCTCTTCTCTCTTCTTCTGAGGTTTATGGGTGACATGAAAGCATCTCATGAGAATTGGCCCATGCCATTTTGATTATGTATTTCCAGAACCTAGTGCAGAGCCTGGCACTTGATAAATGTTTGCCAAAAACCAGTGAAAGTTCTCTACATTCTGTTTCAAGTCAGAAAACTTGCCTTTGAGTCTTATCTCTGCTATATAACTGGACTTTGTGATCCTGGACAAGGTGCTTAAACTCTAAACCTCAAATTCCTCACCTAAGAAGTAGAAATGAAAATAATACCTACTCCTAGCACTGTCCTTAAGCAGTTATAAGATAATGCATATAAAATCCCTGAGCAGATTGCAGGCCTCTGACAATGTTCTGTGATTATTTGCTAAATCTAAATTCTCCAGAGTTGTAGGTGACCAGAGGAATGAAGAAGGACAAATTATATCTAATACAAGGGCTGAGGATGCACTCTAGTTACTTTTCTTAGACCTCTAACAGTAGGCCAAGACCAAATGCATCCTTGACTTCTCCAGGAAGAATTACAGCCAACATTCATGGCACTCAGGATTTATGCTTTGACATACATCTTTAAAATAAAGCCTGTGACCATTTTTAAATAGGAAATCTCGGAAGAAGCCCAGAAATATTACCAAGGAATATGAAATTTATTTGTAGAATTTACAGACTTATAATAACCCTCCAAGCAAGTAGCATAAATTTTAAAATCTGAAAGGAACACACACACACAATGAACTTATTATGCCCCCTCGTTATCAGATTAATAAATCAGCCAGCAAGTTATTCTCCATGCCTAGAGTCTGTGGAAGATATAAAGAAGATTGCATATAATTTTTGTCCTCAGAAAATGTGTAATCAAGTTGAGATTAAAACACCACAGTAAAGGAGGAAAGGAAGTGTGTTCATCATTAAGTACCCAGTGAGGATATCAGTATCCCTGACCGCCCTATCAGAAGTGGCCTCCCCACCTGACTTTCTGTCTCATCATACCATCTTTTCTCTTCTTCTCTTCAATTTATCACTAATCTGTAATTATCTGGTTTGCTTTTTTTTTTTTTTTAATTTTATTTTTTTTGTTTGAGAGAGATCGGGAGCACAAGCCGGGGAGGGGCAGAGAGAGAGGGAAAAGCAGACTCCCCACTGAGCAAGGAGCCCGACGTGGGGCTCCATTCCAGGACCCTGAGATTATGACCCGAGCCAAAGGCAGACGCTGAACTGACTGAGCCACCCAGGTGCCCCTGTGGTTTGCTTTTTGTTAACTATTTTTCTCTATAAGAATAGAGACCTATATTAGTCCTAGTGACCATCAACTAGGACACGGTATATATGATATATATCTGCTCAATCAATGAATTCTTTGTTCTTCCTATCACCTGACTCAGGGACCCTTACTGAGATGGCAGGCAAGACTAAATCAAAATATACTTGAAAACTTTTAGCAAGAAGTTATTCATTTCTTCTTCCACGTTCTTCCTACCAATTCATTTAATTCCAAAACTAATGATGAGGCATTGTGGTGGGTTCTAAAACAGTTTTCAAGGAAACTCATATTCCCTTAAGAAATACATTCACGTAAACAACTAATCATGCCACACAGTGATTAGTGAAATAATAAAAATATGTAAAAGGGAGAAGGAGCTCCCATGAGGATAGTTAACTCTTTTTTGGGAAGATCAGAGAGGCTTTTAAAAGGATATGTATCTAATCTGGATTTTCTAGGAAGACTAGGAGGAAGGGAAAACGGGAACTTCAGACAGAGGTAATTGTGCAAAGGCAAAAATTGGGCCAGATGACATGAGCACTAGGCTCAGAGACAGAAGATCTTAGTTAAATTTCTGGATCTTCATTTATAATTGTTACCACTCTGTCAGTTACCTCTTACTACAATAATACCATATAACAAACCACACAACATCCCAGTGGCATACAACAGAAAGCATTTATGTAGCTCTCAAAATAGCCAGATTCAGCAGACCGCGTCTGGGCTCACTTACATACATATTTAGGGGTCAGCTGTCTGTTAGCTCATCTGGGGTTGCTTCAATACTTGGTAAGGTTACTTGGCTCTGTTCCACATATCTCATCCTCCAGCAGACTAATCTAGGTATGTCCTTCTCATGGTGATAGCAGAGGGCTATAGCACAAAGCAGAAAGATACCAGCATTTTCCCAAGACTGTGCTTGCATCATTTCTGCTAATATTCCAGTGACCAATGTAAGTCACCTGGCCAGAACCAGAGTCAAAGAAGGAGGGCACTCATGGTGACATGGCAAAGGGAAGAATCGGAGCCATGAATACAATTAATAGACTGTGCACACTTAATGTCTCTAGAGTTTAGTTTTCTATTCAATAATGAAGAACACAGCAGTTCCTCCCTCTTGACATCCCAGGGTTTTGGGGAGGATATGTATAGAAGGTGTTTTTGAAGTTCTTTAGCTGAGAATAAATAGAGAAATAGCAAAGAAAGTTACTATGGAAATCGAAGAGATCGGTGTGTCTCTGTATACACCAGCTAACTAGACATTTAAACTTAAACTTCTATTTCATGTTCCTTAAACAAAACGATCAGCTCAAACAAGGCTAGTACATTTTCTAGGCTGTAATCAAAAAAGGACCTCTAAATACCAAATTCAGCCCCTTAGAGCTCAAGGTAAACACAAGAATATTCATGATAACCACTACAATATCAGCAACAGCTACTTCTAGAGGAGGCAATAGAATCAGGGAGGAAAAAGAGATACTATAATGGTTTATGCCATGAAACTTCTGTTTGCATTATTTTACAGTGAGAATAGATTCATGTATTACTTATAGCATTAAGTAAATTATTATGTTTTGGAAATTTTTTTTATAAAGTGAAACTAGTTAAGTTTTTCCATAATTACCATTTCAGTAGTTTAAACATTAATCCAGATATTCAGGGTTGTTTCTATTCACTTTTCATTCTTAAGTATCTGTGTGTTCACCGAACATTATTTTAGTTTGCATGACTTATATATTCTCAAGAGTCTAGGAAACTAGGTTCTTCTCTCAACTTTGCCATAGTCAAGTCTGTGGTCTTGGGTTATTCATTTAACCTTGGTCAACTCTAGTTTCTTCATCTGCAAATTAAGGATTATTAATTAAATGGTTCTAACATCACCTTAGGTCTAGCATGCTATAATTCTGGGAAGAAATGGTTCATTTGCAAATGAGCCTGCTTATCTGAATATTACCAGTCAGAATATAAACCCAAAAAATTTTTTAAAAAGAGGAAGGAAGTGCTAATTCGGGGTTTAATAAGTAAACATTTTTAATTTTTTTTTAATTTTTTTATTTTTTTTAAAGATTTTATTTATTTGACAGAGAGAGACACAGCGAGAGAGGGAACACAAGCACGGGGAGTAGAAGAGGGAGAAGCAGGCTTCCCGCAGAGCAGGGAGCCCGATGCAGGGCTCGATCCCAGGACCCTGGGACCATGACCCGAGCCGAAGGCAGACGCGTATCGACTGAGCCACCTAGGTGCCCCTAAAGAGATTTTTTAAATCAATATTTTTAGTTAAAAATAGTTCATTATTTTTAATGTATACTGATGTACCAGATGATGATTTTAAAACAAATAGCGTCCACTTACAATTACTTTTTTAAACTGATGAAATACATTTAACCTGTTTTGGAACATATGCTTTTTAAACTCGGTATAGATTAACATCATGAATTTTGCAAGTTCTGAGTCAGCTTTTTTTTTTTTTCCTTCTCTACGCTATGGGCATATTCATTCATCAAACACCTACTAAGCATTTACTTCTACCGTCGAATCACTAGAGACAGTTCATGGATCTGTTCTTCTAGTTTGCACCAAGCCAGTTTCTGCCGGTTTGCTGTGAGGATGGCTCAAGCGAGTGGGGTCAGAACTCACATTCAGGCAGTGGCAGCGGCAGCGGACAAGTTCGTGTGTCCAATGTGTGTACGACGTAGCTCCACTTAGCGGTTTATAAGCGTGGCCAAATTGCTTAACCTTGCTGATCCTCATTTTTCTCAACTGCAAACTTTATGAATCATTGCATGCTTTTTTTTTTTTTTTTTTT
>NW_022589724.1:4097023-4261424 GCF_004348235.1 Phoca vitulina | reverse complement strand
ATCCAGCTGAATTCCTGAGAGGAGACGAAATCCAGGTCTCCTACTCCTCCGCCATCTTGCTCTGCCCCCCCGAAAATGCATTTTTAACTCAGCTGACTGCCGCCCTCTGGTGCTTAGTTCACAAAGCAAAATGCTACTCTGCTTGGGCTGCTCTTGCGATTCATTTAACGGGAGCAAATGTGCTAAACAGAAGAGAAAGATAAGCAAACACCAGCTCAGTCATTAACTGGGAGATGGTCTCAAGTGGGAAAACTGGGAGCGACAGTACAGGCAAGATGCCCTGGTGGGAGGAGAGGCATCTTCTCTTGGATACATTGATTCAGAATCAATGCTTGAATCTTTGAGAGCCCCTCCACCGTAGGGGCTCCATCACTGATTCCCTGAGCTCCAGAGCAAAGACAGATTGCCTATTCAGCCATGGCAAATAAAATTATTGGATACAGTCCAAGTCACCCCCAAGGGCTAGCCTAGGAGAAAAATAAAGCAGAACGAAAGGATTTCTTTTCTTACTGTTATTCAGTAGCTTGTCTTTTTGTTTGTTTGATGTTTTGCTTTAGCAGCTTCTCGAAGAGGCTGGTTTCCTGGCGCCCATGCTGTGGGATTACTGACTTTTAGGCTAAACCTCCTACGGTATTTTGCACCCAACCCCGCCCTGAATGAAGACCAAATTGGACATGCTTTAATATTTAATTCTTCTGGGTTATATAATTAAGTAAAAACTGGCATTAAAACAAGTTCCTGTGCCACAAGGATTTGGGTGGAGTTGTGCCAAAAAGCTTACATCACTAGACTGGAGGTAAATTTATAGCGGTTTTCATTCATTTGCATTTAATCAGCCCAGAATTGCTGACTCTAGGTTCAGTGAGGACTTTACTGCCTGCTCAGTCTGCAGGGCACAGTACTCCTGGTGATGGGCAGTGACTCAAGTGAGAAGTTTGAGTTCCACAGTCCACAGGTCATTTTTCACCTTGAAGTTTGGCTGGGTAGCCGGTCAATTATAGAAACAAAAAGCCAGGGTTATTCTGATGCCATGGGCTTAAAGGAATCCTCCCCTTTTCCGTAAAAGGTGTTGCTTCTGACCTCAGCTGACCTGGTTCATGCCCCAATTCTGCCACTTACAGTGGATTCACGTCTTTGGAGAAATTATGGTTCTAGACCACTGCATAATGATCAGAATTACCTTTGAAAATCCCATTTAGACAATATCTTACATGTAGCTGGGTTCTAGAGTCAGCTGATAAGTATGTATAACAACGGACTCCCAAGAGCATGGGCTGAAGAGCCAGGGGAAAGTTATTTCATGTCTCTGAGCTTCATTTCCCCAACCAATGAACTGGGGTTATTAACAGAACCTACTTCATAGGGGTATAGGAAGGCTGAAATGAGATGATGAATGTGGGGGGCCCATATATATAATCAGCACAATAAATGACAGCTATGGGTATTAAGAGATTGTTAAGAGCTAATTAAGCTCCTGGAATCAGCTCTTGGGTCCATGTACAATGGCTGAACTCTTTCAAGTAACCATTTTGCAGATAATGGGTCACAGCAGTTAAGGGGATAGCCGGTAAAACCATAGTGGTTGAGAGAGAAAACAATAGAGGCACACAGACTGCCCAGTTCTGTCATTTACGGGCTCCCCCTTAGACAAGTTAGTTGTTCTGTGCCTCAGGATTCTCATCTATAAAATGGATAAAATGAGAGAATCAGCCTCGTAGGCTTGGTGTAAGGATTTAGAAAGTTGAGATGTGTAAAGCATTTGAACAGTGTGTGGCAGGTGGTGAGCTCCATCATCATCATCACCACCACCACCGTTGTGATTATGATTATTCCATGCTTCTTCATTTGGAAACACCGGTAGTGTGGGTAGCATCAGTAGTGAAATAATTCGTCTGACATATAAGGGAGAAGTGGACTTTGCTCCACAAGATCACTGAACATAAAATGGGATTAGAAGGGGATTTTGAAGGGGCGCCTGGGTGGCTCAGTCGGTTAAGCGTCTGCCTTCGGCTCAGGTCATTTTTCAGGGTCCTGGGATTAAGCCCCACATCGGGCTCTCTGCTCAGCAGGGAATCTGTTTCTTCCTCTCCCTCTGCCCCTCCCCCTGCTTGTACTCTCTCTCTCTCAAATAAATAAATGGAATCTTTAAAAAAGGGGGGGGGGTTTTGAATAAGACAATTGGAAGGGTCTCAGTGAACTGAATAGGAGAGGCAGTCCAGATGAATAGAATACAGCAGTGAGACTAGGTCCAGAGAAGAAGCCAAAGAGACTTCCATGGGTGAAAGGGAACAGGAAATAAAGACATAGGTAGAACATTTGTAGTAGAATAGCTACAAATTCCCCTGCAGAAATCCTATAATTGTTTGGTTTGGTCTCTCTAGTGTCTAAAGGCTAGATACTATAAAAACCATGATAATAGGAAAAAACAAAACAACAACAAGAAAAACCCATAATGGTCTCTCCCCTTGTATTACTATACCTGACACAGAAATACACCATGGACTTCCAGAGGCCTAGGAAATGAGTACTGCAATGCCATTTCATGCATGTTGCTGAACAAATTTAATTGTTTAAAGAAGGAAATAAAGACCAGAAACTTCCAGGGGCGCCTGGCTGGCTCGTTTGGTGGAGCATGTGAGTCTTGATCTCAGGGTTGTGAGTTCGAGCCCCACGTTGGGTGTAGAGATTACTTAAAAATAAAATCTTAAAAAAAAAAAAAGACTGGAACTTATGAACTTACAGTTTCATAAATCGTAGATGGGGAAGTGTTGTTGAACATAGCATACTAAAAAGAAGAAATAATTATTTTTATCAGCCATATTCATTTGGGGAGGGGATTAGTCACTCGACAGGATTATATCTGAGCCTGATTTAGGGTTTTTCAAGGTCACCTTTGCCTTATTTGTGGGACCTGGAGCAAGTCCCTTCTTCACTCTTCTCATTCTGGACCTAAATCTCTCTACAGTATTGATCAAGAAGTACTATAGGGGAATGTTTAGATTCAAAGACTCTGGAGTCTAAGTTCAGAACCTTCCCCTATGCTTATTGGCTGAATGATCTTGGACAGTTTATTTAAATGCAAGTCTTAGTTTCTTGTGTGAAAGTTGGAGAGGATAGTACATACCTCATAAGGTTGTTTTGAGGCTTAAAATATATAATCCAAGTTAAGGTTTTAGCGCAATGCTTGACATACAGAGAGTGACTTAATAAATGGAAGCTACCTGTATTATTAGCTATAAAAATAAATGATCTGTAGCATGTCATCCAGCCTAGACTCCATATTTTTATAGCCTCCCCGACTTTGGCAGCTCTTTTCAAGTTCAGTCCCTAGACCCCACCAGTAGCTTACGTAGAGTTGGGGAGGGGGGAAGCATTCAGATGGTCAGTGTGGTAGCAGAGACGTGCGTGAAGATGTGGGAATGCTGGTAGGGGAGGAAGGAGCAGGGTTCAGTCCTCCCACAGCCACCCCAAGACTGCTAGATATTGAGCACAAGCATTTTACCCCCCACCCCCCCCCCCAGGGATGCAGGATGAATGTGCTTGTTTTCGGGAGCTTGGCCAATCCATCTAGCTTGTTTTTTACCTTTTATAAATAGAACACAGAAACCATCAGACTGCCTGTGCCTTGTGAATGGAGTAATATGCATGAATGAGTTTTGTAAACGGCACAGTTCAAATGTTGCTGTTTTTGCCGCTCTTGCTATAACTGTGATAAATACCTTGTTCAGAAACCCGGAGGGTATCAGCTCTCTGTCTTATTTCTTTAGGCTGGCACTTGTTTGCATTAAATTGACCATTAGTCTTGAGGAATGCCTATCATACCTATAGTTTTTTCAGAGAAGGAGAATCTTTCCTGAAGGCAGTATAAACTAGAGATTAATGGTGTAAGTTCTCCGGATTCAGTTCCTGGGTCTGCCGTTTTCTGGTTGTATGGCCTTGGGCAAGTTGCTAAACCACTTTAAGCTTCAGTTCCCCCGTCTTTAAAATGGAGATAATGATTATACATACCCAGAAAGGATGCTGTAAGGATTAAATGAGGTGATGAATGTAAGATCTTGGCACAGTGCCTAGAATGAAGGAAACATCCAGTAAGGGTTAGCTATTACCATTATTAAAATAATGAAAGAAATACTATAGGAATCATAAATAACTCCAGCTTTGATGAGATGACAGATACACAAAGGCTGCATCTAAAGGATGAGGAAGGGAGGAAAGTGGCAAAGAAGAGAACGAGACAAAGGGAAAAACTCAGCTAGAGTGAGTGGATGTGTCCCTGGCCAGTTCTAACTTCAGGTCTGTGGAGACTGCTCTGGTGGCACCTGCCCTTGGATTTAAAATTTAATTCCAAATTAGTCCAAGCATCATACTAAGGCTTTGATTTGAACTTTTGTGACCAGAGTTTTTCTAGTACTGACCCTAAAAAGAAACAAAAGACTGTCAAATTCGGGACCCCCTGTTGGGATACGGATACTACACGCAGCTAGACGGGAGACGTGCGGTCATTCTAAAGCCAAAATCTGTGCAGTGCCAGGAAGCCTGCTGGGATTTATCAGACCTACCTCTGTCCATTCACCTGCGAAGGTGGCATCCCATAAGTGATGGATGGGTTTTTAGAATGGAGAGTAACATTTCAAATACGGGAATCAATGAAATAGTTAGGTCAATATTGTCTATACCACATTTTCCGTGTGGGCCAGATAGGAATATTTTAGACTTTGTGAAACCATATAGTTTCTTTCACACCTACTCAGCTCTACTGATGTAGGACAAGAGCAGCTGTAGACAATATGTAAATCAATGGGCATGGCTGTGTTCCAATAAACCTTGATTTACAAAAGCAAGTGGCAGGCTGGAATTGGCCCATGCGGCCTAGTTTGCTAACCTCTAGTCTATACAAGGGTTTTGAGGCAATGACTCAAGTTGTCAGAAGCACCTGGACTAAAGCTCATATAAATCAAACATGATGTCAAAGAATGTTGTTGACTAGAGATGAGCTGACCTAACACAGAAGGCTTCAGACTAAAAATGAAAAGAGAGGAAGTAAAATGCTCAAATGTAAATAGAGAGCCTAGCTTTTGTAGAAGAAAATAGGAATAACACACACACACACGAATTACAACATAAAATGTATTCAGTAATTCACATTAGAGAAAGACTGAGCGAGGCTCAGGAACATTGTTTCCAGCCTCATTTTTCTGTATTCCAGTGTTCAGAGCGTGAGTAATAACTCAGTGAACACACATCACTGTTTGCTGGGAATAGTCTTAATGTGCCTGTTGCCTCTGTAATAATCAATAGTGACCCCTTTGGGAGAAGTGCCCTAGTTCGCAATATAAATTATATGGCCACACCTCTAAGAACCAAAATAGTTCTTTAAATTGTAGCAGACAGGTTTGCATTAGTTAAAGTTAAAATATGGACAGTAACACAAGTCTGTAAAGGCAGAATGTAGTGCCAGATAGGGTGAGGGCTTCAAGTCATACAGAGTCGGATTCAAATCTTCATTTATCACTTCCTGCTGGTCTTATACAATGTGCCGAATCTCCCCGAATCTTAACCCTTCATATATAATAATAAATAATAAAAGTAACAATCTCATTAGATTTAAATGTATTAACATATAGTAAATATACAAAAATATTCACTGTTATTTCATTATTATTATATATTTAAATGGGTAGACTGACTAGGTGGGACATAGAGTCATCCTTCCTATACAGAAGATAGGCTTTAAGAGGAGTGACTTCCTTTTCTCTGAAGACATTCAAGCAGAGATGTAACAGGCACTTAATAGTGATGTTATAAATAAGCCTTGCTACTCAAAGTCTGAGTAGCGTGAACCAAGTGTCAGCATCACCTGGGAGCTTGTCAGAAATGCAGACTCTCAGGCTCCAACCTAGACCTAATGAATCAGAATCTACATCTTAAATACCAGGTAGTATGTTTAGCTTTGCCGTAAAGGATTCAGAAATCAGTGGATGATTATAGTAGATGACTTTTAAAGCCCTTCAGAACTCTGAGACCATTCCATATTATTGAGTCCACAGGTTTTAAGTGGATAAAATAATGGCATGGGGAGGATCTATGGTCTCAATAGCTAGTATATCCCATTCCGCTGGGCAGATTAAGAATGGCCCTGTCCACCCAATTCCGAAGAACATTAGACATTACATTCCATTTCTTAAAGTACAATCTCAGATAAACACAAATATGGACATTAAATGAAAATACCCAGCATTTAGACTGTTTTTGTTTTTGTTTTTTTATCTAAAGCATCGTATCTCCTTGCACATAGCCCCTTGATCGTTCCTTGGGTTTGTTTCCATTTTGTTTTGAGCCACTTCTCTGCTTTCTGCAGAACGCGTATCTGATTATTCTTCATGCAGGTGCTCTGGGTAGAGTTCAGTATTCCATTAATACCGAACAGTTCACATACAAATAGAGAGTTTAACCTTAGGTATTTCCCCAAGGCCTGAAGAGGTTGAAACAAATATAAACAGAACTAGAAGAGCTGGTGAAACGGTTAGCTGAAACTTTAAAGAGATTTTCCTCTCCCTGGGACGTCCTGGTGATAGCTGTAATGCAGCACAACTGCTTTAGCTCTTTGTGAGCTTTTACCGTCCCTCCCTGACGCAGGCTTCCTGACGTCCCTGGCTGTTCAAGTTACACACCACGTGGACACACAGGATGGACTGTGCTGGCCCATCGGGTTGCATCAATTGCTTCATAGATCCCTTTTCTGATTCCATTATCCTGTGACTGCCTGAGCAGCCCATTATTTTTTTCTATTAGAATCTCACACACAGAAATAAAAAGAATATATCGCTTCAAAAGAATTAAGATGAGAATTCAAGGGAAAAAACTAATTTTTGGGAGGAAAGAAAGACAACATGAAGTGTGACAAAAGTATATAACGTGTCTATCCTAAGGAGATTTTATGTTAGTAATGATGACTTATTACCCCAGTATTTATCAGGCAACTATGTGTGCCAAGCACTGTGTTTGTTGCATGATGATGATGATAATAATAGTAGCTAGTATTTGTTGATGACTTAATGAGTACTCAAATGAGATAGGCATGGGCCCTGCCCTCATGGGAACTTACAAGCTAATAGGAAAAGCAGACATTGCACAAATAATTCCAAGTTTTATCAATACTATGGCAGGGCATAATGGGAGAGCGTGTCAGGTGGCCTAATCTAGTCTAGGGGTCAGTGAAAGTTTCTCTGGTAAAGCAATATTTAAGAGTGAGCTACACAAAGGAAAGGTGGGGTTGAGGAGAAAAAGAGCATTCCAGGCAGAGTGAAGACTATGGGCAAGAGCTCTGGTCAAGCAAAAAGTATATGTTGGAAGAACTGAGAGAACTGCTAAAGCTTAGAGGACCAGGAGGAGAGTGGGGAGATGAGGCTGGACAGAAGAAAGCAGAGCAAGGTCATGCTGAATCATGGAGTTCCCATGAGAAGGCCACATTTATCCCAAGGCCAATGGGGAGCCACTGATAGGTGTTAAGCAAATGAGTGAATGATTAGCTTTGGGCTCCAAGATTACTCTGACTGGAATGGAGGGGAAGAGAGGAAGTATGCAGAGGGCAGAAATGATGGTGACTTGGACCAAAGAGGTTGGCAATGTTTCTCCAACGTAGAGTGGGGTCCCTGTCAGGCTAATAAAATACTTCTTCCCATGGAACACTATATCTAAAACTAATGATGTAATGTATGGGGATTAACATAACAATAAAAAAATTTAAAAAAAAAAAGAAGAAGAAGAAGAATGTAGCAGGAGGGGAAGAATGAAGGGGGGGAAATCGGAGGGGGAGAAGAACCATGAGAGACGATGGACTCTGAAAAACAAACTGAGGGTTCTAGAGGGGAGGGGGGTGGGAGGATGGGTTAGCCTGGTGATGGGTATTGAGGAGGGCACGTTCTGCGTGGAGCACTGGGTGTTATGCACAAACAATGAATCATGGAACACTATATCTAAAAGTAATGATGTAATATATGGGGATTAACATAACAATAAAAAAATTAAAAAAAAAATACTTCTTCCCATTGGAGTTTGGTTATTTGTGTTAGTGTTGAAGGAAATTTCCCTTCTCAAAACCTCAAAACTGTTCCCTTCACAGGCATCAGAGCCATGGCCATGAGCAAAAGGCAAACTGAAAGGCGTGGAAAAGAAGAAACACAAAGGGCTAGTTCTCCACTGGAATATGAGACTGGATCTGCTGGTTCATGACTCCATCCCATGACACAGGAAGGAATGAAGTACTAATGCACTCAGCAGAGAAAAGAGGGTCAGGGTTTGCCTAGAAATAGTTCAAAGGCCATAAAACTACTGTCCCAGAATAATGTGAGAAAATGGGCTTCTTTTTTTTAAGATTTATTTATTTATTTGAGAGAGAGAGAGAGCACGAGTGAGGGGAGGGGCAGGGGGAGAGAGAGAGAGGATCCTCAAGCAGGCTCCCCGCTGAGCCTGATGCAGGGCTCAATCCCAGGACCTTGAGGTCATGACCTGAGCTGAAATCAAGAGCCGGCCACTCAACGGACTGAGCCCCCAGGTGCCCTGAGGTAACGGACTTCTAAAAGGGGTTCTTTTCATATATAAGACAAAAGTATTTTAATTACTGGTCTAAGATCCCTATACCCTAAAAGGAGGATTCATTTCAAAAGCCGGAGCTGTAAGCTAAATTGTTAGCTCCTTTTGTGCTAAGTGGGATGACAAAGCCCTCACTTCCCTCCGGGTTCAAAGAATAGTTATTGATCATTTGTAAAGCGTTTTAATTGAACAACTACATGATAAAAGGCATTGGAATACAGTGGTTCATAACATGTTCATCACACACAGCTTCCAGTCCAGTGAAGAAGCTGAAAATCTAGACATTAAGCTGTTACACAATTAAATTTAAGAAGTGCAGGGACACCTGTGTGGCTCAGTCAGTTAAGTGCATCTGACTCGTGATTTTGGCTCAGGTCATGATCTCTCAGGGTCATGAGATCAAGCCCCGCATCGGGCTCTGTGCTGGGCATGGAGCCTGCTTGAGGTTCTCTCTCTCCCTCTCCCTCTGCCCCTCCTGCCCAACTCATGCAAGTGCTCTCTCTCTCTCTGTAAAAAAAAAATTTAACAAGTGCAACTGTGATAGGTTCTAGCAAAGAAAATTATGTGTACTGTGAAGGCTTATGGAAGGATGGTGCCGCACAGACAGCAAGTTAGGGAAGTGCTGAAAGCTGAGAGAAGTCAGGTGGGTGGAGAGAATAAGACAAGTGGTAAAGTGAGTTAATTTGGCAAACACATATAGCACACCTGTCAGGTGCCAAGTGTCATATAGGTCTCTGATATGCAAATAAATAATTCAGTCTGCATGTTGGGGAAAAGAACATGGGCTGAGTCTTGCTAATTACTAACTGTGAGAATTTGTCACTTTAACTACCCAAACCTCAGCATCTTAATCTGTAAAACATGAAAATATCTATCTTGCAGGATTATTGTGGGAATTAAAAATATTTAAGGCCCTTAGCTCACTGCCAGACACATAAGTAGCAAGTTTTGTAATGACCATACCAAGAGTCAGTATAACATAGTATCAGAAGTGATGTTCACAGTGTTCAAAAACTCACTTATTTTCCATCAGACTGCCTGGGTTCAAATCCCAGGTCCACCATTTACTAGCTCTATAACTTTGGGCAAATGACAAACTATCTGATCTTTAGTTTCTTCATCTATAAAAGGAAGATAATAGAAATACCTCCTAAGTTTCTTGGGAGGATCAAAGAGGTAATGCATGAGAAGTGTGAAATAGGGTTACGTAAATAGCTAGACTACATATTATGTACATGCAAGATACTGTACCAGCACAATAAATAAGCAGTAAATTGTTTTTGTTTTTATTCAAGATAGGAGAGTGAAGCGAGATAAGACCAGAGATTTCAAAGACCAAGTCTTGATCTTGGCCTTAAAAAATGAGTAGGTGTTGGGGCGCCTGGGTGGCTCAGTCGTTAAACGTCTGCCTTCGGCTCAGGTCATGATCCCAGGGTCCTGGGGTCGAGCCCCGCACCGGGCTCCCTGCTCGGCGGGAAGCCTGCTTCTCCCTCTCCCACCCGCCCTGCTTGTGTTCCCTCTCTTGCTGTGTCTCTCTCTGTCAAATAAATAAATAAAATCTTTAAAAAAAAAAAAATGAGTAAGTGTTGGGCAGACAGAATGCTGTTAGATTTGTGTGGGCTGAAATTTGCTACTGTGAGAATGCTAAGGGGGGCCTAAGGCATAAGGTGAATATTTTAAAAGACTAATGAGTTTATTCTAATAAACATCTTCTCTCCAGTTGCTTCCATGAGCTGCAAAGGCAGGGTGATGTGGTTGATAATAACATGAGTTTTGGAATCAGATAGACTTCGGTTCTAATTCAGTCTCTACTACTTCTGTGTGATCTTATGCCAGTTACTTTACTTCTCTGAGCTTCAGTCCACTAATCTTTAAAAAGGAAGTAATAACAGTGTCCTCTTCATGAAGCTATTATGAGGAATAAACAAGATAATGCATGTAAAGCACTAAATACCATGTCTGGCACATAATAAATATTCAGTAAATGTTAGCTATTGTTATTATTGTTGATGCCTCATTGAGGTTATCCTGGCACAGAACATTAGAATTTATTCAGTGTATGGAACAATTACATTAAACACAAGGGTATGCCTAATCACCTACTCAACCGTGGCATCTCCAAAATACATCATAGACAACCAGGTAGTGAGTTCCTATGTGGCAATGATTGCAGGGAATTTACCTTTGTGGCCCCAGTAACTTTGAAAGTTGTACAAAGTAGGCCCTCAATAAATGTTGAATAAATTAGTGAGGGATTTGCTTTGCTGTTCATAAAATAAACTTTTTTCTATTTATAAACATGAGACATGTTTCTGTAAATCTGTAAATAAGTAAGTACACCTGTCATTTCACCACCAATGAGACAATCATTGTTAATATCTTGATACATCTTCTTCCAAGGGGTTTTTGTGTGTGTGTGTGTGTGTGTGTGTGAGACATATATGTTGGGGATCATAACATTTAAAGTAACTATATAGATATTTAATTTGATCATAACATACAAAAGCTTTTTCTCCATTTGTCATACAAACATTTGCCTTGTTTTATTAAATATGCTTCAAAACATGATTTAGACATTGCATAATATTCTATAAGGATGTGCCATGTAATTTATTAATTATTATCAACTTATTGCCATATTGTTAGATTTTTAGCATGTGACAAAACTAATTCATCTTAAATATAAGTTGTTACCATATTCAGCAAGTTCTTCACCTTTTGGGGTTCTGAACAACTTGAAAACCTAATTATTAAAAAATGAAACTGTACTATTTTCCTCATAGAAGACAATTACAGGGGCGCCTGGGTGGCTCAGTCATTAAGCGTCTGCCTTCGGCTCGGGTCATGGTCCCAGGGTCCTGGGATCGAGCCCCGCATCGGGCTCCCTGCTCTGCGGGAAGCCTGCTTCTCCCTCTCCCACTCCCCCTGCTTGTGTTCCCTCTCTCTCTGTCAAATAAATTAAAAAAAAAAAAAAGAAGAAGACAATTACAAACATAGTTACATAAAATGCTGCCTACAATTTCAGGAGCTTTATAAACTTCACAAAGCCCATCCATGGATTCCTGTCCCAGGACTTCAAGTCAGAAGCAATGACATCAAATCTGTTAACATGAAGCAGAACAAAGAAGTGCAGGAAATCTAATGTGACAATTGTGGAGAAGTTGCCTCTCTAAAATACTCCTGACTACAGGATATTCAACTCTCTTTATAACACAGCCCAATCCCAATTCATTCTTATATTGGAAATAATGTTAAGTCTAGATGCTACATTAACACTTCTGTACACCTTTCACAAATAATAATGTTGCATGTGCTATATCTTTATTATCCTTTAGTGACAGAAAGGCTCTGCAGAGCACATGTGCTACTTCTCACTGCAAGGTCCTATACCCTGGAGAACTATAGTAGTGGGTCTACCCCGGCTGCCCTTCTCCTCTGTGGCTCCTAAGTGCCTTATATCCCATTCCATTTGGGCAAATATGTAGCATGACTCAGCACTGGAAAATACAGTTACAGTTATCTAAAGGAAAGAGATAATTTCATAATTACACCAAAAATAAATTCAACAAACTTAAAATACAGCATAAAATGGATAAACATAAAAGGGATGTATTCACTACTTTGGGTCAGGTGTGTTTCAGTCTCAAGATACAGGGTTTTAACTTGGTCTTTGTGTAGTTCTAACCAAGGAGAAGCACAGCCTTTAATTTATTATCTTTATACTTTCTCCAATATGCAATTTATAATAATGAGGCTGGTTCTGCATGCCAATTTATAGTGTCTAAAGAATTCTGATAAGTTCTCAGCATAAAGCAGAAAACTGTTTTATGTTTTATGTTTGTTTTTTCCATACATTTGCTTCTGAAGATGGAACAATTACTTATGTGAAAACTGGGGTATGAAAGAGTATGTCCATGTCTGCACATTTCTGTGTAGGTGTTTATATCGCTGTGTGTTTGAAAAGTTCTAAATCACTAATCAATTCCAAAGAGTGATGGAAGAGATAATTTTTGAAAACAATCCTAAGAATAATTTGTATTAAAGACATTTCTTTCTCCCTCATAGCTACATCATCCCTCTCAAGGCTTCCGCTTTGGAACTGTCCGGGAAAGCAGTGCTGAAGATTATGTGAGGCAAAGCTTCCCAGAGATGCATGAGTATATGAGAAGGTACAATGTACCAGCCACCCCTGATGGAGTGGAGTATCTGAAGTGAGTGTCAACCTCTTGGGTCCAGAAAGTTCTTACCGAGAGAGAAGTCTTAGCTACTGTATTTGTTGGTTTTTTAAAATGACAGCTAAGTATACCCACTGTGTGTTTGGTAATACCTCACACTGTGTGAGAGCGAGAAGGCAGTATGGAATAGTGTGCATTTAATTATGTGACCTAGATTACTAGTTACCTGCATCGTCCCCAGTTGGCAGTAGCTTTGCTCAAAGTGCCAGTGGGGGCATTAGTGTAGCAGATGGTGGGGGAAGTAAATGTTGGCTTGACATCACTTGAGAAAACAATGGTGCTGAAATGATCAAACACTCAGGGAATGTGGCCAAAGGATAAAGTGTCCCAAAGCAGCCCTTTCCTTCACAGTGAATCTCTAAGCCCATGGACTGTCTCCTCTTGCCACAAGGAAATGGAATTTATCTTAGAGATTTCCTGTAGAAGGGAAATAAGATAAAAGGCAATGATTCCCATGCCTGCATCCTTCTCATCAGAATTTATGAGAAGCAATCAAGAGCAATCACATTGCCATGGCAGATTATCAGAGCCTGTAATTCAGCAAAACTGAATGCAAAGGAGGGTGGTGCAGTTATGGATCTGCTCATCTAGTCCGCCTGGGAGAAGGGAATGAAGGCTCCTGATAAGCACCACACCACAGTGTGAGGGTGAGCAGTCCTCTCCCTTGTGCCTGATAGTCCCAGGACAATGACACATGTCCAAGCCCCCAATCCCTAAACTCATGCAGCCCCAGGACTCTGGTTTTATCTATGGCCAACCACAGTAATCTTCCCAATGGACAGAAGGACTTGCCACCTCAAATTCTCTTTTAGGGGAGAAGGGAAACAAATAAATAATTGTATGAGACGTAAGAGCTAATATGTTTCTGAAGAGCTCTGGTGACAGGACCCTAATACTCCTATGGACTTTTATAGAGTCTAGAGAGGAAGGCTTGTGCTCTCAGATTTGCAAAGTTATGTAGGATGAAATGCTACTTTTGCACTATGAAATGGCACTTTTGGTTTTGCAAGAACATTAAAATGTTAGAGTCCTTCTCTAACAGAGTTGAGTGCTCCTTTGCCTTCCAGCTCCTCTTCTGTATTCTCTTCTTCAGTCAAATTCATGGCTGAGAGAAAGAAGAAGATGTCAGGGGGATGGCAATGGCTCCCCGCTAGATAGTAATCGCTGACAAAGCGGACCTTTCTGGTAGTGTGAAAAGAGCGAGATGCACCACTACTGTGGTAGTCCCCGGTTCCACTCCACTCAGGGTATTCATTTATTCTGGAGGCTTCACCTGAGAAGGGTCCAATACTCCGAGTTGTCCCCACTCTAGCCTGGAGAGATGGAGTCGTTAGAAAAGCAGGCACCAGTGAAGAAGCTGAGACCTTAAGGAAGCAACTTGTCCACAGTAATATAGCCAGCAAGTGACAGAGTCAGGACTAGAACCAGGTCTCTAGAATCCATTTGCTGTTGCAGGACAGTCTAGGAACCATAACAGAAAAGTAGGTCTTTGATGTTCAAAGAATAGTCTATGTTCCAGCAGCATCCACGTTCCCGTTAGCACTTGGGAGTTTGTGAGAAATGCAGACTGCCAGGCCCCATCCCGGAGACTGCATATTAACAAGCTCTCCAGGTGATTCGCTGGTGGAGGTGACATTGGAATATAGGCAGAACTTACCATTCATGCCCTCTTGACTTCTTGTCTTTGGGCTTCTCTCTCCATGTTTGGTCCCAGTCACTGCCTATGCTCTTAGCCACCACTCCAAGAAACCACAGTCCTCATATTATCCCCCTGATATCCCAGAGCCCTAACCTGCAGAACACACCTCCAGAGTCACTTATGAGCATATGTATGATGGTGGCATATGTATTATTTTGTGGCATATGTATGATTAAATGAATTCTTAAAAAGGCAGAGCATGATTTCATAGTGGGAGAAACAACTGGGGAACCTGCCAACTGGAAGGATGATTCAACTAGTCTGGAAGCTGCTTATACCTGGATCATACCCATCCACTTCCTCACCAGTGATTCAGGGCCCCATGGGAGTCTGTGAGCTAATTGCTTCTTGCCTTCCTATGCAAGAGAGACCTGTCATAACTAACTTCACTTTGCAGTCCAAAATCAGGAGTAATTATTTAAGGATACCACTGAAACTGGACCTCAGTAATTATTGCTTAGAAAAACTGAACCCCGATTTTTTCTATTGTCATTGCTACCTCAAATATTTGCGGAGTACTGGTAAATGGTGACTAGTTGCTGTGTAGCTCCCAAGGTACGTTTTGTTACTGTGGCAGTAAAACTTTTATTGGAGAAACATCTTTCAGCTTGATTTTTATTTTATTGCCAGGATTCCATTAAGCTTCCTCATCATCAGCTCCTAGGAGACAGTTCACATCCTCAACCCTTTCTGAAGCTTCCCACAGCTGTGGAGCTGGGAGATGTTTTTTATTTTGGTTAAAGTTAAACACAGATCTCATTATGACTTCCATCCAATACCCCTGGAAAAGGGAATGCATTTTGAATAGGCTGGAAGAGTAGAAAGAGGAAGCAATGGTCACTGGCATCAAGAAAAGGGAAGTTGGCCTATTTACTCTGTCAATGTATGGCCCAGACAAAGCCATCCATGTAAATATGTACTTCCTTCGGACTGATGATGAGGTGTCTAAGTGTGTCTTTCTTTTTTAGATTTTTGATGGGCCCTAGCCTTGTTCTATTCTGAGTTTAAGGCCATTCCACTCTATGAATTCCAATAGACTCATTTTTGGCTCTGAGACAGGAATGACTGAGTCTAGATGGAATAGAGAAGAGTTGTTCTCTTTGCCAAGATGTTTGGACAGTCCTGAGGTCAGAAAGCCTTTCTTAAATGGCTATATGTCCTACACCTTTCCAGAAAGGATTTGAGGTGGCTGAAAACAAGAGTCATCGCATACAGCTTAAACGGTTCCTTTTAAAACGCCCCCTTCCTTGCCTCCTTTGTAATTGGGAACTCTGCCGGTGCTGAGACATACCTTCCTCTGGACCGTTTCTGTGCCTACATTTAAAAAATGGGGAGAACACATGAAGGATGCACAAGGCATCTGTTGGCATCTTGAGCCCAGTCCACATCTGATTCACTGATAACAAGCCAGGGACACCTACCTTAAATGATTCCTGCCTGAATCGCCTCCTAGGATGGGAGTGAAACATGAATCTCTGGAGATATATTAATAGAGCAGATCACTAAGATCTATTACCTATGCTTTCCCCTCCAGGTAATGAATGCTAGCCCATGGACTTTAAAGAGACCTCTCAACTCCCTTTTCCCCAGGACTGGTAGATCTCATATTTGTATTTCCTTACTATGTATTCCTAAGTATGAAATGATACCTGATTGCTGAAGAATATGATAGTGATCATGACAGAAAGAAATAAAAATTTCCACATATTGATTAATGAGATCACGTGAGTCCCACACTTACTAGCTATGTAACCTGGATCCAGTTACTTTGACTCTTGAAGCCTCAATTTCCTCATCTACTAAAATGGGATAGTACCAATACCACCCACCTCACAGCCATTATGAGTGATACAGTGTGTGGAGAACAATCAATACTGTGCCTCGCACAAACGAGTCACTCAGTTAATGTAAGAGAAATGAACCTTCCCATTCAATTCAGTCATTCTGGGTTTATTGTTGGATTTAGAAGTAATAAAAGGAATTGGTAGATAAACTCATTGGAAAGATGTCATGCTGTCTTAGAAGAGTGTCTGTTTCCCCTGGTCTGTTCTCCATGGGTCAGTGAGATGTCAACAAGGCTGAGTCAGCAGCTATCTAGCTTGGGCTGCCCTTTCTTTCCAGGTTTCTGTCCCCTAAACAAAAGCCAGCTGTCAACCTCCTGTCTATTAATGAATGATTTTTCTCTTTTCTTCTCTTGGTCTTAAATATAGGAATGATCCAGAGAAACTAGATGCCTTCATCATGGACAAAGCCCTTCTGGATTATGAAGTGTCAATAGATGCTGACTGCAAACTTCTAACCGTGGGGAAGCCATTTGCTATAGAAGGTATGAGCCAGTCACTCTTGATTCACTTTAACTCAGGATATGCTCAGTTTGCCAACCAAGCAAGTCATAAATGCCAGAGTCAGAGCAAAAAGCTATTCATCTTCCCTTGTTTTCATCTTCAACTCATAAGCACTTAGCTATTAAGTTGCTGAAGCTAGGAATTTATTTTTCACCTACTCCATAAAAATTTATTTATCCAATTGTTTGAAAAACAACAACAACAAACATTGTTGTTACCCAGATGATGTTGCCTCAGATATCTGAGAATAGTGCATAGTATAACAAATGGGGAGTCCAATTTTGATTTAATCTGTATTTTCTAATTCCTGTGATGAATCTGATGCAAAAACTAGAATGATCGCATTCTACAACTGGAAGGACCTCAGTGTTGATCTAAGCCAATCTATTCCATTTATCCACAAGAAAGCCCAGGGACATTACATCATTTTTTCATAATCACACAATTAAATGATAATACTGGAATTAGAATCCAAATCTCATGGTTCCTAAATAAATGTTTTTTCCACTAGGTGGGAAAACAATAGAAAAAGAAATCTCCTTCTATATCTTAGTAACGTTTAAGAGTCCTAAACAAAACCTTGTTTGGGATTTCAGGTTTGCCTTTCTCCCCCGCTGACAGCAAATTTTTGCTCCCAACTTGATCAACCAATCAATCAAACTTCAGGGCCAAAGAAGGATTGCTTTGTCAGTTGCTCCTTTCATTCTGGACAACAGTTGATATATGGAGCTGATAGTTTGAACCAGCAAATTTCACATCTCCCAATTCCCAGCTTCCCTTCTCTGACAGTACATGCTGGCTCTCAAGACAGCCATGCTCACTTGTCAGAAAACACTTTGACTTGAAACAATCCCATGAGGGTGCCCAAGTCCTATTTCCAGAAAACTCTGCTTTTCCGTATGTTAACTAGTGTATCAAAACTATTCTGATTTCAGTTTCCCAGCCACAGTTGGTCTCTGTCTCCCCTAAACATATCAGCAAATTTTTTACTTCAGTCTTTGTTTTTATGATGAATGAGAATGTAAGAGCTGATGTTGTTTCTTTGAGCCTTCTCCTAAGAGAAATCAATCTTCTCTCCAGGCAAAGTGACCTCCACCTGAACCAGGGATAGAATTCAGGAAGAGAGAGATTTAGTGGTAGTTGTCTTCTATTAAAACTACAATCTGAGATAGAAAAGTCTAAAAAAAAAAAAAAAAAGAAGAAGACAAAGAAGGCAAGAAAACCAAAAGGACATTTATCATATAACCCCATTTTGATGTAACAATGGAAAAATTCCCATTTTTTTGTGGCATCTGGGGATCTGGAAAGGATGTTACATTTTTTTTCTGTCCTAGATGTACTGGGTAATTGAGGTCCCTTCTGCCTTTAGCAGCTACTAACAATGAATCATTTGTAGCGGGCATAAGAATGAGGGACTCCATTCTCCACCTTTGTCTTCAGGGGGCAACCCTATCTTGTCAAAAGACAGTGGTGAGATGGCTTGTTTGCCTCTGCTAGACCCCAGTGCCAGATGCCACACAATTAACTCCCCACTGGTTTCCTGTTTACATTTCCATCTGTGCTCCTGAGACTGAGTGTCTTACAGTTCCCATCATCCCCACACACCACATTGTTTTCAAAGGGGATAAGCACAAAATGGTGCATGAAAGAGCTCTTCGGCAAGAGAACAGAAAGACCACCGATTTGAATAGAAAGCATTCCCCTCATTGTTGGTTTATTCAAAAAAAAAAAAAACATTCTGGGTGAGGTGCAAATCAGAAAATTTAATTCAGTACTGCCCCTGCCACCAAGTTCACAGCCTGAAAACAGAACTTGGTGAAACACAAAGGGAGGATACTTACAAGTTACAAACAGCAATGTGATAGAGATACCAGCAAAAGTCTTGATCACTGCTTTTTTAAAAAAAATGTTAATCTCATAAATTTTTAGGGAATATTTCTCTCGATGAAATTTTTGAAAATATCATATGCTTTGACAACATTTATGTTTCTTGAACTTATAAAAATGTGGACTTATTAATTAATCAGACTTTAGAGGCATAAAAATGTCATGAAAGCAATTTACGAACAATTCTTACCCTTTTAGCTTACAGGAATGTTTTATAGATGTATCTGTAGCCGCTGTGTAATAACAGTTATGTAATAGATGGTGTATTACCTATTATGTAACTCATGAGGTTAAATTTGAAATAAGTATCTAATTCACAGACTGATGCATGATGCAGTTCATCAAGGGACCCTGATAACTGCATATACTTTCCCAGGTGCTTCCCTGGCTTCAGGAACTTAGGAGGGAAGGGCGAGTCCATTGATTGCTTCAGGTTGAATGTACATTCACTTTATATAGTATTGATATCACACCAGCTCCTTGTGACAACTGCTCACCCATCCCAACTCCACCATTCTGCATTTATTTAGGCTTAAAAGGTAAAGGTGGGGCCCGTGTGAGCCAGTGGCTCCACTTTGAGTTTGAAACCTTTTCCTGAGGACTCAGCACAGCAAACCGAAACTCTTCAGAATTCAGAAGCCCGTGGAAAGTCTTTCGTCATGTTTTTTTTTTTTTTTAAAGATTTTATTTATTTATTTGAGAGAGAGAGAGAGCACAAGAGGGGGGGAGTGGGAGAGGGAGAAGCAGACTCCCTGCTGAGCAGGTAGCCCGATGCAGGACTCAATCCCGGGACTCCAGGATCATGACCTGAGCCGAAGGCAGTCACTTAACCAACTGAGCCACCCAGGCGCCCTAGTCTTTCGTCATGTTAAATACCATCCACCAGGGACACAAAGACGTATAGTGTGCTCTGGAAAAAAAGAAAGTGTTAAGATAAATGAATACGTGTCCCAAATTTATGCATTGGAGTTAGCTGACAATAAAGGTCAAACGGGAAGAAAGAGTAATGGAACAGCACGGTAATGATTTGTGACCTTTCTGCCAAAGATCTTTGCCTGTTTTTTGAGTTTGTTCTTTTACTTGCTTCCCACTAATTATTTAATACAGTGCTTGGAGCACTGGCTCTGGAGTCCGAGCGCTTGGGTGAGAATAGAGTTGCTGTTACTCACGATGCCCCATGGGACAAGTCATTTTATCTGTTCTTCAGGCCCCTCATCTGCATAATGGGTCTATGAATACCACATCTAGAGTGGAGTTGTGAAGGTTAAGTGAAATAATGCATGTGAAGCATGGACAAGCACGGAGTGCCCAGTAAATTATTGCTATTATTCAGTATATTGAATTAATAGACTGAGACCGATTCCCCAGAAAATTATCCTAGGATAGATAGCCCTCACATATCTCAGCTTCTCCCACACACTTCTCTTCCACTCTCATGTGGTGGGGGTAAGGGAAACCCATTTTTAAAGTCTACTCTACAGTTGGGGCTATTACAATATGTTCTCAACCATTGCCCCAGAGTAGCTAAATGTGGTATTCCAAGGACAAACAGCAAAAATGAATTAATCTTTCTTTCCTGAAGCCTTTTTAACCCTATCTAAGGTCTCATTTTCAAAATATCTATTACCCAACTACATTTCAGGAAGATTCTTTTAGTCTCTGAATTTCTAACTATACATTTGCTAGCCAAAATATATTTCCCCCACTCTTAGCTGAGTAAAGCTGATTTATCCATGGGGAAAAGATCAGGATTCTGTTCTGAAAATTGTTCTCTTGGGCTATTAAGCTGTATCCAATTTCCAGGGTGCCTGATGCCTTCATCTTTAGGGTTGAAGGATTCCATTTTGCTTCATCCATCAACCACAAAATAGTCAACCTCGTCTTTATTGCAAAGCCACGTTTCTAATGATAATGAAAGCAACTCAGGCTGCTAGGTTGAGTCAGCAATTTAAAAATAAGAATTCTTTGACCAATGAACATAATCAAATTTGAAAAGCAACCAATAAAGAGAAGGACAGAAATGAAACCTTCAAAGTTTTACTATTTTATGTTTCTGAATAAAATGGATTTTTATGTCTTTTAACAAATACCTCATCTAATCACCACATAACTTTTTTTCCTATGAGAAATTTCTCCCTTGGTTCTATATGCATAGTTTGTTTTAATTAGCTCATAATAACTATTATTGATGCTAATAATCATTTAAATGTCAATACTCAATATATGTATTAAAATAGAGAATTTAAAAGGACAGTAATCTATTTTTAGCAGTCAATTGCAAATTAACCTTGACGTGATGGAGTAGAGTGATTTAATATTTATTATTTCCTTTGTAGCAATTTTTTATAAATGTCCCTGCAACTTCAACATAGCTTTTTCCCTAAGGCATTTTTAATACTTTTGTTGTAGTGCCAAAAATTCTATTCTTAGAATTATATAGATTTATCATAAGTATTAATTCCAGCTTTTTAAACTTTGCATCACATATTTCTGTCTCATCTACCCCAAATGCCACTATCAAGAATCAATCTAAGATGCCTCCTCTCATCCTCCCATCGGGTAGCAAGTTCTCATTCCTCTGAACTCCATAAAGTTGTATCCATCCTCCTCATTGCATCTAGTTTTCATATTTGACCTTTATTGAATTTATGCATCATCTGTCTTGTTTTCCAGAAAAGTACTGTAACTTTCTCCCACGTTGTCTAGTTATTTATGTCTGCCTCATCGCCCCCATAGCTTCATAAGGATAGAATTGGTGTCTGAGTTAACTTGGAAACCTCTAGAGCCCTCAGCGGGGTATCTGGCACAGAATAAGCATTCAACACATGTTTGTGGAATTAATGAATGGATGAATAGGTGTGCAATAAGTGCGTATCAAGTGAAAACATTTCTGCCATTATTACACTAAGCTGGGCTGGAATTGTTGGCTTTGAGACGATTTTTAGAAGAAACAGTATAGTCAGGGGGTGTCCTTGCTAGTTAATTTCTCTTCTATGTAACATCATGTACCAGGTAGGGCAGCACTTACAGTTTATTTCCACAACTTACTGAAAAGTTTATAAACAAAATCTGCCCATGAATAATATATATTTTGTCTGCTGAAAACCAACTGTCAGTTTAGATGATTGTGGTTTTTTTACTGAATTGCCTGGTTTGGGGAGATTACATCAACATGATTTCAGTGATAGAGCCTGTGTTGGAGGGGAGGAAATAGGCCAAGTATTCCCTTGTCTTGGTCACATGCTACTCTGGACACAGTGGAAAGAGAATTGGTTTTAGACTCAAACAGACCTACTTTCAAATGCTAACTTTGCCACCTACGAGCTGCGTGACCTTGGGCAGTTTATTATTCACTCTTTAAGTCCTAAAGTAATACATATCACGCTTAAGTTCTTATAGGGATTAGACACGTGTGGAATATTATCTGGTACACAGTAGGACTCAATATATTCTAGTTCTTGTTATTAAATTTCCAGAGTGATTTAACTCAACTACATACCACAGTCTAGTCTACAATCTTAGTCTAGTGCATGATCTACAAAATGGGATAAGGTACATACAAAGTTTATTATAGTGCATAGTATATGGTAATCTCTCAGTACATATCAGAAATTGTTGTTGAAAATTATTGCCTCAGGGGGGAAATACAGTAATATTCAGCAAACCTGGTCTAGTTATCCTGAAGATCAACTCACTTCCATCAGATAGTTCCAAGTCCTCCTACTATATGTTATATATGCCCCAGTTCTCTCTCATGGCATTTATCTCACTTGTAATGAAATAATCATTACATAGTGCAATAATAACTATCTCCCTAATAGCGTGTACACTCAATGATGGCAGGGCCTGTATCTGTCTTGCTCACTGCTAAATCCTGATCGCTTAACACAGTGCCTAGTCACTCAGTAAATATTTGTTGAATGAGTGAGTGATGAATGCATGAGCCAGTAAGTCATTGAATATTATTATACACATGACTAGTGTTGTGCTGACATGTAAATAAGTACTGAAAGAATGAACTTGCAGCTGAATTGTCAATAGCATTCATTATAATAAAAGTTTCTAAAGAAAACTGCTTACTTCCTTATGGTTAGTTACCCATTATAAAAAATGTTATTTAATGATAACATCAGCAGAAGAACAGGCTGCCTATGTAAAGTCTTTTATTGTTGGTCTTGCTTTTCAAGCCAAAACTACTAGGCACAAAGTAGGCGCTCAAAATAGCTCTTTGAATGGAAAATTCTAATCACGCTCTTGACATTGTCATCACTTCCCTGACTTGCCATTGTTAGGGAACAAACAAAATTATCAGGGGGAGAAAAACCATACAGCTCTTTAAAACTCAAAAATGTTTTCTGTGTTATTTATTTCTTCTCTTTTATTGGTTATAAACACATCTCAAGCCTCATTTTTTTAAAAAAGGATTTGTGTATACGCAATAAAAAAACGGAACAAAAATTAATGTCCTTGGAAATAAATTGTAAGATAGAATAATTATAGCAAGTATTTGTTTTTATGAAGTATCTTTGAATTCTTGACAGCCTTTTAGTCTTTATCAGTGAAAAAAGAACGAGCTATACTCTTAATTTATCCTCCTCAATCACCCTGAGGGCACAATGTCTTTTTTTGACTATGCTGTGCTAAAGACAAAATGTAGTTAATTAGCTCTTTCACATGGCTCATCAAAGAGCTTAACAGTGAATTAACAGTTTGGGAGGGAAGTAAAGCCACATAGAGCGAGGATACATAGTCCAAGCTGATTAATTAAACTCTGACAACACATTACATCCACCTTTGTGCTCCTCCTTCATCCTTTCCCCTGCCTCTCTTGCCTTAAATAACCACTGTCCTGGATATTTGGCTTATTAGTTCCTTGCTTTTCTTCTGACTGTACTTCTGCCACATACATATGAATTCCTAAAAATATACTATTTTGTTTTGAATATGTTTACGTTTACACAATGGATTCATGCTGTAATCTTCTGGGACTGATCTTTTTTACTCAGTGTTGCTTGGAGTCATCCATATTATCCCATGTAGTTCTAATTTATATGTTTCACACTATATACTATTCCAATTATGTAATATTCCACAATTTATT
Organism: Phoca vitulina; assembly: GCF_004348235.1. Lineage (NCBI taxonomy): Eukaryota > Metazoa > Chordata > Mammalia > Carnivora > Phocidae > Phoca > Phoca vitulina. The sequence continues at coordinate 4,237,565 of NW_022589724.1, read as the reverse complement.
TACCCATTCTCTTGTCAAAGAACATTTGGGTTGTTTCCAAATTTTTACTATTATGAACAGTGTCTCTAAGAACATTCTGGTACATATCTCCTGGTGTGGTTGTAGAGGAGCTCTTTAGAAATGTACTTAAAATTATTGGTCTTAGAGCATATGAATGTTCAACTATACAAAATAATAGCAAACTATTTTGGAGCACCTGGGTGGCTCAGATGGTTAAGCGTCTGCCTTCAGGTCAGATCATGATCCCAGGTTCCTGGGATCGAGCCCTGCGTCGGGCTCCTTGCTCAGCGGACAGCCTGCTTCTCCCTCTCCCTGCTGTTCCCCCTGCTTGTGCTCTCTCTCTCCCTCTCTCTCTCTCTCTGTCAAATAAATAAGTAAAATCTTAAAAAAAATAGCAAATTATTTTCCACAATGGTTATATTAATTTGTATTCACAGAAGCAACATATAAGTGATCTTATGGACCTACATCTTCTCCAACGCTTGGTCTTACCAGACTCTTTTTTTTGGGGGGGTGGAACAAGTTTTTGTGGATGTTTTAATTCTCATGCTATACTGTATGTTCACATGGTCTCATTATTAAAAAACTGACAAAAGTATTGCTGGAATTTCATCTTCATTTCTTCATGTTGGATGAAATTCCAGCAATAAGAAATGAACAAAAGATTGGAGCTGAAGACCTTAAGTGCTTGCTTTTTGCCCATTGACCAGATAAATAGAACTATCTGCATTATCTATGCAGCATGGGATTTTTATTATTTTTACCTAAAGACGTCTCTTTTTGGTAATGACAAACGTGTTTAAAAAAAAAAATGCCTGGTTTTTCTCAATACACCTTTAAAGGTTTTTAAATTGTTTCATATCTGGTCAAGTTGAGATTTTTAAGAACCTCATTTTTAATTTGTAATAAAAGTTTACAACTTGATCTTTTTCAGAAAAGTCAACAAACGGCAAGCACCCATTAATAAAGGTCTTAAATAATAATAATTTTAAAAAACTGACAAAAGTAAAAGAGGGTGATGCATGACCAATGACTAGAGAATGTCATAAACCAGAGATTATATTTAATCCAATTTTGTGTGTTGAAGCTTCAGAGGAGGGGTTCTAGGAGAGGTGGATAGGGAATCCTAGTCCTGGTAAAATCTTCAAAGGTATCATCTCAAAATTATCTGGGAATGCAATGTGCCACTGGAACACAGTGCACAGCCCATTTCTCTCCTTTCCAGATTCATCTCTTCTACTCAGAAAGGCAGCAGATGCACAGTAATCATACCTTGGACCTCTCTGAGTCCTTTGAAGGAAAGATCCTGAAAGCTTACCCCCTACCCTTGGTACCGGAGCTGATGGCAAGATCACACAAGTGTGGTGACACCCCTTAGGATCCTCTCAGATGAAAAGCTGATCTGAGATTATATTTTCTTCTAGGGTATGGTATTGGGCTCCCACCCAACTCTCCACTGACCTCCAATATATCCGAGCTAATCAGTCAATATAAGTCACATGGGTTTATGGATGTGTTGCATGACAAGTGGTACAAGGTGGTTCCCTGTGGAAAGAGAAGCTTTGCTGTCACTGAGGTAAGGAAAAAGTGCTGATCATGTTGATGCTTTGTATTGCTTTACCTTGAAGACTATGAAGAAATACTGTTACATGTGTCCTGTGGTCAGTAATCCAGGCTATTACATCTACTAGAACTCACCATGATATTTGCATTACTCCTAACTTCACTTGAAGAGTGCCCGTTCCAGTAGGAATTTTCAATAAGACAAGTTCGTCTTTGATTAAAACGTGATGTTATTTTGATGAATGAATGTCTGAATTTCCACTCTTTTTCTATATGTTGTATCCACAAGCGCAGAAGAAACGCTGTTCGAAATACAGCAATAGTATCTGAGATTGTCATTAATAGTGTTTGGTTTAACTGTTAATTGCTGGACATGATGTGGACTTCAGAATATCTTTCAAGATCTAATCAAAGCTAATTTCCCAGTGGTCCACCCATGAATCCTTTGTGGGTTTAGAAAAATAGACACACCTTATGGGTAATTCTTAGATTACTGGATCATAGATTTTTTAAACTGAAAACAACCAATACCGTTCTTTTACAGATGAGAAGCTAATACCTAGAGAGCCTAAGTGATTTGCCCAAGGCACACAAATAGTCAGAATCTACATCTTTCTATTGCAGTGCTCTGCCTTTACAATGTAATTAGAAAGAAACCATCAAAGTAGATAATTGAGATAGGAGACTAAAAGGTATAACAAGAACACCATAGGTTCAGGTATTTAAGAGAGAAGCCAAATAAACTAGTAAAGGTCAGCCAGACATTAAAAAAAACAAAAAAACAAAAAAAAACACACTACAGCCAACAACAATAATGACTTCAGATATCCTCTATTTTGGCAAATTTGTATTTCTACACAGACGCTTCTGAGCTCCAGAACCATATGCCTATCTTCCCATTTGACATCCCCACTTGAATATCCTATAGGCATCTCACATTTAACTTGTCAAAAACTGAACCTTTGATCTTCTCTCCTAAAACTGCTTTTCCTCCTGTGCTTCACATCTTAGGTAATGATGCCTCCGTCCATTCAGTTACTCATTCCAGAAACTGCCAAGGATCCTTCATGCCTCCCACATCTCACCTTCTGCATCCATCAACAAGCCATACTTTTCCCTTCTATAAAATATGTCTCAAGTATGCCCGTTTATCGCCATCTTCACTGTCCTCGCTCTAGTTCAAGCCCTCATCCCTCACCTGGACCACTGCAAAAGTCTCCTAACTGCTCTCTGTTTTCATGCCTGCCTTTCTCCAATTTGTTTTCCATGCGGCAGATCACTCTTTTGCTTAGAAGTCTGCATTGGGCTGCCATGTGAATTAGGGAACAATCTGAAATGCAGAACATGGCCTACAGTGCCCTGTGGAACTTGAGTCTGCTTACATCTTCAGTCTCATCTCATGCCATGTTCCTCCTGACTCACTACAGCCCCACCACCATGGTCATTTAATTTATTTTTTAAAAGATGTATGTATGTATTTATTTATTTGAGAGAGAGAAAGGGAGAGTGCATGCAAGTGGAGGGAGGGGCAGGGGAAGAGGCTCTCAAGCAGACTCCACACTGAGCCCAGAGCCTGATGCGCGGTTTGATCTCATGACCCGGAGATCATGACTGGAGCCAAAACCAAGAGTCGGGTGCTCAACCAACTGAGCCACCCAGGAGTCCCCACAGTGGTCATTTTAGATAGAGACATGCCAGTGGCTTCCGTCTTGACATCTTGGCACATGCTATTACATCCTTCTTCCCAAATACTCTTACCCCTGCCATTTACCAGCAAATGCCTCTCATTATAAACTCCCAGCTGAAATCTCACTTCTCCAGAGCCTGCGCATAATCCCGGTTCCAATCTGAATCATATCTTCCTTTTTAACCTCATATTATATCTCATTGAGAAGATAGTCATACAGCAAAGATTTAAAGGAAGCAAAGAGGAAAATGGGGAATTAGGGAACTAGCCTGTTCTGTTTCTTACCATGTGGCAAAAGCTGTATTAGGGAAATTAACTCGTTGGTTCCTTCTACAGCCCTGTTAGGCAGACATTTTTATCTGTATTTGGAGAGGTTTGCATGGCTTTTTCTAAAAGAAGTAAAATTGGTCTTATACTGGTCAGCTGAATTAAGTCAGCCAAGAAAGCAAACAAACCAGTTGCTTCAGTTGTACAAAGCAACAATCACTTGGTGTTTTCTACCGTTCGCTGTGACCATGGCTAACTCATGCCAAAATCTCCAAGTGATTCAAAGTCGACAGCAAGACGTTAGACGTGACAAAAGGAGCTTCACAGACATGTCCCCAGAGCCAGCCATATGGAATGATTTGCACCTCCTTGATCACATGCACACCTCTAGGCTGTTGTCATTTCAGAGGACCATCAGACGGGTATCAGCTGGAGGGACCATCTGACTCCACTGGACAAGCCTTTGAGGGTGCAGGGTTCTGCAGACTCAGAGAACCTAACTCCACTGGGCACATAGAGGGGAGTGTCCTTTTGGAGACTAACATAAATCTATTTATTCGAGTATGAAAAGAGCTACTACAAAGCATGATAAATTTGAAGCCATACATTTCTGAACTTGTATCCTGAATCTACCAATTACCCACTGAATGACTTAACTGCTATTAGGTCTGAGTTTCCTCATCCATGAATGAATATGATAAAACCTGTCTTGCTATTTTGTTCTGAGAAGAGATCATTTTTGGAAAGACCTAGTAAGAAAACTGACACAGTAAGTAGTAAATAATGGAAGTGTTCATAGCTCCTCTCCCTCCATCAGGAGAATTGCCTGAGGTTCATAGATATCTTCAGTTATCTTCCTGCAGCTCTTTTTAGAAGTGAGGAAACCTTCCCCCAAAGACCCTCAGTGGATTTCCTCATGTGTCATTGGCCAAAATGGTGTCATCTGCCCTGCATAATCCAATCAATGTGAGGGAAATGAGATCATCATGATGGATTAGACCAGTCATGACTCATCCCCTTGGACTGAAGATGGGCCAGCTTCTCTTGAAATACATGATCACATAGAGAAGACCTAAACAAAAGCAGGATTCCCTTAGGAAGAAGGAGATGGGAGAATGGATGCTGAATAAGCAATCACCCACCTCTTCTACACCCACTCAATCGATGGAAAAAGTTGCTTCCTCTCATCCCACCCACTTCCATTCATCTATACAATCAGGTATTTGGATTTTATCATCTGCAAGAGCCCTCCCAGCTTTGATCCAGTGATGATGGTTTCCCTTTATATTATCCTGAGAGAAGAGTATTGATATTCTTTACAGTATAGCATCATGGTTGAAAACAGGGGCTTTGGAGACAGTTCTGGATTTGAACCCTTTAAGCTCTGTGTTATGTTACTTGGCCATTCTGAGCCTCATCTTCTGCAAATTGGGGCACTTTATAGGATTGGGGTAAAAATTAAGTCAGATAATGCTTGTAAAATATTGAGCTTATGCCCAAATATGCTAACCACAAGGTCACTTAACGTTAAGGATTTTGAAGTTTCACCATAAATGTTCCAGGACTGTGTGGACTTATCAGTAATCTCAAACAAAACCAAATTAAGTGTGGACAAATAAGAAGACAGATTTTGAATAACAAATAATCAGCAGAAGCCAAACTCAGGGGAGGGGGATTTGGGGAAATCTGGATGTAGTGAGCCAGGAGGAGTTGGATAAGAGACTGACATCAGGATCAAGTTATGGTTGTTAAGACAGCCCTGGGCCCACAGATCAGCTGAATTTGGAAGGGGAGAGAGGTAGGAGTAAAGAGAGTGGAAGAGATGTATATTCTTAATTAGAACCTCAGAGACCGAAATGAAAGAAGATTCTGTGTGTGTGGTGGTAAGAGAGCCACCCTGAGCCTCAGGGAACGTTCTGAACACACATGGAGCTATTCTTTCTGAAGAACGGTGCTCTGCACTATGGCAGCTCCTGGTTTATGCAATAACTACTCTATGATGAGACGCAGGTATGTCCTGGAGGGCACCTCTCCCAACAGGGGCTCTTGAGGAAGATGTTCCTCTGTTTATTTCCGACCTGACCTCCCATTTCCCAGATCAAGTCCCAGCCTATATATGTTGCCACAGAGTAACTGAACACCCTTGCCCTCCGAAAAAATATCCTAGTTTGGCTAATGAGTAATCTGGTCACCTAGTAACACGACATGAAAGATGCTTTTTCTTCCTATTTCTGGTAATTGGACATTAGTACTTTGTCCCCTGTGAGAACCTTGATCTATTTACCTCCCATCTCTTGGCAACCCCAGAGCTGTCTAGCTGCAGTCTCTCTGGAAGATAAACTCATGTTTTTGAATTCCAGGGCTTTATCCGGTCCCCAGAGTTGCCTAGAAAATTGCAGGTCCAGTTCTGCCAACCAGACTTCAGCAATTCTCAGAGGAATTTTAAATCGACCTCAGATGTTTCTCCATGGTCTTCCTAGCACAACTCTGCCTGTGCCCATGGCAGACTCATTGGCACTCAGTTCCACTGGGGAAAACATATGGCAGACTTTAAGTTCCTCCATTTTCTTTTGATTCAGGGGGAAAAAAAAAAATGTCATTTTTTGGTAAAGTCACTGAGTGAATTTAGAGTTCCAGAGCAACCGTTTTGTGGAATCTGTTATTTGCAAACCAGGAAAAGGAAGGTGGCAGATTACAGTTTAGCAAACTCCCAAGATTCTTCAAGAAATTAAGATCTATGATGATATCTTTTTTTTGAAAGTCTCTTTTAAATAATGGATCGAGTAAATAATTGGTTGAAACTTTCAACCAACTGCAAATAGCAAAGAAGGAGAGGAAATAGTGGTCTTGGCAGAGAATGGATGCACACTCAAAGAGTCCGAGGAATTTCCAAGAAACCATTTGCAAAGGTATGGTTTAAGGAAACCAAGAGAAAGAGTACATTCTCCCAGGGCAAGTAAAGTGGAAGAGCAATTACCACATCGAGGCTCAAAGGAAAAAAGGGAGAGAGCCATTCCTAGAACCCGGGGGGAGGGGATAGCAGAGGGCTTTCTAACAGGAGCTGTAGGCTTTGACGAGGAACATAGCCAACCTGCAGTAACCTGGCTGGGAGATGGCCAGAGAATAAATACCTGACCTCAGCTCTTCTAACCTCTTCATCTCCTACCATGGCCTTAGGTCAAGGGAGCCTGTCAGTGTGGTCCACAGAGGACCTCCCCAGGGCACAAAGCTGGATGGAGAAAGGTGGAGAGTGGGTCTGGAAGGGCAAAAGAATGTCCAGCATAAACCCTCACAGTGGATGAAGATGGGGGATGGGACTGCTAGAGGAATGTGCCCGCAGCCTGACCATCTGAGAATGTGTAGCTTCTGCACCCAAACACAGGTCCAGCCTGCAGGGAGATAGACAGCTCATGCCTTGCCTTGGTCAGAAAGAGAAGAGAAGTACAACCACCGGGACAACACTGATCTTGGAAGCCAGGCCACCCTGGCTCTACCATGACTATGAGGAGGCGCTTTATGTCCTTGGAAAGGTTACGTAACCTCTCTCAACTTCAGTTGAATCCGTATCTTGCTGGATTGTTACAGGGTTTTCTGCCTCTGAATCCAAGGGTCTCCTTGTTGAGTGCTGAGGTAAACAAATACATACTGAGCAGGAAATTGAGCATTGCCATGAAAGGAGTTCCATCTCTAGAATTCAGAGGCCTTGATTACATGGTGTAAGGAAAAGGAGAAGTAAAGTTTGGAACAGTATAAAAGTAAATCATTGTACTTTTCAGTGTTTCTTAATATCAAGGAGAGTGCATGATAGGAAACTGCACCATTCCATCTCTGAGCTCATCCTCAACTTGACCTTCATTCCATCTTTGAAATTACTCCATCCATGGCCTCCCCAATCCTGAACTTCATCTAATAAGGGACGGGACCACTGGGAAGGAATGAAGTGAGATGTCTGCTAAGCTCATTATTAGTTTGTTTTTTAAAGCTGAAGTTAAATGGTTTGTTTTCAAGAGCACTGTAGAGGTGCAAATGTAAAAATAACCCATTTCAAAATTATCTACATCACAAAGTCATGAACACAAACTACTTAACCTCTCTAAGTTTCCTCTGCTCAATGGAGAGAACAATATTTGATGCTCCTGGCTTGGTGTAAGAAACAGAGATAATGTACATAGAAGTGCCTGACATCTACAAACGTAGGTGTTGAGTGAATGGTAGTTGTCATATTTGTCTTGACTCTGACATGAACCAACTGAGTGACCTTCAGCACATCACTAAAGTTCTCTAAAGCTTGTTTCCTCACCTTAAGATTGAGCTGTGTAGCATGTTTGGCTTAGAGAATGCTATAGTTCCCAGGCTGATATGACAGGTTTGGAGGGATCTTGACCTAAAAGATACAGATCCTGGGACACAGAGAAGGACAGACTGGCTGGCCTCCAGTCTGGGCTCTCCATCTCTGACCACTGCCCCAGACCACCAAAATGTGCATCCCATATGAAACTTCTTAATATTTGTTCACTGAGAAAATGGAGTTTTCTCCAGGTAAATCCATTCTTCCCTACATTAATTTTTTGTTGGGAGGAGGAAAGGGTTAGTCAACTCTACATTGAAAGCCAAATAGATCACACAAGTCACATCAAGAAACTTCAATGCTGGTCAGTTTTCTTTCCAGTTTGTCTTTAAAAACCCAAAGGAAATGGCATGGGGGTGGGGGAGGGGTGAGTTTTAATGCAGTCTTTTCTGCTCTTGACAACTAGGTCACATCTCAACAGCCTCCTGCCCCTCTCATCCCTACCCCTTCCTTTTTCAATTTAAAATGTCACTGCTATTCAACCTGATGAAAGTTATGGTGAGGCAAGGAGAGTTAATGACTGTAGATTGCTTTAAATTAAAATCCCGTGTATCGGGAGCCACCTTGACAGCTGAGTGCTTCCCTTGGCATAGCCTAAGTAATTAAGTTTCATATTTAAGCCAAGCATAAGGTCAGATGGATCCCACCCAGGTAATGCTTTCTGGAAACCTGAAGAAGCACAAAGCCGTACGTGTGTCCTTTTATGACGTGGAGTGGAATTGCACGTGGAGAAAGGGAGGCCAATCTCCAAAAGGCCTCACCTTCTTATACTCTGCTACCAAATGAATTCATTCATTCATTCCTCCATCCATGCATCCATCCATACAGATATGTATTGAACGCCTGTGTGCCGGCCCTGCACCAGGGGCAGCTGATGCAGAGATGAGTACAGAACTCACAGGCAGGGAGACAGACCTGTGAACAAACCCCCGACGCCACACCGTCACAGGGGCAGCAGGAGAAGATACAAGGTAGAGCAGTGACACAGGCAAGCCCGTGAATCATTCATGGAAGAGCAAGAATGAATCCGAGAAGGCTTCCTGGAGGAGGTAACCCCTGTCGGGGAAGAACCCTCCAGTCAGAGCATGAGCAAGACACTGAGGCATGGAATTATAAACAGTGCAGTTCGGCCCCACCCTTTAGAGACACTGCACCCAGTGATGCTGGATGGACAGGACTTTATGACCTCCTCAGGGATGCTGACATCGTACGTAGATGACCACCTTTCCTTGTGTTCTGCCTTACAGCTCCCCTGCGACCCCCACAAGAGCAGACACATCTTTTTAAATCTCCATATGGAAGGCAGTCTGAAATAATTGAAAAAATTTCAGCTCCAAATTAGACATACTGAGGTTTGACACCCCGCTCCATCCCTGTGTGTCCATGCAAGCCATGCAGCTTCTAAAACTTCAGATCCTTACCCCCAAACTGGGGATAATAATAGAATCTACCTATAAGTAGTGAAATATATTTAATGAGCTATTTTAGGAAGAATGCTTAGCTTAATAAATGTTCCCTCCTCTTCCCCTGAGTATAGAATTATGTGTACAGAAGAAAAAATATTTGGTAAATAACAAGCACATGCAGGAAATTACAGTTGGTGCACCCGCCCTTTTGGACCCATCTCCAAGAAAGCAGGAGCATCTTACAGTTAACAAGCATCTTACAATTCCAACATAAAGATTCTTTTATGTGTTATTTACATGTTATAAAACTGAAGACTGTTTTACTGGAGGACTTGAGAAATACATGATTCTGGAATTTTCTACCTTGCAAAGTGCTGAATTAACCAGATTATCATATCATGTGGTTCCTTTCTTCCAACTCAGCTTCTAGGTTTGAGTGGGAAAACACTTGTGCAGACCATGACGATACACTTAAATCAGATTTTTAAAGAAACAACAGTAACTATTTTCTTTAAATGTGATCAGTGGTATTTCCAAGTCAGGTGACTGGGTGGGCAGGCTGGAGCCCTACAATTCTCCCCTGTTGCTTTCCTTTCTTGCCACATCATCACAAAGGTGGGACTGTTACTCTGTTGCTCTCTGCTTACAGTAGATGACAGAAGTTGAAATTTTGCTACAAGGAAAACTAATTCCAGCCAGTGCCCTCTTCACCCTTGTTAATGACCAAGTAAACAGACCTCATGGAATAAGGGTCTCTTCCTTTGTATACCAGAGATGCTTGGGCATAAAATATACCCCAGACCGAATACTGTTAATAGTTTTTGCTTTTTCCCTTGGTTACATTCAATGGACTCATGAATATTTATGAATATGGTTATTTACTATGCAACTAAAAGGCGTGAACAGTGTTCAAACTGATTAGGACTATTGTGAGAGATGGTCTTCCTTCCACTTTTTGAGATTTCCATACACTGAAATCTATAGGGGAATCACATGAAACGGGACTCCTCCCTAATTATTCCCTGTGCTAATAAGTAGTTGCTTCCAGGCTCTCAAGATTCTGGCTTGAAAAAAAACAGAAAGCTTGGAAATGTGTGAAGATTGCCATCTAGTGGCTGTGATGTGAAGTGTCACAAACTATCAGAAAAGCCATCTCTTTTGTTCCTCACAAACATCGTTAACCAAGTCTAAGAAGGTGAGAAATTGCCCTCATATTCCCTCGTCACGTCCAAGGTCTCTGAAGACACTCTCTCCCGATGGAGCTGTCGGAGTTGGTGGAATTTCAGGACATGTTAGATGAGAAGGCAGCATCGTGGGGGAGCCCAGGGATCCGTAAAGGGTGCCCCTCTCATCATACATCATAGGTGGCTTCCTGCAACATCTGAGCACAGGGCTGGTTAGCCCGAGAAGTCAGTGCAGTCACCTCTGCCCCCTCCCTCTATCCTTGTCCAGTAAGACGTCAGGTCTGGTTGGTATGGGTTGAATTATGTCCCCCAAAAAGACATATTGAGGTTCTAATGAACTAACCCCTCAGAACGAGGTACCGGTTTGGAAACAGGGTCATTGCAGACAGGATTAGTTAAATTGAGGCATGGTCACACTATAGAAGGATGGGTCCCTGATCCAACATGCCCAGCATCCTTATAAGAGGACAGTCATTCAGGGGAGGCAGACACAGGGAGAACACCATGACCATGAGGCAGAGATTGGATTTATGCAGCTGCAAACCAAGGGATGCCAAAGACTGCCAGCAAACTGTCATATGCTCGGAATCCGCAAAGAAGGAGTCCTCTATAGGTTTCAGGGGGAATACGGCCCTGCTGACGTCTGGAGTTCAGACTTCTCTAGTCTCCAGAACTGGGAGACAGTCAACTTCTGTTTAAGCCCCCAGTTTGTGGTTCTTTGTTATGACAGCCAAGCAGATGGGTACACCTGGCCTTTCACCTCCAGCACCTCTTTCAGCCTGCCGCACTCTCTCATTTTCCAGACGAGCACGTGTGGTCGTCCTCGGTGGCTGGCTGCTCATCTCTCCCCTGTTTAGTTCACCCTTCACAATGCCAGAGTCATCTTTCTAGAATAGAATCCTGATTCAGTCACTCTTGTGCGCTTTCAGTCACCTTTCTGTGTCCTATAGAAACCAAATGTCTTGGCCAAATATTCAAACTCCCATTGATCTGGTTCCTTCCATTTCACTTTGGTATTTTACTCAGGTACTTCAGCCACATGGCACCAGGTGCTGCCATCCCCAGCTGCTCCCTTTCCCACTTCTGTGGTTACGGTACCTGTCCCCCTTGTCTTTGTCAGGATCAAACAGTAGTACTTCTTGCAAAGAAAAGTCTTTCTCCATTTGTCCCCAGCAAGAATTCTAGGAATTCCCAACCACTTCTCAGTTCTCTGAATTCTTATAGCTCTTAGCCTTTACCTTTCTGATGACATCTTGCCTTTTCCATCGTGTGTTATAATTAATTACAACTTCCTGATGCCTCAAGTCACTCAGCAGTCAGTAAGCTTTCTGAGTAGGGACCATCCCTGAATGCCGTCAGTGCTCTACATGTTGAAGAAATACGATTGGATAAGTGATGCCCTGTAAGGAATGACTGAATAAACGTTGCACTTTCTTCAGTGTCTAGGGAACGGTCAGACATTTCTTCACTTCATCTAATACCATGCCCTCCTGCAACCTCCCTGTTCTGGCCACAGTAGCGTTTTTCAAGTTCGCCTACTTGATATGCTCCTCCTGCCCCAGTGCCTTTGCACATGTCGTTCCTTCTTCCCAGAACACTCATCCCTGCCCAGAACAACTGGTTAATTTCTTCTTCTCCTTGATATTTCAGCTCAGTCATCACTTCTCCAATTAAGGTTTAGTTCATCTTTCTGACTGGATCAAATTCCCATTGTGTGAACTCCCCTGGCACCACAAATCCCTATTGTGTTACCTCTTACCTGCAACACTCACTGCAGGTGCCCCTTTAACATTTCTGGACATGATAATTTGGTTAATGTCCATCTTCCCTGCAAAACTGTAAGCTCCATGAGGACAGAGACAGCTGGAAGAGTATCTGCTTTAGATCACCACAGTATGCCTCTCGTATCGTAGATGTTCAATAAATATTTGTGGAGAAAACAAATGAATAGCTGAGTGTATCTGCATGTATGTATATGTAAACAGTCTATTAAAATTTTCCAGGCAAGCCTAAAGTAGGCAATAATTATAACATCTATCATTTTGGTACCTACTATGTGCTAGGCACGGGGCCTAATTCTTTAATGTGTGCTATCTCATTTAATCCTGAAAATGATGCTATGAGTTAGCAGTTGTCCCTGTTTTCCAGATGAGCATGATTCAAATAAATAATTCTGCCCAAGATCAGAGTTGTTAAATAGCAAAACGATGATTGAATACCAGTGCTCATATTAAATACCATGCCAGAATTACGAAAGAATATCAAACAGATTATTCTTGATCCTTTTGAATACACATGATAAACATAAAAGACTGACCAAATTGCACTACATCCTTCCAGTCATACTCTTTATTAAATTGTGGATTTCTCAATAGCAAAACTATATATTTCTCAAGGGGCTGTATCTTGTTTACCACAGAAGACCCATCAGCTGACACAGGGCCTGGCACACAGTAGGTGTTCGATATATATTTGAACTTGAAACAAAGTTTGTCACATCCAAGAAAAACAAAACACATATAGCCAGAGCCAAACATCTGCTTTGGAGAAAGCAAATAAAGGAGTAAGAAAGGGACAAGAAAGAAGATAGGGTACAAAAGGTATTGAGAACCTACTGTACACCGGCATGCTATTTTAGATGGCTTTTTTATTATTTGAGATGTTCTCTCACTTAAACCTAAAATAACACTATGACGCCATTATATTATTCCTGCTTTGCAGATGAGAAATCTGATGCTCGGTTTTAAACTCAGGGCTATGTGGTTCCACAGTCTGGAAGATGGCTAACCCCAACACAAATTGATGTTAATGTGATGATTGACGACATCACAGATAGGTGAGGGTTTCCAGGTCAAGGTCAACAACCCACCGCCTGGGAATCTCCCAGAATGACTGTGTGATACTGCTCAGAAACCCATTCTCCTAACTAATTTGAAAGATGAGGCCTTACATGAGCCACAGGACTCATCACTTCCATTTTTGTTGGTTTTATTTTCCATTGGCAGTTATTTTTGCACATGGCCATCTCATAGTTCTTTCCCTGAAAACTCTTGAGGAAAAAAATAATGACTTGCTGAAATGGAAGTGCCATCCGGCTCCTGATTTCTTCTGGAAGTCAACCCTTTTAATTTACTTACTGCAGTGAATGTCCGAAGGTCCAGATCCCTCCACAGTGATAAACAGAAAGAGTAACAGTGAAAATGACTAGGAATAACAGCCAGAGAAAATGGAATCAATGGCATTGAGCCCCATAATAATGCTGAACTACAAAGTTTATGAAATGTAGAGCAATGGGGAACTCAATTTCACATTGACTAAAACTTAAGCTCCAGCGTGACATTGCATCCTCTCCAGGGCAGGAATAAAGCAATTCTTGGTTGCACCCTGAATTGTTTTAGGGAAGTGGTACCATCTTCCTGGTAGTGTCTGTTCGACCATGAGTTAACTCTTGTGACAATACTTCTCTTATGTAACATTTCTTTTTTTTTTTTTTAAGATTTTATTTATTCATTTTAGACACAGAGATACAGAGAGAGAGAGAGAGAGAGAGAGCATGAGCAGGGGGAGAAGCAGAGGGAGAGGGAGAAGCAGGCTCCCTCCCGAGCCAGGAGCCCAATGTGGGGCTTGATCCCAGGACCCTAGGATCATGACCTGAGCCAAAGGCAGACGTTTAACCATCTGAGCCACCCAGGCGCCCCTCTTATGTAACATTTCTATATGCATTCCTGCATCTCGCTCTCAGAATAACCACATGCAGTGGAGAAGGCAGTTATAATTACTATCACCATTTTACAGATGAGGACACTGAGGCTGGGGCAGGAATGGCTCCTCTAAGGGCTCACAGCTAATCTGAGCAGAGCAGGGACTAGAACCTGGTCCACTGAATTCTTTTTTTTTTTTTTTTGAAGATTTTATTTATTTATTTGACAGAGATAGAGATAGCGAGAGCAGGAACACAAGCAGGGGGAGTGGGAGAGGGAGAAGCAGGCTTCCCGCTGAGCAGGGAGCCCGACACGGGGCTCGATCCCAGGACCCTGGGATCATGACCTGAGCCGAAGGCAGACACTTAACAACTGAGCCACCCAGGCGCCCCTGGTCTGCTGGATTCTTATGCTCTCTCCACTACCCTTCACTACCTCCTAATAAAACACATAGAGGAATAGAGGAATACACTTACTAAAGTTTCCACACTAATATCTCCTTTCCAAATGACGACCATCAGGGGTACGTCAGTGAGGACTCCAGAAGTGTGCTTGATGGGTCAGTGAGGTCCTCGAGCCTGCGATTGAAGGTCTGTAGTCAGTCCTCAAGGAATGTGCTGAACTGGGGGAGCCAAAGTTAATGCTGAGGGAAGTGCTTAGAGCAATGAGTGACGCGCTGCACATGGTACGAAGGAATGCTCATTAAATGACACCCATACATGTAAGGACCCTGGCTGCCAACTGTTCATTCTTTAAGACTTCATCTCCACCAGCAGGGGCAATAGTACTGAAATTAGTAAGAATAATAATGATGATAATGATTTATCGTATTGGCTAATACCAGCTTTAATCCTCATACAGCTGTACAAAATGTATGATTAGCCCCATTTCACAGGTGGGAAAACATGTTAAGCGAGTTGTTTAAAGCCTTACTGCTACTAAGCGGGCAGTTCAGAGCTGATGCTGGGTTGTTCTGTTTAAATTTTTTCCATCCTGTCATGCTTCTTTCAGATCCAGTTCATTCAATCAGTTGGGATAATAATTCAGTCATTAAATATTGTAGCCTACAAAACTTCCCTTTCCCCTTAAACTGTCTAGCTCTTGGGTGAGGTATCCCATAGCTCTGTGGTGCCAGTTTCAGCATAGTTGCCTTTAGAGTGATATTTTGGCTGAACTTAAAACACGAAGAAGGTGCTAGCATTTTTTAAGTGAATGTTTGCCCCCTTCAGTTTGATTTAGTGGCCTGGGGTTCCCCCTAGTCCCTGTGAACTGCATTGCTCTTGAGTCAAATTTATTTCTTATGCATTTGGAGTAATTGATGTGCTCCTAAAGGAAGAAGGAATATGGGGTGGGGGGCGCATGAGATTCATGTTTAACAAAAAGAACAAATCCAGTTTAAGCAAAGAGGAAAGAGAGAGACAGCAGAAGGACCACTGTTGCTCTCGAAACATGCAAAAGGCTTCTCTGGGCACATTACAGCCGTTCCAAACGTGGTCCGCAGGATGGCCACCAGGCTCTGGTTCAAAAAAGATGAAGACCAGCCATAAGATGATGGCTTCCAAGTATTAGGGCAACCAAGGCTATATTCTTGGGAACTGTGTTTTCTTGAAAGATGCCCCGAATTCAGCATTGTGTATATTCCTCAGGAATATGTTACCACTTATCAGTGATCGTGTGAGAAATTCTGTGTGATATCTGAGTGGTCTCTTACAAAGACCCTGAACCCCATGTCTTGAAAAAGGTCAGGGACCACTGTACCGGAAGGATGTCAATCCTGGTAGAGAATTTAGGAAATATGTATAAGATCGACGTTTTAATGTATTACTTCATTTAGTCCTTGCACTAGGCCTGCGTAAGAAGCATGAAGAGCCCGTGACTGCAATTCGCTCAGTCATTCTGTACATATTGATTAAGCACATACCGCACGTCGGGCACTGTGCTGGGGATACTGCCGTTTTGGAGTTTACTAAGGAAAAGTGAGGAAGTGAGAAGATAAAATATTAGCAAGGGAACTAGGGAGAAAAGAAGGAAGGAGGGCGGAGCAGCCTGTCAGCCTGTCCCTCTCCTGGGGGTCCATCTCCCCAACCTCCACCCCGCTCCACTCTCTCCTACCTTCTCCCCGTCCCTCCCCTCCCTGCTCCATCGCTTCCATGAGGTGGAGGGGGGACCGTCAACCCGCCCGCGCAACCGTCAACCCGCCCGCGCCCACCGCCCTTGGGAGCGGTGCTGCGTCCACAATGGGAAATGAAGCCAGTTACCCGGAGGAGATCTGCTCCCGCTTCAACCCCGATGAAATTAAAAAGCTAGGCAAGAGGTTTAAGAAGCTGGACTTGGACTGTTCGGGCTCTGTGAGTGTGGAAGAGTTCATGTCCGTGCCCGAGCTGCAGCAGAACCCGTTGGTGCAGCGAGTGATCGACATCTTCGACACCGACGGCAACGGAGAAGTGGACTTCAAGGAGTTCATCCTGGGGGCCTCCCAGTTCAGCGTCAGGGGGGACGAGGAGCAGAAGTTGAGGTTCGCCTTCAGCATCTACGACATTGATAAAGACGGCTACATTTCCAACGGGGAGCTCTTCCAGGTGCTGAAGCTGATGGTGGGCAACAACCTGAAGGACTGGCAGTTACAGCAGCTCGTGGACAAAACCATCATCATCCTGGATCAGGATGGAGACGGGAAAATATCCTTCGAGGAATTCAGCGCTGTGGTCGGAGGCCTGGAGGTCCACAAGAAGTTGGTGGTGATTGTGTGAGCTTTTAAGAGCACCACCCACCAACTCTTAACTTCCCTTTCTGTCTCTTTTAAGATCAGCTCAAGGCAGCCCAGCAGCTGTCTCTCTGACTTATTTGGAAGTGTTTCTCTTCGTGAAGCCACATTTTTCTAACACGAACCTCATGACCAACTCTGTGTTGTTAATTCTTTTTCTCTCAATGATTCAGGGTAACACCCTGATTGGGGGAGACCAAGATGAAGGAGAATGGTGGGGAAAGAAAATCAAAAGGCCTTTCTAAACATCCTTTTCTGTGTTTTGATTCAGAAACCAAACTATAAAGAGTCAAGAAGAACTTTAAAAATCCAAAAATAAGAAAATATACATATCTTTGCCTTTATTCTCATAGTTTTATAGATGGGAGGAAATTACACAATTTAAATCAGGTGTTAGGTGAACTCTTCATTTACTCGTATCCAGGTTCTCTTGACAGATTGTTAACTTCCTGTTATGGCAAGAGAAACAGATCTGTTTCTCTTGGCTGAGCAACTTTCAATCAGCTCTCTCTGGGCAGTGAAAGCCCGTCTTTCCCTTTCCTAGGCTGCAGCCTGCTCCCCATCTTGCATCCAGAAATCCCTGAGCCCGCCTGGAGGGCTCCTCCTGTCCTGTCGTTCCAGCTCCTAACCAGGAACTGGTCTCAGGGCTCTTACAAGAAATGCTAAGCCTGGACTAAGTGCCCAGCCCAACTCTCAGCCTCAGTGGCAGTTTTTCAGGGTGGGCTACCCATCCTGATATGAAGTTCAGTTAAGATTGCTTCCAGCCAAACAGGGCAAGGACCTTCCCAGAAAGCTCCTACCTCCAAAACCCAGCCCCTCCATCACCCCCAGTTAGAGGGGGGACAGATTCAGAGTCGTTCTTCCCACAAGACAGAGGCAGAGATGGGCAACTACGTCTCTGCAGCAGGGGGAAATGCCATCTGCACTAGCTAAACTCAGTTTTAAACATCAGACCTGGGACCTGGCAGGGAAGCTGAGAGCTCTTTCACCCCAGGAAGCCTTTTCTCTAATGGAACATTCAGCCCAGAATTCCTCACATGAGAATACACCTGCAGCTAAGGTGTGTACTGGAGCCTAGTCACCTGGGCGAGGGCAATGTGTGTGCATCTCTTCCTAGCTCCGGGTTTAGTGATGTCATGTTGATAGATTGAAATTGGCCATGGGAGGGACGCCTGGGTGGCTTAGTTGGTTTAAGTGTCTGCCTTCGGCTCAGGTCATGATCCCAGGGTCCTGGGATCGAGTCCCGCGTCGGGCTCCTTGCTCAGCAGGGAGGCTCCTTCTCCCTCTGCCTGCCGCTCCCCCTGCTTGGGCTCTCTCTCTCTGACAAGTAAAATCTTAAAAAAAAAAAAAAAGAAAAAGAAAGAGATTGGCCATGGTGGAACTGGCACATCACGGAAAGGAGCAAAACCTTTTCCTGTTGTTTGGTTTGGAGAACTCGTGTACCAATAAATATACCACTGCCTATACTCCAGATGTTACCAGCTCTCCGAGGCCCCACGTACCGTCAGTTCTCAGAAAACCAGCTGCCCTTGGTCCCAGCACTTGCCACTTCACACCAGTCCTCTTCCTTACGGTGGACCACTGCCCATGGAAGGGTTGAAAGCTCCCCAAACACCAGGACAATGAAACCTACTTCCCTACACAGGACAAAACTCAGGTGATTTTTCTCAGGATGAGGAAGATCTGTTTGAAAGATATTATTATCCTTCTATTTTGAAAAAGCCAGTCGCTAGTCTTAAAAAAACAAAAGTAGGAAAAATAAGTCCACACATTTAATTACTGTCAGGGCACCCATCTACCAAGGCTCCCCGCCATACTTTTTATTTAGTAGATTATTAAGGAACCACAAAAAAAAATAGGAATCTCTGTCCCTTTAAATCCTGTGCAGTTCTAAAAAATGTATTAATAATAAATGGTCCCAACCCTGTAGTGATATGAGTCATAGCCTTATTGCAGGATAACATCGTTGAAAGATTCAGACACACCTGGGTTTGGAGTGTGTCTTTACACACTCCAGCTCCAATTTACAACTGGGTTCTTAGGAGTCATTTATTAGCTGTGTGAACATGAGCGAGTTACTTAACCTCGCAGTATCAGTTCTCCTAATTAAAACAAGGATCCATTGTACGGTTATTTTGAGGATTCAAAAATATAAAACATTGGCTGGCTGGCTTGCTTGGTTGGCAGAGCATGCAACTCTTGATCTCCGGGTTGTGAGTTTGAGCCCCATGTTGGGTGTACAGCCTACTAAAAAATAGTAAGACAAGTGCCTAGGGCACAGTGGGTTCATTCTAATTCCCTCCCCTTCCCCCTTACTCCACTTCTATTAGATCAAGATACATAAGGGAAACAGGACGCTTAATTTTTCCTTTTGAACCCTTTCTTAGTACTTAGCTACACCACTCTAAAATTAACTGGATGTTTGTGTAAGCCTAATCCAGAAAAGAAACAATGTCATAGTCCTCCCCACCCCCTCATTTGCAGAGGGAACAATAGACTTCTTGACTAGAGAAAGTTTAAAAGAAAGACTCTTGGGCAGCCTGGGTGGATCAGTCGGTTAAGCATCTGCCTTCGGCTCATGAACCTGGGATCCTGGAGTCCTGGGATCAAGTCCTGCATCAGGCTCCTTGCTCAGCGGGGAGCCTCCTGTTCCCCCGGCTTGTGCTCTCTCCCTCTGTCTCTCTCTCTGACAAATAAATCTTTTTTTTTTTTTTTTAAGATTTTATTTATTTGCGAGGGAGAGAATGAGAGACAGAGAGCATGAGAGGGAGGAGGGTCAGAGGGAGAAGCAGACTCCCTGCTGAGCAGGGAGCCCGATGTGGGACTCGATCCCGGGACTCCAGGATCATGACCTGAGCCGAAGGCAGTCGCTTAACCAACTGAGCCACCCAGGCGCCCTCTGACAAATAAATCTTAAAAAATCTTTTGAAAAATAAATAAAAGACTTTCATTCTAGCCCAACCTATTTGACTTTGTGGAGGAAACTGTGCATGAGGAAAGCGAGCATGTGTAGTGCTAGCCGAGAAGGCCTCCCAGAGACATTTTTTGTATACCCTGCAATGTACACATTAAAATATGGAAATTTAAAAATTACGACCAAGGGTTTGAAACATGTTGGATTTCATGTTTAAATTCAACAAGAGGAGGAAAAATATCTCAGCTTCTGGAATGGCTGGAAATAAGTTAATTGCTCGATCAATCTACTTAACATAGTTACCCAGAGCTTTATGGCAATGACCTTGAACTGAGAGCCTGTTTCCAGTTTCAGCAACTGGAAAGATCTGACTGTATGGATATTTGGGAAGAAAGATCACATTTACTTCCAAGTTAGAATGCTCTGACTTTTCTGTTAGTTGCTGGTTGCCAACAAATGTAGTTCTGTACAACTCCTTGGGTGATAATGGTAGTTAACACTTAATTGAACCACTGTTCCAGATTCTGTTGAAGTTGTTATAGCATTTAATCGTAATAACACTGTGAAGTAGGTGACATCATTCAGTTTAATACATGATGCTATAGAGAGATCTAGAATCTTCTCTAAGATCTCCCAGCTGGTAAGTGGCAAAGCAAGAACTTGAACCAGGCTTCTTCTTTTTTTCTTAAGATTTATTCATTTGAGAGAGAGTGTGCACCCAGTGTGGGGAGGGGCAGAGGGAGAGAATCTTCAAGCAGATCCCCCCCACCACCACCAAGTGCAGAGCCTGTGGGGCTTGATCCCACTACCCATGAGATCACTACTGGAGCTGAAACCAACAGCCAGACGCTTAACTGACTGAGTCACCCAGGTGCCCCTGAACCAGGCTTTCTGACCCCAGATGCTGAGCTCACTGCATTACCTCTTATTTTTATGGTTCCTATATTTACCTGCTTCAAAATATTTCTGATGGTTTCATTAATATAATCAAATCAAACCTCAGTTTTCAGAAAAGGGGTGAATTACGTGTCAGGGAGCAAGCAGCCCCCACCTCTTTGGTTTTACATATTGAAAAAAAAAAAAAAAGTTAAGCAAGGCAGTCTTGAGTCATCTTCCACCTTCATCTCATTTTGAAAAATAAGTGACGGTATTTAGATTAAACTGATAACAGCAACCAATACAGTTGTAGGCTGTAGAGATCAGTAACAGTATGTTGTTATGAATCCTATATTAATGGATTGTATCTGCTCTCTATGTTGCAACCCCAAACCACTAGACACTTCTTTTTTTTTTTAAACATAGGAGAAAATATGGCTGCAGCACTGTTGGTTTATCCTCTAAGTCTATCATGCTTTAGAGGCATTCTCAGGGAAAAACCTCTCAGGAAATTTTTTTTTGGTTTAGTTACAAACTCTGTTCTTCACTCATGCTGTTGATTCCCTTTGTTAGCATGTAGGAGGTCATTGATCTGGCTACTGTGTTTTACCTATTTTGCTTGTCTTGAAAAGGGAAAGGCTTGGGTGTTCTTAAAGACAAGGTGGCGCCGTAATAGGCCACTAGACTGAGAATCAGAACTGGACCCCCTCCTTTCATATTGGCTACCGTAGCTATCCCCAAGGCTGGTGACTGTGTGAATAGCAGCAAATCATGTGTCCGCTTTAAAGGCATTAGCTGATTCACAGTGAAAACCCACAACACTGAAGGGACACTAGCAGCAAGACAGCTGTGTACATCAAAAGATACAGTCTGACAGCTCATAGGCTTGCTCTGACCCACCAGTACATTTTTTGTTGTTGTTAGTTTTACATGATGTTTGTGCTCACAATTTTTTTATTTGCCAATATTTTTAAAATCTGAAGATCTTAAATCAAAATCAAAATGAGCATAAAGGAGTGCATGCTACCCCAAGATGAGAGTGCCCTTTTATTGGCTAAGGTACCTCTGAAGCATGCGGCTAAAATGGAAAGGCTCAACGAAGAGAAAATAACGTGCTCCACTCTTTAGTACAAACACTCAAGATGCCTAAAATGTTCATTATTTTTCAAAAATAAAGCAACTGGTCATAAAACACTTATCCCAACAACGGATATTTTCTAACAGCTGAAACAATACACAGGTTTACCATAGTCAAAACAAATACAGCCATATAAAATTTCAAATTTCCACATAATAAAATCTAACAAAAGCTAACAGTAAAGCTTAAAATTAGAGAAACAGAAATTGCATGTAGGAAAGAGGTTAATAGCTTTTTTTTTTTTTCAATAAAAAGCCTCACCTTGTCTGAAATGCATAATTGGTAAAGGATGTAAATATACGATTCATACAAAAGGAGATGGGAAAAACAAACATCAAAAAATAGCCTCACTAAGTAAATACAAATCAAAATGTTTAAAACCAGGGAAGTGGGGCTCCTGGGTGGCTCAGTCGTTAAGCATCTGCCTTCGGCTCAGGTCATGATCCCAGGGTTAAAGCCTATGACTCTTGATCTCAGGGTTGTGAGTTTGAGCCTGCTTCTCCCTCTCCCACTCCCCCTGCTTGTTTTCCCTCTCTCGCTGTGTCTCTTTCTGTCAAATAAATAAAATCTTTTAAAAAAATAAAAAAACCAGAAAAGTGATTACGTGTAAAACAGGCTTGCAAGGATGTGAGCACTCTGTGCATTGGGGTAACACCAGGAACAGCGTTCACACTTGGTGAAAGCTCACCGTACATTACGAGGCATCAAAACAGTTACATCATCTGATCTGTTAATCCCACCCACGGCATATATATATCTCAGGGAATCAAAACCAATTTTTTAAATGCTGTACACAAAAGATTTTTTGTTCCAGCAATATTTATCACATATAATAATAAATAATATTAAAGAAAATTAAACACCTGACAGTTTGAGATTAGTTAGGTCAATTATGGTAAGTAATAGGCGATAATATAAAGCCATCAAAATTAATAAAGTCACCGTATAAATGCACACATTTTTAGAAAATAATGGTTTTTTAAAAAGCATAGTTGTTATATGCTATGTTAACATAACTCTGGAAAATACATATGCATATGGTTCATATGCAGTTCAGGAGAGAAAAATGGAAGAACAAAGTATTTTGTAGGGACACCTGGCTGGCTCAGTCGGTTAAAGCCTATGACTCTTGATCTCAGGGTTGTGAGTTTGAGCCCCACGTTGGGTGAAGACAATTAAAAATAAGATTTTTTTTTAAAAAAGAGAGTATTTGTGTAAGAAAAGGATTATGATTAATCATCTCTAAGTTTTAGAAATATTTTTCTGAGTTGCTTTAAAAATAAATTAAGATTTCTGAAAGACCACACAATGGAACTGATGTAGCAAATTGAGCACCAGGTTCAAGGCTAAAAAATGGTTCCCGAAGCCTAGAAGGAGCAGGGGTTTGGGGAACGCAAGGAACAGAGAGGCAGCCTTTCCTCAGCAGCATGGGCAGTGCCGTGTTGATGAAGCCATGAAGCAGATTCCAGATTAAAGAAGACAGAGGTGCCCCAGCCCCAGGGCCTGGGAAGTGATGGGACATTCCCACAGACACCAGCTGCTGTCCATCTAGATTATTTTGCTCATCCAAATGTGTGAGCACTGTTAACTTCGCTTATGCGTTGTTGTCCTGCTGGATTTTGCAAATCATCTCCCTGTTTGTTTCTTTTATTAAATGTGATTTTTCAGTCTGCCTTCATTGATGAGGAAATTCCAGATCCTCTGAGTGAACATCCTCTTTCTCCCTTTTCATGATTATTATTAATTTTTTTTAGAAATCCCAAATGATTACCCCTTACTCCCTTACCCTACTGTCCAGCCAGGCAAACACTATCCCCTGGGAGCTGTCCTTGGTGCCTCGGAGCCCATACCTCATGCAGGTCTCCATCTTCTGTCCCTCTCCCACAAAGGGTCATATGTATGGACACAACAATGAATCTGCCAGATTGCTGGAGTTGCTGCTCCTCTGGACAAAATAGTGGGTGGGAAAAAAAGTGTATAAATAGAAACAGCATTTGCTTCCTACGCATCCTGCTTCCAAGTATCCAGGAGTCATCCATATTTCAGAAGCTCCATAGCCTTTCTTTTCTTTACCTCTCACTAAAATCATTATTCCTCCCCTACTCCTGTTCTTACTAAAGAAGAAGAAAATTAGTTTGAACACCAGGATTGGGCTTTACAGACAGGAGATAATGCAAAGTTCAATGCACCAGATCACTAAAATATAAAATGATTTCCTCTGGTTCTTGTAGTTATTTTGCTCTGGGGGAAGCCTACTTTAATAGGTACTGGAAATCTTGAGATTAATTGTAACTAAGTTTCTTGTCAGATATATACTTTATTTAATAATAGGCATTTATTGAGCACCTGCTATACACCAAGCTTTTGGAGGCATGCAAAGAAAGGCAAAGCCTCACTGTGTCAGAGAAAATTTCCTAGAACAGACTCATGCATTCACTTTGGTGTTCTGCCTGAGAAATAAAGTCTATCTCAAGATAGGTTCTATTTACACCTCGGAGCTAGAGGAGCTTAGTCCTTCAAGCAGTCAATCAGGTCAGGTTCTTTGGTTGCAAGCAACAGATGAATTTAAGCAAGAAAAAGGGGGATTATCAAAAGAATAGTGGGGAGCTCAATGTTCTGAAGTAAGGAGGAGAATGACTGATGATGTCTCAGGAACCACAGGACTCCAGGGACGGTAGTGGCAGGAAACAGGGCACCGTGTCTGTGAGGCACTAGCATTGGAAATGACTCAGACTCAACCACTTTCAGTGACAATGTCTCTGCCTCAAATGCAAATTGACTTACCTTGGGTCACATGCTTGGCCTCAGGGGACCAAAGAACCGGGAGTCTGTGATTGGTAGACACACCAAAACATATGAAGGGGGAGAGGGCAGTTCCCCAAGGAAAGGGTCCTAAGCAAATAAAATCAACACAGTACACACCCAACACAAGCCAGCTGAAATTAGGGCATTCAATCTCTAACTGTTTATTTTATTAATTGTAAATATATTTCCCCCCAGTTAAGTCCCCAGAGTGATGAACGCTGGCATTATGACGTCAGGATGGCAGGTTTTCCGAGCTCTCTCTGTTTTCTCATCTATCAATTGAGAATATCCGTCTCTGTCTTTTCTCCCTCACAGAATTATTCTAAAACTCTCCTGAGATATACAAAAGTGTTTGGGGGGAAAATCTGTATACGTTTACATTATACAAAAAAGATTCTAGCTTTCATATGCTTTCATCCATTCATTCAAAAATATTAATTGAACACCTAGTAAATGCTGGCACTGTTCTAGGCAATCAAGGTCCACTCCGAACAAAATGGCAAAACCCCTGGCCTCTTGGAGCTTACATTCTATGTGAGAAGGGAAATAGGCAATACACTCATATATATTATGTCAGGAGAAAAATAAAACAGAGTAAGGGGCATAGATTGTGTCCAGGAAAGGAAGGGGAGGGGGACAGGTTTTGCCTTTTTAACCACATGCTTAGGGTAGACTTTACCGATAAATGACATTTGAGTAGAGACTTGCAGAAAATGAGGGGAAGGAACAGTATTGATGGCTGACAGAAGAGTTACAGGCAGAGAGAACAGAAAATGAAGACCCTCAGCTGCTCCATAGACTTAAAGGAGCAAGGGGAAGCCCAAGTAGCTGAGCAGAGTGAAGTTAGGAAGTGTGGGACTAAATCGTGGAAGGTCATGTAGGCCATAGGTTTACTCTAGATGAGACGGAAAACCATTGCCGGGCATTGAATGACATGATATGTTGAGGGAGCCAAGCTGGATGCTGTGCAGAAGACAGACTGAGGGGGTCAGGGAACCAAAGAGAAGGCTATTTCAATAGTCTAGGTGAGCGATGATGGTGGCATAGACCAGAGTGGTTGGTGGAGGTGGTGGGAAGTCATCAGATTCTGGGTATATTTTGGAGGTGGGGTCCGCCATATTTGCAGACACACTATGTGTGGAATGCTACAGAAAGAGAGCAGTTAAAGATGACTCTAAGGTTTTTGGCCTGAGCAATAGCAAGGACGGAGATTCTCTGATGAGAAAGACTGTGTGAAGAGCAGTTTTCAGTGGGGAAAATTAGTTTATTTTAGTGTGTTAAGTTTGGGATGTCTGTTAGATGTCCAGGTAGAGAGACTGAATAGGGAGTTGGGGAAGATATAAATTTAGAAGTCATTGGCAGATAGGTAGGATTTAAAGCCATGAGTCTGGATAAGAAAGTGCTAAAGAATCAAAGGCATGCCAATATTTATGATCGGAAAGATGAGGAAACAGTAAACAAGACTGAAGTAGAACAAAGAGAGAGGTATCCCAGAAACAGTGAAGAAAATATATCAAAGAGGATGAATAATCCTCCTGATTATGTATCCAACCTGATACATGAATACAAGGTGAAAAATGACTGTTGGACATGGCAATGTGGAGGTCTTTGTGATGGCTTTGACAGGAGTTGTCTAGGTTATAGACCAAAAGTGAATGGGGACAGAGGAATTGTGTATCTTTTTTTTTTTTTTTTAAGATTTATTTATTTATTTATTGAGAGAGATAATGATAGAGAGCATGAGAGGGGGAGAGTCAGAGGGAGAAGCAGACTCCCCGCCGAGCAGGGAGCCCGATGCGGGACTCGATCCCGGGACTCCAGGATCATGACCTGAGCCGAAGGCAGTCGCTTAAACAACTGAGCCACCCAGGTGCCCCTGGGGACAGAGGAATTGAAAACAAGTATAGCCAACTCCTTCGAGGACCAGAGAAAGTGTGTAGTTGGGGTGTGTGGAGAGATGTGCACTGGGGGCTGGGGAGGCTTAGCTCTTCGGACTCAGTAACATCTAAGGCATGATGCATGAAATACTCGAACTGCATTTCTTGCTGGAGGTTTCAGAATTAGTTATCTCACCAGCTGTCAGATGTTTCAAATGTCCACATCTGAGCAAGATGCAAAGCACAGTTTAGGCAGCAACGAAACTGGTGGTCTTGGCCTCTATGTGTCACTGGGAGCGCTCATGATCTGGGCAGAGACCGCTCAGAACATTTGCCAGAACAGGCATCTCCCTTTATCTGAATCTCGTCCGTTCCTGGAAATACATTAGCTAGTGAATTTCCAGATGGTAGAAGTCCTTTCCATTGTTTTGAATGGGGGAGAAAAGAAACCACCAAAGCATTCCCACCTCATCTAAAAATCCCAACGAGTTTCTTTAAATATCACTAAAACACTCCTAGACACATGGGGCACCTGGGTGACTCAGTCAGTTAAGCGTCTACCTTCGCCTCAGGTCTTGATCCCGGGATCCAGGTGGCAAGGAGTACCTATAAATGGGATTCACTTGAAAGGCAGTGCAGGCTTTAGCATCAGACAGTCCTGGATCCACAGCCTGGCTCCCCCATTTATTAGCTTGTAAGATCTTGGGGAAGGTGGCTAATCTCTATGAGAGTCAGTTTCCTTGAATGTGAAATGGGGATAATAATACTTAAAGGGTTGTTAAAAGATCATAATATGCGTAATGATGCCTGGCACACATATTAGATGCCCAATTTAAAAGAAACAGTAACTATATCTATTAATCTATTAGTATGTGGGTGTAAACAACAGAAATTTAAATAAAAAAAAGAGGGGGCGCCTGGGTGGCTCAGTTGGTTAAGTGTCTAACCCTTGGTTTCAGCTCAGGTCATGATCTCAGGGTCGTGAGATCAAGCCCCACGTCAGGCTCAGCTCAGAGTCTGCTCAAGATTCTCCCTCTCCCCTCTACCCCTCCCCCTGCTCATGCTTGTGCGCACGCTCTCTCTCTCTCTGTCAAATAAATAAATGAATAAAATCTAAAATAAACTGAATCCAGCCTATTTGTTATTGAGGTAAGGAGAGGAAAATTAGATTAGTTATTGTCATGCACAAAAAAACGGAAGGGGAAGCCATGTGTTTAAAAGGCAAGATGTTTCATTGTAAGTTACATTTTTCTCCCTCACCTTGGCAGCACCGTACAAGAAAGCGGTGCCGGTCTATTGTTTTGCTGATTGTTTGATGATGTTAAGTCAAAAATGAATTCCCCCATTTTTTTCTTCATCCATAGCAGTAATAACTCATTAAATCCTTATATAATAGCCATATCCTGTACACATGACGACAGGTCCAGCCCAAGGGCTATTTTCAGACATATTTGTAATCTGCTTTCTGGAGGTCAGTGTTACACAGTTGGTCACCACTTGTCCTAGGAGAAGCCCTAGTACTTGCGTAGCTCTCGGGGCCCGATACACCTCTTGCCTTTCCTAGACCAGCATTCCTTATTCCCTAGCGCTGGGCTTCTGCCTCATTCTCAGGTGATCGGCCTAGTTGTCCTGCCTTGTGCTCAGTTGCCTAGACCAGGCCATGCTCTATGTCCCTGCTCACCTCCAGTCATTAGTTCTCCAGGGATCCGAGCAGCCGTCACTGATACGGAGCCACTGCTGGGGGTACCGTCATGGGGGAAAAGAGATTTCATGGCCCAGACTCCACTGGAGTCGAAATCCCCAAGTTCTGCCTCTGAACGCTGCCCCCAGGTGGACGTCCTGGCATAACCGGGAGGTGGATCCGTGCCTGAACCACGTCTGGCTAGCTGTTTCTTCAGGACTCGGGTGGGGAGAATGAAAGAAGCCCTTCAGGAGAATGGGGAGACACTGACGTCAGTCAAGGCAGGGTGGTTAAGAGTATAGGCTCTGGAGCCAGACTGCCTGGGTTTGTACACCAGCTCTAACCTTTGCTAGCTGTGTGACCTTGGACAAGTTGCTAAGCTATTTTGTTCCTAAGTTTCCTCACCTATAAAATGGAAGTGATGACAGTACCTACCTCATAGGTTGTTATGAGTAGTAAGCAAGTTGCTACAGTGATAAAGTGCTCAGAGCTATGCCTTCCACATATTAAGTGCTAAATAATTACTGATGATGACCAAAAACCCCGAGCAGAGGGATGACGTCAGGCTCCTTAGCACTGGTATCCAAGGGCTTGCTTAGTATGGCCCTGTTTCTCCCTCACGGTGCATGCTTCCTGCACCAGACCTGCCCCTTAGCCACCATGGTCTGCTTCACAGCCCCCTACATCACTGTGCCAGACATCACTTCTTTCCCTCTGTTTCCACAACCTTCAGAGTGCTTACTTTCCCACCCAAGCCTCCACATTCTACCTCTCTTATGAACCAACTTCTCCACAAAACTGAGACGACACGGATCAGTGTCTGTATCATGGCGTATGAATGTTTGCTCCATCCCTAGACTCAGGTTGATTAAAGGCAGGGACACAACCCTCCTATCTTCATCCCGTGGTACCTCAAAGAGTGCCTGAAGTAGTGTGTCCAAAGTCTTTCTGCAGGATTGACTCTTGTCATTGATGTCCGTGACTGAATAATACCCATTTCATAGAGAACTCGTAAGGATTCTCTTAGATCTCATATGTAAATCACATAGTAAAGTACCTGCCACATACAGTTGTTGTAACTATAGTTGCTGTAACTGCTGCCGGCTTTTTTGGGGGGGAGGAGGGGAGGGATGGGGAGAGGGAGAGAGAGAATCCCCACGCAGACTCCACGCCCAGTGCAGAGCCTGATGTGGGACTCAATCTCACGACCCTGAGATCATGACCTGAGCCGAAATCAGGAGTCATGCACTTAGCTGACTGAGCCACCCAGGTGCCCCAGCTGCTGTTTTGTTGTACAGCAGAAAGAGCCCAGGCTTCACAGCTAAACAAACATGGGCTTATAGACCAGCTTGGTCACTTAAAAGCTGCACGGACTTTAGTTTCTTCAACTGTAAGTTGTGGTTTTTATACCTATCTCAGTGCAAAAAGATAAGCAATCAATAAATATTAGGTCCCCCCCCCTTTTTTTTTCCTCCTCTCTGGCTGTCTAATTTTGTGACCTGCCTGAATTTACTTCACTTCCCTGGTCCCAGGTTCCTCATCTGTAAAATGAGAACACTGAAGTAGATGATCTCCATGTTCCTGCCAGATCTAAATGTCAAAATTATTGAAACTCGTCATCCCTTCCCCTTAAACCTACTCATTCTGTGTCCCGGAGAAAGGTTCTTTCCTTGATAACTAGTCAGTGCTTCGGGATGTTAAATTGTTTCAACCCTTGGTCTCTATCTCTCAGTCTCCCTCTAGAGCCAGTAGGGCGGTCCAGACCCCGGGACCCTTCATGCAAGAGGACTGTACGTGCGCGGCTCCCCAGGAAGCGTGCTGCGCGGCGGCCGTCCGCCCCGGCTGGGCCCCTCTCACAACGCAGTCCAGTGAAGCCTGCCAAGCCCCCGGGGAGGGCTGGGGAGGGGTAGTTTCCAGCTCTCCTGCGGTCCAGGGGAAAAAAAAGTATCTGCATCTAAAAACAAGCGTGGGGCCAGGCGGAGCCTCGCATTCACGGCCTTTCCTTCCCTGTTCTGCCACAGACTTTGCAAATGGGCATCAAACACTTCTCTGGACTCTTTGTGCTGCTGTGCATCGGCTTTGGTCTGTCCATCTTGACAGCCGTCGGGGAGCACATGGTGTACAGGCTGCTGCTGCCGCGGATCAAGAGCAAATCCAGGCTGCAGTACTGGCTCCACACCAGCCAGGTGAGCGCGCGGGCGGCCCGCTCCAGTGTGAACCGTCCGGACTGCCACGGATGCCCGGCGGAGTGCGGAGCCCCACGTCAGACAGGTGCCAGGTTCCCAGGAGAACCGCGGTGGCGTAGACAACTCCGTGTAGACGATGGAGCTCCCTCTATCCCATTAACGCACTTTCCCCTTAGATCAGCCTGTCCCGTGACGCCCCCGCCCTGCTTCCAGCCCTCCGCTGTTGCTCACACGGAAGCGATGGGAGTTGTCTTTCACCTGGTTTCCCTTAGTAGTGACAACCTGCGGAGACGGTGTGCGAGTTTCTTCCTACAGACTCTCTCCTAGCCAAAACGGAAGCTCATTCAATGAGCTTGAAGCCCCTACTTGCCTGCCGATGAACCCAGCGGCCCCTGTTCCGTCCGCATTTTCAGGGGCCCCGAGGGGGGCAGCCGGCCGGTGCGCAGGCCGAGCCGCGCAGGATGGGCGTTCTGTCCTGGACGCGGGCGCGCTGCGGCCCCGGGACCGGAGACCGCCAGGCCGAGCCGCACGCTCCCTCGCACCGCTCGGCCTGACGGCAGGGGCCGCTGAGAGCCCGCCGAGAGCAGAAGGGGCTGTGGCGGCCGTGGCATCTGCCCCCCGGGAGGTGGGGGCGCCCGGCGCCAGCCTGATCTCCCAGCCGGCCGCTCCCTCCTGCCGCCGCGGTGGCCGCGCGCCGGGCCGTGAGGCCGCCCCGCTCGTCGGTGACAGCGACCCTTTTTTACTAGTTACGTCACTGCCCTTGATTCGGTTACATGGGACCCTGCTCTTCCTGCTTCGTCCTGGAAAGGAGCTGGTCTCCTCAGGGGAGCTCCGCAGACAGGTGGCCTCCGTCGGGTGCTCACGTGACTAGCGGAATTCTCCGGCTTCTTCCCTTCTTCGTTTTGGCTGCAAAGACGTTTTTGACTCACCTTTAGCAATTCTGCAAGGTCCTTTGCCACACACTAGTTGTGACGACTCTTCTTTATATCACATACCTTTTTACGACCCAGAGCATATCTAAAGCTTCCTTCGAATTACTTTTTTCCCCCCTCTAGATAGAATAATAGGTTAGAATTAAAATTTGGTTCCCTTGAGATTTAGGGCTGAAGGTTGATCTGTTTTCGGGCATCCCTGGAAATTTGTTGGAGGCCCAGATTTGTAACAGTGAGATACATTATTAAACTCAGGTGGTACTTGGTCCCCAGACTGTGTGTTTCTAATGATCTGTATGTGTGAATCTGTTCTTTCTGCCAGAGATTACATAGAGCACTAAACACATCGTTTGTAGAGGAAAAGCAGCAGCGTTTCAAGACTAAACGTGTGGAAAGGAGGTAAGAAGAGGCCAGCGCCAGGTGTCTTTAATGTTTGTGAAGATAAAAGTGGAGAGATGTAACTGGGACTCCCTGCTCAAAGGGGAAATTATGTATAAATAATTCAGATCAAACCGGGACCAAGTTGTTGGTAACACAAGCAGTGCAAATATATGTGGTTTCAAACAGAAATAGAACAGAGAAGAAAAAACATGTCTGTACCTATACGGACAGGGAAATGCAGGATAGGCCGGGTACGTCCTGGTGAAGGGTGCAGCTGTGGTCTCTGGGGTCACGCGTCCAGACCCTAACCTGTCACGGACCCTTGCCCTACATGGGGCGTAGCAAGGTATTTCTCTGAACTCGCTGTGCCTCCATGTCCTCGTTTGTGAAATTGAGATAAAAACAGTACCCACTTCCTAGAGATGCTGTAAGGATTAAACAAGACAATACATGGAAAGGCCCGGAAACAAAGCCATTTTAGCTCTCGTTACCGTGCACAGAGTATACACAAGCCTGAATTCACGAGTCCTGCAGGCCGTTCGCTTCGTGCCGTTTTGCCTTTCTGACATGTGTCTGCTCCCCGCTCCTTTCCAGCACTCCTAGGAATATTTGAAATATGCAGCGGACGTGTTCTGCTTCATCTATTTCCTGGCATTCTTACTACAAACTCACCAGAAAAGCCTCCCAGTGATAGGGAGTACCAAGCATTAAATGCCTGGAGGACCCCTTCCCCGCATGCAGCCCGTGGGTGACTGTGGTGGCTAAAGATGCCGGCAGCGTTCCGTCTGGCTCCTGGCTGGCCTTGGCAGCCTGCTCCCTGGGGCGGCCCTCCTCCTTTCTGGTGCCCAGAGGCCTCTGTTCAGGAGCAACTCTCACCGGTGGCAGATCTTCAGCTCAAAGCTTGGCTTTCTGGGTAATTTTGAAATCTGCCACTCACACTTCTCACTCATGATAGAGGAAAAGGGAAAAAGGGGTGAAAAGCATCATTCTTTTTCATTGTTTATACCTCCTCTGGGACTGCTGCTGGCCCCCTGGCCCCAGTTTGCATCTAGCTTGTCAGCATCATTTCCGTTCTCTCTGGAAGCCTCTCTTTCCAGTCAGTGAGCACCTCCTGCCCTCTCAGGCTGTGGTATTCCTGCATCGTGTTGCAGCCCTGTCGGCGACAAGCTGGAGACTAATCAGGTCACAGCTGTTCTATGTCATGTTACGTCTATTTTGTCTATAATCATTTTTTAACACAAATTTTTAACCAGAGGAACGCAAGAAGACATAGTGGTGAAGACAGTGTCTCATGACAAAGCATGTGTTTACCATCCGTAATAGAAACAGGAAGCCCAGTGATCCCATTTCCAACTGTGATGTGGTTCCTAGTCACATCTCTCTCACCTCCGCTGAGAACCAAATGTGTCTTTCACTCATTATGTCCACTTTTCTTGGCAGATTCCCTTCTGGAGCCCCTTATTTTGAGAAGGAGCTAAGGCAGAACCTGCCCTCCTGGCTTATGCTGGGCCCACACTTCCTGTGCCACCTCCCTGCAGCCCAGCACCCAGCTGTGACCTTTCAAATGCAGTGAGTGTTTGAGGCCCCACAGCTGTCATGTCTCTTCTGAAGGCCATAGTGGAGCATTGAATTCCGAGGTTACAGAATTGATATGTGGAAGCTCATTTTGCTCATTTTTAGTGCCAGACGCAGTTCACCTACTGGTCATCTTACACACTAAGGCTGAGGAAGGTTCGATAGAAAACAGAACGAGACACTGAAGAGGCCTCCAATTAGACACCAGATCTGACATCAGTATCTGTCATATTCTATTCACAGGTGGCCCAGAGCCACATGTCGATTACTGGGACACTTGTTATGCTAGCAACTTGAGTCTGTCATGGAATCCAGCTTCTGCTTCTGCTTCTGTATTCTATTCCCAGATATGTGTACAAAGCTCTGCAGAAAACCAGATCGGTTAGCTCTACTTAATCTGATTTTGTGGTTGCCTGGGTGCCAGGAAACTGTGCAGATGCCCTACTCCCAGGTGCTCCCTCTGAATCATTCTATGGTACTGCAGTTAGGTCTGCTGGGTTGAAAACTCTTTCCCCGTTTTTTTGGAAGAGTATCTATGCAAATGCCTATGTCTGCTACAATTCGGCATTCCTCCAGCATGCTCCATATTTATAGAATGAATAAAACAATAGATAAGTGGGTGAATGCAGATGAGTGTGGCCCTGAGGACCAGGGATGGTGGATGTGTGTGCACCTGCTGGAGAATAAAGATTTCTTTGAGCTAAAAAAAAAAGATAGATGAACAAATTCTTAACATGTGGATTTGAGGAAAGGCATAAAGAAGTTCTGGGCCATGATACAAAAGTAGACGTTACTCCTTTTCTATTTAAAGCAGAGGGGAAAAGTAGATATTGCAAGACACTATGCATAGTCTTCGATTTATTCAACCTGGGATTTCATGTAAGTTTTGGTCTATACTTCACCCCACTGGGTTTCCAATACACCCCCATTTTCCCTTGCCCCAAGATATACAAAAATTATAAATGGTGTAACACACACAAACAAGATTGTCTTGAAATTTTTCAAACTCAATTGGAAGGGATTTGGAGGAAAACTTACAGGGAACTGTACAGCTCAAAGTAAAATTGTAACCGCCCCCCTGACCCAGGTTTAAAGCCAGCAGAGCTGTAAGTGGGTTCATTGTAGACTCTTACTAAGCCCAGGACACATGAAAGCTAAACTGTGTTGCCACCCGCTCATTATATGCCACTTAAACTATGAGAAATGTAAAGGAACTGCAGGGGAGTTTGGAATGTATGTTTTAATGGCTTGGGGCATGTATCTTAGTTTTTGCTGTGTGAGAAAATTATCTCAGTAACTTAGTTATTTTAAACAACAGCAAGTTAGCAATCTGTGGGTCCGCTGTGCGATTTGCTGGTCTGGGCCGGACTTGGCTGATCTTGGCTGGATTTGCTTATATGTCTGCAGCCAGCTTGTGGGGGAGAGGAAAGCAGCTAAGGGCTGGCTGGTCTATGGCCTCAGCTGGGTCCACTGGGAAGACTGGGGACTCTCTCCACACTGTTACCATCAGCAGACTAGTGTGGACTCATTCACATTGCAGCAGCAGGGTTCTGAGAGAGACCCTCAGGGGACCTGCACGAGGCTTCTTCAAAGTTTAGGCGTGGAACGGCCACCTGCCATTTCTGCTAGTTTGGCCAAAACAAGTCAGGAAACCAGACTAAATTCCAGGGGGAGGGAAAGCCAGACTTTCTTCCCTTGAATCCTCCTTGATAGAGGTGAGCTGCAAAGTCACATTACTGAGGGACATGGGTGGAAAGGAGGAAGAAACTTTATTAGCCCTCCCTCTGTCCCTCCCCTTCCCCGGAAAGAAAGAGTCCAGAAATAAAGTCTTGATTCAGTGACATGGATGGGAACAGAAACACAAGGACTTAATAGAGTGTTTCTTTGTAGGTTTGCCCTGTGGTGGATTGCAAAAGCGGTCATAACCCTCCTCCTCCTCCAACAAGGCTAGAAGAAATCCGCAGCTATGCTGCTTGGGGCTCTAGTCTGTTCTTGTAGCAAGAAACTCTCCTCATTACATCTGTCAGAGTTCCTTTCAGGCACCAAATCCCCTCCTCTTGTGCCCGCCCGGCAGTAAGTCTTGCTCTCTACAGCCGTCTCCCTGACATGGTGGCAGGTGGTTTGACGCAAGCCTGAAAGAGGACTGTGAATCTGTTTCTATTGACTTTCATTATTCCAGCAAGAATTTGAGGCTTTCATGGGGTTTCTTTTAAAGCTTCAGACCTGAGCTGTCATTCTCGACCCACATAAAATCATCCCTATAATGGAAAACTTTTTGCTGAAACCTGCAGCTTGTATGTTTTTATTCTCCTCAAACTCAAGTAGTAAACTTCAGGGTAGTCCTGTGGGACTGAGCATGAGCCGTTTTATAGTCTCTACCGGCCGGCTTATGCTTAGAGCCCAACAGGTGGACAAATAGGCTCTCGCTTTTACTAAAGCGCCATCTTTGTAGCCAGAGGCTGTTTCGAGCCGGTGCTGTGCTCTGAGCCTCGCTGGCAGGATGGGAGTGGGAAGACATCCAGGCTTCTTCAAAAAAGAATACGCCACTCCCTGGTCCATTAGCCCTCCAGATGATACGTCCATTCCAATTTCAGGGCAGCTTGAGACTTGGTAAGAACTTCAGTTGAAAAGCATTGTAATGGCTCTTTTTGTCCCTGTGCCACTCCAGCAGGCAGTCTGTCCGTGGCAATCTGTCTTCTGAATGCATGTCCAGCTCCATATTCACAGTTTGAAATGGCCAACAGCTGGGGAGCAGCACTTTGAGAGCCGCAGAATGGAAGGTAAATCTAAAATGTCTTTGTTTCCTAGGGCCAGTGTGCGACCCCGTCAGCTCACTGTGTGGAATACTTCCAATCTGAGTCAGGATAACCGACGAAAATACATCTTTAGTGATGAGGGAGGACAAAACCAGCTGAGCATCCGGACCCACCAGGACATCCTGCTCCCTCCAAGGAGAAGAGAGCTCCCTGCCTCGCTGACCACCAACGGGAAGGCAGACTCCCTAAATGGAGCTCGGAACTCAGTGATGCAGGAACTCTCAGAGCTCGAGAAGCAGATTCAGGTGATCCGTCAGGAGCTGCAGCTGGCTGTGAGCAGGAAAACGGAGCTGGAAGAGTATCAAAGGACAAACCGGACTTGTGAGTCCTAGATGACCATGCTGCTCCCCTTCCCAGTTCCCAGCATTCCTCTGAGCCCTTGAGACACTTTGTAATGCTCTTTTGTAACTACTGCCAAAAGTGTGGGGAAGCGGAGGTCTTGGTCTCTCTTAGAGGTCAAGTCTGCCCATCCTAGCCTAAAAATCAGCCACAGCTCTTCCCAAGCTGACTCCCTAGCTCTCCAGGGTAGGGGTCTTTCAGAGCAGTGATGGTAAATTAGGAGTAAACTCCGTGGAAAGGATCTATGAATGACCAGGCAACCCCAGCTCCTCATTGGGTACCATACTAGTAGTTCTGGGTTTTAGCCCTTTCTCTGCACTCACACCAACAAGAGATAAAATGTTACTCATATGTGGTTTTAATCTTTGCATAGAACAGGATTATCCAGGGTTGTGGCTTTTGATACAACTCCCCCAACTAGATTTGTTCCTGCATTCTGAACGGGGAGCCAGATAAGGGCCAGAGGTGTGGGTATGCAAACAATTAAGCGAACTCATTAGCATCACAGCAGACCAAGGATGGACCAGATCAAGCAGGAGCCCTGTTTTTGAGAGGGTCCCGTGTCTCCGACACCATCCTGACCAGCATTTAGTAGGAACAGCTTACGTGCCACGATGAAAGGGGACAGGGATGTGGTGAGCGGGAATAAGACAGGCAGAAGAGGCATTAAAAATGTACACCATGTTGAGAACAAGAGCTCTGGGCCAGAAAAACAATTTGGCTAAGGAAGGAATACGACAATACTTCGACTCTAACTACGCATCTCCACCACAGAGTGTGCCTTTTATAAAGGAAAGCAAAGCAAAGCAAGGACATGGCCTTAGATGAAACTGGACTACCCCTGCTTATTGCCCGCACGGGGCATGCAAGCTGGTTCTATGGGTTAAGTGGAAAGGCTCAGCAAACCACACACTAGCCCGCTCTCAAATCGGCAGTTGCCTCTTAGCTTTAGGAATTCCTAAAGCGGACCCCCCCGCAAACACCACAAGCTTTAACATATGGGACGGTCCCCTGTGCGGTCCAGCTCTGTACAGGTAACTAGCACGCGAGTCTCCCAGCCCCACACCTACTCCCGTTCTCTCCCAGGCCCCCTCTGATGCCCCCAAGGAACTGATTATCAGTAACCTGGCTTCCTGATCCCAGACATCCCTGTCCCGGGTGCAGTGGCGTGGACGTGCGTGCAGGAAGAAAAAGTCACGGGGAACTATGGAACACCAGTTCCCAGTGCTAGTGTAGATGCGAGGCATCTAGGAACCCATTAGAATGCTGACCGACAGAGCCTCTTTCCCCGGAAGATGGGGTGAGGTGGGGAGTCTGGCTCAGAAACCTGTTAACCAACTCCCCCAGGTGACTGACACGTGTGATCCAAAAATTACTCTTCGAGAAACACTGTTCTAGAAGGATGGCTGCTCCCGGCCTGGGGAGAAGAGCCTTTTTGAGAGGTTTTTACATCATAGTACACAGCTGCTGATTCACCTTCCATACAGCCGCTCCCACCCCTGGGCACCACTTGGGACGAGACTTGCTCGGTTCTCACTTACTGTGCCCCGGCCTCATCTGTCGGGATGCCCAGCACGAATTCACAGCACTGTCCCAAGCACCGTGCTCTGTAACAGCTGCACAGCACTGGAAAGGCTCCGCAATCACAAAATTTCCCCTGCGTTTCCACCAGGAGCTACCCAGTCCCCGGGGAGAGACAACACCTTCCGCTGTAATTAGATAACACTTTAGTTGTTTTTGTCTGAGAAAACCCTGGGGTGGATGGAGGCACAGAGAGACTGATGAGGGAGGTAAGAAGCTTCTAGTTAGACTTCATCCACCTCGCAGATGAAACAGTGAGGAAACAGGGGGAGCCCAGGAAACAGAAAGGACAGCCCTGCTTTGAAATGCCCTGTCCTCCCGTGTTCTCCCCCAGGCCCCGACGTAGATTTGCACCTGCCTTTGGAAGACGTTGCCTCGTAGCCGCCCCCAGCCATCTGCAGGAGCCGAGGACGCCGCAGCGCCTGCCGTCCTGCTCT
Source organism: Phoca vitulina (assembly GCF_004348235.1). Classification (NCBI taxonomy): domain Eukaryota; kingdom Metazoa; phylum Chordata; class Mammalia; order Carnivora; family Phocidae; genus Phoca; species Phoca vitulina. The sequence continues at coordinate 4,199,107 of NW_022589724.1, read as the reverse complement.
GCGCGGCCCGATGAGCCGGGGCACCTCCCGACGACGAGCCAGCCATGCTCCTCGTGGACTCGGGCCCTTTTCTAACTCAGCTCCTCCTGACTGTTCTTGAGAAGCTGGCTATTTAAAGGAACCCAGAGGTGAATTCTTTTGTAAAGTAAAGAATCCTTTTGTAATGCAATTAATTCTCCCTTAACGTATCTGTTTTGTAAGTTTGGATTTTTGTATTGTGTGCTTAAAGGGTTTACCTTAAGCTTCTCTCCTGCGGCGTTCTGAGCGGCGGTAGCAGCCGCACGGCCCTGCCTACCCACAAAGTGGATGGCCAGGGGCTGGCCAGCAGCAGCAGGGGCTGAAAGCAGGCTTGCTGCCGTCCGTCCGCATCGCTTGAAATGCCTCCGTGTTCTGGATGAAGAGGAACCGCATAGCTGCTTGTGGTGGAACAAAGCGGCCCCAAGTAGCGGTGGTTGTCGTTATCGGTAGTAACTGAACAGTGTTTTGCAGTCTGTGAAAGTGTGTTGTGTTTTATAAAAAGAGTTCATGAAATGGTGGGTCCTTTGAAAACCCTCCTTTCTGTTCTGCTCCACCTGTCCTTTCAACTCCCCTCAGGCTCAAAAACCACAAAGATCAAAGTCTTCAGGCGGAGGATGGTATTTTAGTGAGGAAGAAAGAGGTAAGGGATTGCTCCCTTGCCTCCTCGTCAGGGCTCCTATTTCATGAGATGAGGAAGGTCCGTTCTTTTCCAAGCTCTGGTGCTGGGCAGCCGGACGACCTGACTGTGTCGCAGACCCCACCCCGTTTTCCAAGGGGAAGTTCCTGGCACAGGAAGCACACAATACAATATGGTGGGTGAGCAGGAACAGATAGGCTACGTGCTTCATGTAAATAATACTGAGGGCCCCAGAGTGCAGATGCCTCGAGGTAGAGGAGCAGCAAGGGGACCCCTCCAACTATTAAAGACGAGTTGGAAAAATGGGACAGCCAAGTGAGGCAGCCACAGGGACACAATCAGTTGAGGTCTTTAACGTGCCTGGAGATGACTCCATCATTCATGGTTCTTGCTGTTGCACAAACCCTCTGCAGGAGCTGCTTCCGTGCCGACCAGGGAAGTGGTCAGTGAAGTAACTGCCAAGTAAAACCCGGCTACATCGGGGCAGTGGGCTTCTCGGTGTTGGATCTAATAGGGCCTTGGAGCTAATAAGCACTTCCTTGGCATGGATAAAGAATGAAGGCAAAAGAAAGAAACTACTTTAGAGCCTCTCTCCTCCCAACTCATTTTTGATAAGCAAACCAGAAAATCCAACCAGTCATGGAAAGAACTTGTGTTTTAGTCATCAAAACCACTCCACTAGCTGCACTGTTGAGTTATTCCTTTCTTCACCTACCTACGCCACCCATCTAATCCAGGAGTCCCTCACTCTTTTTCGTTTTGTTCCCATTTTATGAAAATAATGTACTTAGAGGTATTTTCTTAAGGTTTGTAAAGAGTGTTTGCATTGTATCTTCATTTTAACGTGTGTGCAATCGCTCCAGTCCAGGAAGAACTGAAATGCTGTCTTGTGAGCATGAAGTGAATAGGCTGTTTTGCTCCAGCCACTTTTCTTGTACAACCACGTGGATGGTCTTTTCCATCTTCAGTTTCTATGACTGTGGAATAAATGTTCAGATAGAAACTTCATTTTCTGATGTACTGCTGGCATTGTCTTGGGGGATTCAAATGTGGACGTGGTACCAGCCCCTTCCTCACAGGAGACCCACTCATGCTAGGATTTATACTTGTTTCCTTAGTAGAGTCGACGTGGCACAAAATATGCTGAGAAAACTCAGAGCCCAGGCATCACAAAGTTCAGTCGAAATGGCTTCATCTGAAAGACATTCTAGGAAAAGCCACAATACTGAGAGATGTCTAAAAAATTCTGCCCTGGCCACCCTCATTTAGTAATTCAACAACCAGCTGCTACACAGCCTGTGTTTACGTGCCAAGTGCTGGAGACACAGAGTGAATAATAAGATGGGCGTGGTCTCTGAGCTCAGGGACCTTCTCACAAGCTGTCCTTTTCACAACCTGTCAATAGACAATACTACAGTAGCTAACATTTATTGAGCATTTATTTTATTCCAGCTTCATTAAAACCCCATGACACAGGTTCTCTAGACCTAGTCTACAGTAGATAAACTAGACCTCCAGTTTACAGATGGGAAAACTAAGGCTCAGGGAATTATGGAAGTTGTCCAAGGTCACCCGGCTAGGAAGAGGAGTGGCCAAGACAGATTCACACACAGGCAGTGCAATTCCAGAACACCCATTTTACACTGTCAGGATTCTGATCGCTGCCATACAACCCCCTCTCCTTCCTCCAACCCCCCCTTCAGTCTTTCTGCCATCACGGCTCCAGCCCATGCCTCAGCTGGGCCCCAGCTCCACAGGGAAGGAAGCCGATGCACAAACTGCACCTGCCTTGCCACGTCCACTGACCTCAACACTGTGGCCCCAAGTCTCACAGAAAGAGCTGTTGTAGGCGTCTCTCTTGGCTTTCTGGCCCGAGAACTGGTACAGACACAGCTGAGGATCCCTGAGCAGTCTGGCAGTCTCAGGCCCGCCGCGGTTTCTGACGCACCCGGCAGTTTCAGCTGCTTGGCCACCTTGCCAGCGTGAAGCTGCTAGCGGGACGCATTCGTCAAATCTCGTACAAATACACACCTACTGTAACCTAGCTCAACTGCCAACTTACCCAAGGTTGTTTTGCATCAGTCACTCCTTGTTTGGATGCTGATTTTGAGCCCGGCATTGGGCTAGCTGCTCGCGAGAGAGAAAAAGCAGATTCTGACCCCATGGAGCTCAGTCCAGCAGGGAGACACAAACTGGCAAACCAATGTGGCGTATATTCTGATAAATGCATATCAGGTACTGGGGAGGCGAAAAAGACACTTGTCCTCTGTGTGTGCGTGTGTGTGTGTGTGTGTGTGCACGTGCGCGCACCTGCAGTGGAGAAACTAAGAGGAGGGTTAATAGGCACCCCAGGTAAAAGAAACAGAATGTGCTAAGTTCCAGAGTTGGGAAACTATGACAATCAAAAAACATAGGAACATCAGATAACTCAGTATGATAGAAAAATAAAGCACAGGTGGGTAACAAGCTGTAAGGACTGCAAAGAGAAAAGCAGAGGCAAGATCCCTATGCTAAATCGGATTTGTATCCCAAAGACTACAGGAACCATTAAAGGATCTTAGGCTAAAGAGGGTTATAGTAGAAGATCAGGGTCCTCACTGCTGGGTGGTACTGGCTATCATTCACATACGTTCTATTTGTTTGTAGGACAGTGAGCAAATGAAGTTAACTTTTTGATGCCTGGGCATGACCTGGCCATGATATCATTTAACCAGCACAGGTGGACTTAGAGATAGACATAAATAAACACATACAATCTAGATTCTAAACATGTCAGTCTTCTTTTTGCCTAGAAATAAGGAGAAAATGTAGAAGAAAAATTGACCTCTCAATTTATTTGCAGTACAAGTTAGTATTTTGAGCATTTACTAGTTGCCAGGCATTCCGCTAAATGTTTTGTGTATATTGACTCATTTCATCCTCAATACAATTCTATAATGTAGTTATTATTTTATAGATTAAGAAACTGAAACAGAGAGCTGAAATAACCTAATAAGAGGCAGGGCCATACTCATCCTAAGTCTGGCTTCACGAGAAACATGTTTAGCACAGCACGTGGCATCACAACGCATCAAAGGGCTGGGCTGGGTGAGCAAGGAGAAATCTAAGATCCCTTTGGTTCAGTTCTACTCTGGAACAAAGTGCTATGGGAACTCTCAATGAATAGGGGAAGAATATGCAGTCCTAATCTAGGGCCTGGCAGAGAGCCTACATAAATTAGAAATCTTCAGAAAGACTTAAAAGACTCAAGTATTTTCATTTATTATCTTCCTGATGACATGCATTCTATTGGTACATGTCTCTACTTAGGGTAAAAGAAAAAACAGAGGTCTGATTGCCACATTATGATTCTGCTGCTAAACTGAGTGACCCTGGGACTTGTTTCCTCATCTCTAAAATAAGGACATGGGGAATACAAAGCTGGTGCAGCCACTCCGGAAAACAGGAGGGAGGCTCCTCAAGAAGTTAAAAATAGAGCTACCCTACAACCCAGCAATTGCACTACTAGGTATTTATCCCAAAGATACAGATGTAGTGAAAAGAAGGGGCACATGCACCCCAATGTTCATAGCAGCAATGTCCACAATAGCCAAACCGTGGAAGAAGCTGAGATGCCCTTCAACAGATGAATGGATAAAAAGGATGTGGTTCATATATACAATGGAATATTACTCAGTCATCAGAAAGGATGAATACCTACCATTTACATCAACGTGGATGGAACTGGATGGTATTATGCTAAGGGAAGTAAGTCAAGTAGAGAAAGACAATTATCACATGGTTTCACTCATATGTGGAACATTAGGAATAGTGAGGACCATTGGGGAAGGGAGGGAAAACTGAATGGGAAGAAACCAGAGAGGGAGACAAACCATGACAGACTCTTGTCTTGACTCTAGGAAACAAACTGAGGGTTGCTGAAGGGGAGGTGGGGGTGGGGGGGAAATGGGGTAACTGGGTGATGGGCATTAAGGAGGGCAAGTGATGTGATGAGCACTGGGTGTTATATGCACCTAATGAATCACTGAACACTACATCAAAAACTAATGATGTACTATATGTTGGCTAATTGAATTTAAATTAAAAAATTTTAAAAATAAAATAAGTACACGGTTTGAGGTCCCTTTTAGCTCCCACATCCTAGCTTTCAAATCATTCCACTCCGTAGATTTCAGTAACCTGAAATCCTCATAGTATTACTCTATTAATGCAAATATACTATGCTTCCAACTTTGTCTACAATTTCCCTCAAAAAAAAAAAAGACTAAACCTATAAAAGAAGCCATAGCTATCACGGATTGCCTCAAACAGAGCTATCAGTTTCAGAATTCATAATAATTTCCTTTGTTACCACCATGAAAGGAAATTTAAAGCTATATATTTCAGGATGATCCAAATTTGAAGGGTTACTTCAATATATGAGGAAAAATTGTTTCCACTTAGGGGGTGAAAAAAATGAGTCAGGTTTGAATTACACACTGGTCCAATAAAGCAGACTTCTGAGGAACTGTTAGCAGAAGCAAGGAGCTGAATTAACTTAACCATGCGGACCTTCCCTGAATGCTGTGGGCCAGGCCTGCTGCTGGATAATGGGGACTATGTTGTTAAGACACTGCTCTTTCTGTCCTAATTTTAGGACCTGTGATATATGCCACAAATAAGACCTTAATATCTAACATTAGGAAGAGACCAAATTTGGGGAGAAATCCCCAGAAAGTAAAGCTCAATTTCTGTGTGGTGGGACAATTACAGATCTAGGAAATGTTTAGGTTATTTCCATACCAGAGGTTTCCTGTTATGTAAACCCAATCCAACATGTACACAACCCACCAGTTTCTACTTACTCTCAATGTAGCTGTCTTATCACGTCGAATCAGGCAGACTTTCGTGGTAAGAACTAGTCAAAACTTCTCTGCATACTCACTGGTACTTGGGTTTATCTATCAATTGATAATCCTCAGCAAAAACCTTAAAGTCCAAATCTGAAAGGCATTCCACACCAACAAATGATCATGGAAACTGATGAGAGCGGATATACCTTCCTTCAAGAAGCGAGCATCACCATCCCAGTAGGTCTAAAAGAAGACAAGTGATCATTTCTCTATTCTCCAGAATCTTCCCATGAATCCCCACAATATCAGACTCCGGAGTGCTGACCATACACCATGGGGCCCACTTGAATCCTCACAACATCAAATCACATTCATCACTCAAGTGGCATGTACGTAGTACTATATAGGTGCACAGAACTCCTGCCCTTGAAGAACAAAGATGCCTTGTGGATCTGGACAGAGATTAAAAAAAGCAAACAAGGAATCCCAATGGGAATTCATATAAGAATGCAACAGCTGGGGCGCCTGGGTGGCTCAGTCGTTAAGCGTCTGCCTTCGGCTCAGGTTATGATCCCAGGGTCCTGGGATCGAGCCCCATATCAGGCTCTCTGTTCCACGGGAAGCCTGCTTCTCCCTCTCCCACTCCCCCTGCTTGTGTTCCCTCTCTCACTGTGTCTCTCTCTGTCAAATAAATAAAATCTTTAAAAAAAAAAAAAGAATGCAACAGCTTGCAGAAATAGCTGAGATCTTGAAAAAGATCCCTATGGAGGTAAGAATTTAAAAGCCAACCATGTAGTTAAGATATATGCCTTAAAGCATTATCAACCCTGATTTTGGTCCAAATTGCCAAGACAATTTCCAAGATAACAACAAAATAAAGAAAAAAGAGACCATCCCCACAAGACCTGAAAAAAAGAAAGGGAAGACTCTAGTACTTCTCCAATAATCCTTGAAGTTGGCATTCTATATAAGCATTAAAGAAATTTTCTAAAAAGTTCCTTATGGATCTAGAACAATGATTCTTTTTTCTTAAAGATTTATTATAGGGGCTCCTGGGTGGCTCAGTCGGTTAAGCGTCTGCCCTAAGCTCAGGTCATGATCTCAGGGTCCTGGGATGAAGCCCCACATCGGGCTCCCTGCTCAGCGGGGAGTCTGCTTCTCCCTCTCCCACTCCCCCTGCTTGTGTTCCCTCTCTTGCTGTGTCTCTCTCTGTCAAATAAATAAATAAATCTTTTTAAAAAAAATTTATTTATTTTAGAGAGAGAGACAGAGAGTGTGTGGGGGGAGCAGAGGGAAAGGGGGAGAGAGAATCCTCAAGCAGACCCCCCACTGAGCAAGGAGCCTGATGTGGGGCACAATCCCAGGACGCTGAGATCATGATCTGAGCCGAAATCAAGAATCAGATGCTTAACCAACGGAGCCACCCAGGCGCTGTGATTTTTTTGGAGGATTGTGAGGTTTCAAATTTCCTTTGAGAATCTGAAAAAAGCTATGAATAAAGTGCATACAACACAAACAAAATTTTGTATACAATTTGTGGGTATTCCTGAAGCCCATTCATTGGCCTCTTCCGTAGTAAGAAGCCAGATTGTCCAAAAATCATCACCATTTTTGGTAATTATCTCAAAATGTCTCTAAGAGCTATGTTGCTGGGACTTCAAACTAGTTGGGACTAGAGGCTCCCTGCTCTTCCCAACTAGAGGAACTTCCCCTAAATCCAGCTCCCCATGGGACTAGTGGTTTTCTGCCACAATATTCCAGAGGCTGCAGTCCCCTGATGCTGGGCAGCCAGCCTTCTTAGCCAAATGTCATAAACAGTAACTATCCCAACCCAAACCACCTGCTGCCCAAGAAAAACACGAACACTAAAACAAACTGAATCCTGCTTTAATTGAAGCTTATGGAGTATAAAGTCCTACAGAAACGTTACAGAGAATCTTCCGGAAAACAGGGATCACAGCAATCCCTGCAGAGAGGCAGATGAGAGTAATTCATAGCTCACTAAGGCCTCTCTGTACCAAGTTCCCAGGTACCCAGAAGATCTCTTTATCGTCTCAGTCCTGCTCCCCAGCCTCCCCAAGCTTGATTTCATTGTAAGATAAAAACTAAATTTGAAATTATTCTGGCCTCAAGAAATTTAAAGACTTTTTAATGAGTAGGACATTCAAAACTTAAATAACTTCCAACATGGAACCCAGCTGACCTTAACAAGTTACTTTGTTAGTGAAGAGAAAATGGACTGAATCATCCTGGACATAATTTCATTAAGGCTTCAAACCATCCAGGAAAAAGTGGCACAATTATACCATTTTATAATCCAACTTTACAAAAAGTTTACTACCCAAGTCAAGAAATGTTTGTGCCCACAGAGAGCTTATTTCTAAAAGATCCCCCTCACCCCCCAAAACAGCCGTAGGTCTCCACTCTTCTTTGCTCCCTTCTCCGTGTCAGAAACACCAATCTACTTCTTCAGGAGGAATAGAAATCCAAGACTATATAGTAAGCCTGAAGAAGAAAATGCTAGGAAATCTAAAAGCAGGAAAGAAATAAGCTGGTGGGAAGACAAATGAGAGTTGTTTGTTTTTAATTCATTCTTAAACCCAAGACTTGCCTTTACCGGTCCTTTTCCCTGAAATCATCTAGCTATTAGAGAGGAGAGCCTGGACGTAAAGTCTGTGAAGGAAAGGTCGCTGGCAGACAAACTGCCCTGTAGGTGACAGTCAAGGAGAGAAGAGGTAGAGGTTTTGGTGCTTAATGAAGAAGTGCCTGTCTAGCCACTCCCTCTTCTACTCTTGGCTTGGCTCAACCAATATAGATGCGATGGAAATCATTGGCACCAAACGCGGCGTTACACTTGGGACATTTGCGCTGACGGGTGTCATAGCGTGTCTTCACACACTCAAAGCAGAAAACATGAAAACACTTGGTCAGTACGGCGTCCTTTTTACGCATGTTGCAACATGGACAGGTCAGGCGTGCCTAAAAAAAAAAAAAGAAGTAGTCAGAGTCTGATCGACCATAAAGGTTTAAATGGCTATCATATGGAAGCAAACGAGCACGAAGACAAGAGTGCCACCCCCGCCCAAAAGAAACCATCCTCTGGTTCCCTTCATGTAAATAAGTTCGGTGTTTATTCTCCCAGTCTATTAGCAGGCCACTTCAGGCCTGAACAAAAAGAACACAAAGAAATCACCGAGGCAGTTTTCCTAACCTTGTAATCCTTAATCTCCTCCATCAGGATCTCATCACATTTGGGCACATTGTCTGGTTTCTTTGTGGTCTCCAGCTTCCTTCGAAGTCGAGAGATGTCCTCCTGTGGTAAGAGAGCATACCCATTAGACGCACTCCCCCAGACCTGCCATTCTGAGGAAAAAAATTGCTCCAACTTGAACTTTCTGCTCGGCAAAGAAAGGACTTTCTGTCCTCTCCCGGCCAATTATCTCTTAGGAATGCAGAGAACCGGAATGGCAAATACCTTCTTTTGTTCCAGAGCACAAAACCATAATCCTATTACCAAACTGAGTTGCACCTAACTACTGTCAATGCAGTTCTGTAAAAATACAGTCTAAGAATTAAAAAAAAAAAAGATGAAAAACTTGATAAGCAACTTTATTTTAAGGCAATTACTTTCAAGCTGAAGGTAGAGTGGATTAAAATAATTTACAGATGTATGGATAAGGATAGAAAGTCATCATGAGAAACACTGGACATGCCAAAAATAGAAAAACTATAGAACTTTAAAATCCTCTAGTTTGATATGTTGCTACTTCTTTACAAATTTACCAATTCATTCAATTCATAAGTACGTATTTCATGCCCACCGGTTGGTAGGCACCGTGACAGGCTTTGGGGGATATGGCAGTGAAGAAAACAGACTTGGTCTCTTCACTCAAGGAACTTATAATCAAGTAGGAGATGACACACATCAGACCAATGACTCTTTCATAACATTTCAGAGCTCAGAACATACGTAAAAGGTGAAATGTAAAGAAAACACAATTGCTCTTGCCTGGGCTCGTTTGAAATTGAACATGTCCTTTTCTTTGGTGACACTGTTCTCCACGATCTCATCCTGAAAATCATGGAGCTTCTTCTGAGCCAACTCCAGTTGCGCTTTGAGGTCATCCGCCAGCTGGGCTGCCTCCATCGCCTAGGTGGGATGTACAAATAGCGTCCACTTATTTCTAAGGAGGCAAAACGTTAACCCGGTCCAAGGAAGAAAGTGAACCTATAATTTCATCCGTGTCCTACTTATTTGTTCCTCTGAGACTAACTTTAGATTACAGAGTAAGCAATCCTACCTTGCGTTTATTCATCTCTAAGGCTTGAGTCCTAAGACCCAGCTCCTTCTCCCCCGTGCCAATGTTGCTTTGTAACAGATGCTCCTTCTCTTCCAATTTCCTTACTACCTGTAACTGCGCATCAACCTTTGAAAAAGAAAAATCATACTTTAACACAAACAGGAAAGAAAAAAACTATGAACTTACTAGGCGCTGTTAATCCATAGGCCCACAAAAAGAGAGTCTGTTAGAAATCTCAAATCATCACTCTCTTTACCCATGAACCCTTCAAAATACATGCAAGACCACAATACTTAAAAGCTTCCCTTTTCATATGAAAAAAAAACAAAAAAAATCATTGTTGATGATTCAAGCAAGAGTTTAAGAAACCACTGAAAATTCTTCTCCAAAATTGCCAAGAGCAAAAGGAATTACATTTACAGATATTCACCTTTTTCAGTCATACTAATTCTCGAAGCCTGGCAGTTCATACTAGACCATGTAAATTATAGCTCAAACAAAGGCCATGTGTATCTCTCTCAGAATGGTTAGAAGTTCTAAAGCAATCTTTTTCTTGAAATTCACACACAAAGTGGAGTCACCATGAAAGGGTAAAAAGTCAAGTCACACCCCCACAGACTCTCATCCCAACATCCAGAGGTAATCAGGTAACCACTCTGTTTCTCATGCAGCCTTCCAGAAATTTGTAAACTACACAGCACACACACAAAGACGTACACATTTTTAACATAAAAGGGATAATAAAACAAATCACTTAATGATAACATCTTCCATACTAGCAGATCCATATTTGTTTTAACAGCTAAACTGTACTTCTTTGCAGGGATGTATAATTTGTTTAAAAGAATGCTAAAAATATACATTTATACCAGAATGCTAACAATACACATTTTCAGGGTTTGTTTTTTTTTTTTTTAAATGCCACAATAATCATTCTTTAATGCATGTAGAAAGTGCCCTACTTCAACAGAATTCTGGCAAGCTCTATTCAAATTACCTGAGTCTTTAGAGTCAAAACCTGGTCAGCTAGCTCCTCCTTCTCTTCTTTAAGTAACTTGTGGATCTGATTTGACTTGATACGCTCAGACATGAGCTTGAAATTTGCATCATCCTTCTCCCGCAACTGCTGCATTAAACGGATATTTTGCTCTTGCATGTCTTCAAAGGCCTGGCCTGTAACATCCATCTCCGAGAGGAGAGCCTCTTCCTCCTAAAATACGGAGAAAGAACCCTCATTTTAATAGAATCTTCTAACTCCAAAGAAACGAGCACTGGAAACTAAACTTTCCCAGTGTTCATTCAGAAATAAATTAACCTAGTGACAGAGAAACTCAGTTTTAAGCAGCTTAGTTTTGTCAGTTAGGTTAGCCCAAGGAATACAAATGAAGCCCTTATTATCTGAAGCCACTGGCACTGCTGATCTGATGCTCAGCTGATTTATATTCAGAGTAAACAAAACTTCTACACACCATAATGCAGCAAACTGATCAAGTAGCAGTTGGTGAAGAGAACTTCTATCACAAAACCTCCCATTTTCCCACACTTTTCCACAACTGTAATATCACATTTCACTACAGACTTTCCAACAGTACCGCACAACAATCTGATGGGTGAAGATCAGTACCTAAAAATATGTATTTTTTAAAGATTTTATTTATTTATTTGAGAAAGCATGAGAGCAAGATTGAGAGAACGAGTGGGGGGGGAGAGGCAGAGGGAGAAGCAGACTCCCTGCTGAGCAGGGAGCCCGACATGGGCCTCATTCCCAGGACTCTGGGATCATGACCTAAGCCAAAGGCAGCCGCTAAACCGACTGAGACACCCAGGTGCCCAGTACCTAAAAATATTTTGACTTATATTTTGTGTTATGAGGAGACTGTGAGGAGAAAAGTCTTTACAGTTCTGTGACCCAGAAACAACCACACTTAACACACTATTTATTTATAACCTATTTGGGGGCATGTTTTTCTTAGTTTTGTATATTTGGTTTTTTGTTTTGTTTAGATTTTATTTATTTATTTGACAGAGAGAGACACAGTGAGAGAGGGAACACAAGGAGGGGGGAGTGGGAGAGGGAGAAGCAGGCTTCCCATGGAACAGGAAGCCCTACGTGGGACTCGATCCCAGGACCCTGGGACCATGACCTGAGCCGAAGGCAGACGCTTAACGACTGAGCCACCCAGGCGCCCAGTTTTGTATATTTGTAATCATAATGTATATAAAACCTTATATATATATATATATATATATATTTTTTTTTTTTTCCCCATTTAGACTCACTCCTGATTCCAGATCAGCAGAGGAAGGATAGATCCCTCCATAAACAATGTTTGAACAACTGGCTACCCAATTTGAAAATAAATTTCCTGCCTCACAAATACATAAAACAAAATAATAAAGAATGAAAGACGTCAGTCTAAAAACAAATGTACATATAGGAGAAAAACATTCACAAAAAGAAAAAGACTGGAATGAAAGAGCACACTGCACTGTCAATAACTTATCAAGTAACATTTATTTAAAAACCCAACTGAACAAAGAGAGTGTGCCCACCTGCTTGGCCATGGCCAGCTTCTTCTGCAGGTACTCTATCTGCTCCTCAACTGCCCGGATCTTCCTCAAGGCGTCCTCATCAGCCATCTTCTTGTTCTCCTTTTTCTCCTTATCCTCTAGATCCTTGAGTCTTTGCCTTAGATCTTCCAACTAGAGAAGGTAAGGAATCACACGCATGAGAAGAAAAAGCTATAATACAATTTCAAAAATCAACTGATCCTGTGTAGGATCATAGATGGAGGGCCCACAATACCAAAGAACCTTGAGAGAATTCGAAAGGGAGAGAAACGCTTTACTGGCAGGCCACATCACACTGCTCTAACTTCCCTCCATTCGCACATGACACACTTGTATAAGCGACGCTGGTGAGGAGTGCACGTTCACCTCTCTTTAGGATAGTGGTTCTCACCCTTTTTTTAAGGCCCCCAAATTGTAAGAGAATATGACATTCTTCCCAAAAGTAATCAGAAAAGTGACTCACTATAACAAAGATTTATGGGAAAAGCATTAATGGGAAAGGGGGAATAAAAAGCCTGAAAAGGTTACTCCTATTCCCAGAAATTGTGATACACCTTACCACCTAGTGGACAATACAGAAATCTGTTTTATTTTAGATGGTCTCTGAAAGGGAAGAAAATGCTGCTGAGTTTTAAATGCTAACTTTAAAGATGAAGAAAGAAACTACATCCTTCACAAATGTGAAGGAAAATCCCATAAATGCAGACTGTAACCAGAATGACAGGTAATGGCAGACTACATTACCTCTGCCTTAGACTTCTTCTCAGCCGCCATCAGCTGAACTTTGTCTCTCTGTTCCTTTGGGGCAGAGCGGTACATATCTAGTAATAGTTTCATCTCCTTTTGGCTCTCTTGTGCCTTCCTATGAGGAGGGTGGTAGAGGGAAGGGAAGGGTGTAACGAGAAAACACAGGACATCAGAGCAAGGGAATTTGGAATTGAGCAAAATCATTTACAACAGTTCCATGTACACCTTACAGCACAGCTCTAAAAGAAAACTTCTGCACGGACCATCAGGAGACTTGTGGATATACTCAGAAACTATAGAAAAGCAAGCTAACTAATGGAATCATTTCTCCTTCAGACCAAGTTCTCCAACATAAAGTTATAAAATAAACACCTTGGCCCTAATTAAAGAGGCACAATTCTGGGGCCCCACTCTTAGAAACTGAGATTCAGTAGCTCTGTGATGGGGTCCAGGAATATATTTTAAATAAGTCACCCAGATGATTCTGATACCACACCTGAAAAAAGCATTTGCCTTAAAGAGATCAAGAAGAAAGAATGAGAAAAAAGGGAGAAAACTAGATTCAATAATGGAGTGATTAGCTATCAGCTGAAGACTGAAACTTCACCTCCTACTAAATTATCAAATCTCTCTTTTTTTTTAAGATTTTATTTATTTGAGAGAGAGAGAATGAGAGAGAGCACATGAGAGGGGGGAGGGTCAGAGGGAGAAGCAGGGAGCCCGATACGGGACTCGATCCAGGGACTCCAGGATCATGACCTGAGCCGAAGGCAGTCGCTTAACCAACTGAGCCACCCAGGCGCCCTAAATTATCAAATCTCTTAACTATACTTTTATATACCAAAGAAGTTCAAATGTTTTGAGCACAGTTGTCCTTCAAATCCACGTATCAATAAAGGCACAACCATGACCAATGTGAAGCAAGACGTAACCAGTTCTACCAGAGAAGTTACTGGTTATGCAGGAAGAGAAGGCACAGTATGTGACATTATGTTGGTATTTCATTAACCGACAGGTCTGTCTTACCATTTCCATGCCTGCAGGAATACACCTAAGACATCTCTTAAAATGATCTGATACATACACAAACTAGTTAACTGCTAGGCAAACAGATCAACGTTGTTCAAGTTATACTGATACAAACTCTACCCATTATGATTTTAAATTATAGTTCATGCCAGCAATCTGCCAGCAGTTAATTTCAATAATTCTCATGAGTATTGCTTAAATCTGACACCCTGGTCCCTTAATTTGGATTCATGAAGAATAAGGCTACAAGTTCAGGGCTTACTGAGACCCGACCACTGAACCAGACTATGCAAGAGCCCACACAAGCCATTTTGACTGCACACTTGATTAAAAATTGAGGGCACAATTAATTGTACATTTAGTTATACCCAAGATACTATGATGGTCTGTAAGTCATGCCATCCACCAAACATTTCATGCATGATGTCCTAACCTCAGCTTCTGAGTCAGAAACAGTTTCTCTAAATTCTGCTCTTACTTGAGTTCAATCTTCAATTGTTTGATAACTTCTGCTTCCTTTTTCCTTCCATCGTCATGTTTCCCTTTCTCTTTATCCTTAGCAGAGTCTCTTTCTTTCTCTGACTCTTTCAGTTTCTGCTTCTCTCGTTCCCTCTCCTTTTCCTTCTCCCGCTCTCTTTCTCTCTCCCTCTCTTTCTCCCTCCTTTCTCGTTCTCGTTCTTCCTCGTCCCGTTTGGACTTAATTTCATTGACTTCTTCCTGAGATGCCTTTGACGCGGAGGACTGGGCAGCTAAGTCCTCAGGATCTTGCTTCAGTTCTGCAGGCTCATCCTTCGGGTCCTCAGTACTGGACTGAGACTGCAGGAGGGCAGTGCCGCTGCGCAGACGGGTCTGGGGGACAAAGAGGGGAAGGAAGCGCATCACTGACGGCAACCACCCTGCTCGCCTCCCTCGAACCCGGCTACACGAACGGAACAGCAGCACTTAGTCTACCCCTCCTGGTTACCTTGTTCAGGTCAGACTGGGCTTCTCTCAATTTCCGCTTGTACCTCAGGACCTCGCCTTTCAGCTGGTGATTGTGATTCTGGAGGCTACTGATGAGGTGGCGCATCTCCCGGTTTATGGGGCCTTAAATACAGCAACAGCAATGTTATGAAGAACTGTGACAAGGGCAAAGGCACAAGGAGAGAAAGTGCGGAACACATCAGGGACCTCTGAGAAACAGGGAAAATTACCAAAAGAAAGATTCCTTCTCAGAAGAAGAAAACAAAACTGGCCAGTCTGAGTTGGGAAAAACAAGCACCAAGCTGTGAGCCAAAATGAATTCCAGGATTTGGTTTAAGGGTCTTTAAGACATCTGAGCTCCACTTAATCCTAACAAGTCCAGGTAACCATACGGTATTGTTTAAGGAAGGCATTTGCAGTAAGCTGCAGCGTGAAGCAAGAATAATCATACCTGCTTGCTCATTGGCGGCAAGGGTCTGCTCAAATTCTATCCTCAGCATCTCATACTCCTTGCGGACCTGGGCCAGCGTATCTTCCAGCTGGATCACTTCGGTCCTCAGCTTCTTATGAAGACTAACTTCATCTCGCTACGTGCAAAAAAGGGAACCAATCAAAAATTCTTATCCAAATGTGGAAACATCATCATATTCTATTACTAGGTTTCCTAATTTTGACCCATAAGGATCTAAGAAGAAAAAAAGGAAATACTAAGAGGGATTACTCTGAAAAGTTCCAATTCAATCAATATATAATAAGCACCAGGCAGCTACGAAAAACTGATTTGAGAACTGGCAGGATACTAAAGAAATAGGGGAAATTGCCCCTTCCTGTGAGAATGTTATAATTTACAAGGATTATAAACAATAAAACGGGATATAAACATTGTAAGGTAAGATATATTAAATTCAATTCATTTGTCAGACATACAGTAAAAGACCAACTATGACAAATATTACCTTAAGGACTATGGAAGGTACAGAAGTGAACACATGAATAAAAGTTTTTGCCTTAAAAAAAAAAATTTACATTTGCCCGGACACATATAATGGCTTATAAACGGTGCGGCAGCTTCTACCCACTACTCTCGCCCATGCACATAAGGCTGCAGCCATAGTAAACTATTTCTAAATCTGTTCTTCTCACTGCTGAGAATGCCCTTCTATTTTGTCTACCAGTAAACTTGCATTTATACAAAACTTGTATTTACGTTTTCTACCAGTAAACTTAAGATTCACACTTTACTCTGGCAAGTGGTTATCAGGAAGGTTCCACAGGAAATCAGATGCTCTGTCTCCTTTATTACTGCCTCTTTTGGGTACGCCTCTGTTGTCCCATACCTCATTCTAATGGTCACTACTCTCCCCGCTAAGCTGTATGATCCCAGATGCCAGGATGCTCACCATCCAGCAGAGTAAAGACGTATGGCCACTCCATACACGCTTACTAAATGAGCGATAATTGCTCATGAGAGGGTAAAATTATAAAATTTACGAGGCAGAAAAGCTTATATACAGAAGACAGAGCGAGGCTGTTACCTCAATGAGCTCCACTTGGCGCTGGTGGGTCCCCCTGGTGCCATGAAGCAGTGTCCGAGCCTCATCCAAGTGCGCTTTCAACTGCAGGCTCTCATTGTACAGGACGGAGAACTGCGACTGCATACAGCGGTACTCCGGGGTCTCCTTAACCGCCTCCTCCACCGCGCTCCGCAGCTCCACCTGAGGAGGGCCCAAAAACGAGTCAGAAGCAGAAGCTAGCGTCTGTGCCCTAGATGCCAGACAGGGAATAAAACCTTAAACTCAGTGATGTCCTGTGCAATTGAGACAAGCTTTTTTTGTTTTGTTTTGTTTTTGTTTTTTAAGATTTATTTATTTGTCAGAGAGAGAGAGCACATGCAGGGGGAGCAGCGGACAGAAGGAAAAGCAGGATCCCTGCCGAGCAGGGGGCCCGATGCAGGACTCAATCCCAGGACCCTGGCATCATGACCTGAGTTGAAGGCAGACACTTAACCGACTGAGCCACCCAGGTGTCCTAAATTGAGACAAGCTTTATGAAGATTATGGATTATATCTGCCCACTCTTCTAGTTCTGTAAAATCTACATCAAATTAAATCTGACCAGCCAAGAGGTGACACCAGGTAGGGGCGCCTGGGTGGCTCAGTTGGTTAAGCGACTGCCTTCGGCTCAGGTCATGATACTGGAGTCCCGGGATCGAGTCCCGCATCGGGCTCCCTGCTCGGCAGGGAGTCTGCTTCTCCCTCTGACCCTCCCCGCTCTTGTGCTCTCTTTCATTCTCTCTCTCAAATAAATAAATAAAATCTTAAAAAAAAAAAAAAAGAGGTGACACCAGGTACCTGTGTTCTCCA
This sequence comes from Phoca vitulina, assembly GCF_004348235.1. Taxonomy (NCBI): domain Eukaryota; kingdom Metazoa; phylum Chordata; class Mammalia; order Carnivora; family Phocidae; genus Phoca; species Phoca vitulina. The sequence goes on along the minus strand of NW_022589724.1, from coordinate 4,181,646 downwards.
CCCAAGAACTGTTTTAATTGATACATATTTTACATTATGTATCAACCTACACCCAATGACACTAGAAGAGCCCTATGAAATTTGTCAGATGTGGGGACACAAAAAAACCCTATGAAATTTGTCAAGATGTTTAATTCTTAAAACATAGTTGAGGACCCTCGTCATTAACTTGTTCTTTTTATTAACAGTCACAGAGAAATATATTTTTGACATTGTATCAAAAATAGTTATGCTTCTCTTAAGCAACGGTTTGCTTTAGTTACCCAAACACTTTAATTGATTTAACTCAGGTTGGGTTTTTTTTTATTTTTTGTTTTTTTCAGTACAAACATCTTTATTTACCTAGAAACAAATCAAATTATAAAAGACATGTGGCGGGGCACCTGGGTGGCTCAGTCGTTAAGCGTCTGCCTTCGGCTCAGGTCATGATCCCAGGGTCCTGGGATCGAGCCCCACATCGGGCTCCCTGCTCTGCGGGAGGCCTGCTTCTCCCTCTCCCACTCCCCCTGCTTGTGTTCCCTCTCTTGCTGTATCTCTCTCTGCCAAATAAATAAATAAAATCTTAAAAAAAAAAAAAAAAAGACATATGGCTATGACCAAAAGAGGGGCAGGAAGACTTTCAGAATCCATGTTCTTCCCGTGCCCCCAAGAACCTGGGGAGAGAAAATTCTAACAGGCAGGTTTGAAAACCAACAGGAACCATCACTGATCATGTCTCTTTCTCTGTTTTGGCAGGTAGGAACTGCAGAGCCAAATTCTATGACCCACATTTGGCAACTCCTGACACGTGAGTAGCCTCCCCTGCTACAGGATGTATGTATTCCTTGCACAGATCTTGTACACAAGCCCCATTTTTTAAAATCCATTTTGGATCATCACCCCAGTTTACCCTACTCATTTTTCTCAACAATTCCTAAGTTAGAGCACCTTGATTCAGTCTTTGTAGGTTGTTTTAGATCCTTTTCAGAACAAGGCACAGTACAAATAATTAAGTAAATAAATAGATACATCAACAAAACTCACATTTTTCTTTTCCCTCATAAGTTATGAGGGCCGACCAGCATGTATGTGAGTTGATCAGTGAAAAGTTTCATTTTATGGCCCTTCAGAAAGGTTTCTCCTACCTTCAGCTTCTCATTTTGGGTAGTGACCTCCTCCAGGTCTTGCCGAAGTTTCTCCAGCTCACAGTGACGGTTCTGAGCCAGCTCTTTGTTCTCCTCAAGCTCTGCATTCATTTCCTCAAACTGGAGAAAGCAGGAAAATAGCAAGATGAGCATAAAGAAAGAATTCTTAAGTCGTTGCCATTCCTAAGCTTCCACCTCACCTTCCCATTCGTCTAGCACAACCCCACCCTGCCACCTGTGAACTCCTCAGTACCAAGCACAACAGCTGACATGAGGTCAAAGACGCGTCGCGTCCCGAGCGAGTGGCGGACTTTACCTTCCGGGCATTGATGGTGATTGTGCCACCATACAAACTGCTCCCCGCTCCATATACCTTATAGCCTTTCGAATTCACCTAAAGGAGGGACAGAGATTCTTTAGTGAGAGGAGAGCCGAAGATTTTAGTCTGATAACCAAAGTACTTTCAAGAGTCCATTTTGTCCCCAGGTACTACTACCCAGGTCCGTCCTTTCTGAGTAAACTCCTTAAAAAGGACTCTAGTCTCTAAACCGTGAATGAAACAGCACTTGCCCGTTCTAGGACTTCTGCTAAGTGTCGGTTGAGTCGCTGTTCCCTCTTCCGAATTTTGTCAATATCCCACTGCAGGTCATCGATCATGGACTCAAGGACAGACACTCGTGACTCAGCTGTCTCCACTTTACTCTGCAACTTGGAGAACTACATCCCAAAAACAGGCATCCAGAAAAAGAAAGCCAAAAAAAGACAGAGTGAGAAAAGCAATACCTTCCATCACTATCTTACATCCCAAATCTCACAAAACTAACCCTTGCTTATGTATCTTGTAGACAAAATTTAAATAGAAGTTGCTTCACCTTCTTCCCAATGCATGAGTGTAAAAATAAAATCACGAAAACTCTAATTACAAAACTGTTACATGTTCACATTAATCTATATATACCCTTTGTGTTGGTTTTAAAAATGGCCCCCAAAATCTTTGGTAGTCCTCCCATCAAGAGGTGGTGGCACTGTCCCCTCCTCTTGAATCTGGGTCAACTTTAGTGACCCAATGGAAATGATGCTACATAACTTGGAGGCTATGTCTGAAAGGCCATGCAGGTTCTACCTGCTGTTCTTGGGACACTCATTCTCTGGAAGAAGCCAGCTGCCATGTTAGAAGCCCAACTACCCTGAAACTGCCACGCTGGAGAGGCGACATGCAGGCGTTCCAGGGGACAACTGAAGGGGAGCTCCCACCCAGCTGACAGGCGACATCAACAGCCAGCCACAAAAGCCACGGTGGACGTCAGCTCAGCTGAGCAAAGCAATGTCTCTCTCCAGGGTTAGTAACGCTACATGAGATTTGGGAAAGGGCCAGAAGAGGTGAACCTTCTCACCCTGGTCGCACCTAATTAATGTCTCAAACATGACAGAAAGTTATTCTATTTTTCAATACACTCCGATCTATTTATAAGCACTGCTATACTCTACACATTAATAAACTTCCCAGAAGATTCTCATGCAAACAGCCAGCATGGACCTTGGCACTCGAGTTTACAAAACAAGAGCATAATGAAGAACGTGGGCTTCGAAGTAAAACACCTACATTCAAATCACAGTTCAATCACTTGCTGGCTGTGTGTTCAGACCAGTTACCAACCTCCTTGAATCTGCTCCCTTGGCAGTAAGATGGGAATTGTTTGACCATTAGAGATGATACTCATCAAGTACTAGGCACTAAGTAGATGGTAACTACTAACTAAAGTATGTCAAATTTCAGCACAATATCCTTTCAACTAAACTGAAATGATAATCAGGTGTGTCAGAAAAATCTTAAAGGCCTATTATTACTTTATCTCAATCACTGTATATAAATAAATAAGTACCCGAGTCCTGACATGATTTGGTCATGGTACTATTTATGCCCAAGTCTGGGCTGAAAACCCATATTCCTCAAGTTCCCAGGCCATCATCAATACAGTAGTTCCTACTGTCCCTTTCTCAGATGAATTTCTACCAACCCATTCCTCAGTAACATTGTGCATGGTATTTTATATTTGGGGTAATTCATCATTTGGGGGATTGGTGTGTTGTTTCACAAAACCCCACATGATGATATTTCTTCCTAAAAACTAACATCGTAAAGTTTTCTATTTAACAGAGGCACAAGTCTAGGAGAAACATTTGATTTTTTTTTTCCCCTTAACCTTTCCTCAGATTTTGATTTCTCAGACCTGGCTGCTTTAGCCTGCCCTGCATGCTCTTCAATATAAAAACAGGCTTTCTACAGTCAGATGATCCTCAAAGCACTCAAAATTCTGAGTCTATTCTAGTGCCACAGACCACTAGAAAGTAGCATCTCTCCTTTCGGGTCAAGTACCTCCTGAGACATGGTGCGATGCTTCTCCTGAAGGAGGTCTGTCAATTCCTGGAGCCTCATGTTCTCCTGTCCAAGGAAGGAATTCAGCTCCTGCACCGCCTCCTCCACTATCAGATGATCTGAGAGAGAAGAACTGCACTTTAGTTTAGCATCTATAGTGTCCAGTTTTAAAACTGCACCTCCCACCAAAATATTAACATGCTATGTCACTTTATTCTCCTGAAAACCTTCAAGAAGTAGGCTGGTTTTTATTATCCTCACGTGACTGATTCAGTACCCAGACCTTAGCTGACTTGCTTAAAGAGATGAGCCAACCTTGTGCTTCAGGAGAGGATGACACAGAGCCAAGGTCACCTAACGCCCATCCCTTTCCACAAAGTCAAAATGTAGTGAGAAAAGAAATGGAGGTTCTGTAACTTTATTTGGATAAGGCACAATCACCCAAAAAATGCATTTTAAAATTGTAGACAAGGCAGAGGTATCTCTCATCAGTGTCAGACTTCATAGCAATAACATTCTATTTCAAAAGGCTATCACAAATTCCTATTATTCACTAACAGCAACATGAAGCATCTCTCTGTTGAAAGAGAGAAGGGGGGGCAAAGGGGCAGAAATTTCCTTGCTCAAATGAGCACCTATAAAATCACAAAGGATAAAGATAAGAGCCTTCAATTACTTAACATATTCCGGAATACGAAGCTAGGGGCACTCCTGAAGCTCAAAAGCCAAAATGTACACTATAATTTACAAAGAAGGGAGATAAATTTACAGAACTTATTACACCAAGTTAATATGTTTAAAACTAGAGTCACAAATATAATAGCTCAAATCCAAATGTTAGCAAGTGAAACCAGATACTCTCAGGATATATAGTGCCCTGGAGAGAGTTATCAGGAGGAAGAATTGTGGGCTCTCCTACTACCCCTTGGCATCACTCAGAAACACCATACAGAACAGGTTGGTCATGTGGTGGTTTTTGTGGTTTTTAACCAGGATTGCCTGTAGAATCACTTGTGGAACTTTAAGATTAGACACTTCCCTAAGACCCGTCCCACACCTACTAAATAATACCACCCATGGGCAAGGCCAAAAAAACATATGCTCCAGGAGCTCTCAAAGTGATTCTGGTTCATAACTCAAGTTAAGAACTAGGAGCTGAATTTTAGTCCTTTTAATGTCCTGAGATACTCAGAGGCCTAGAATACAATAAGAGCTCAATAAATACTTACTGAATTAATAAACAAGCTGATAAATGCAATTCTTTTGAATCAAGGATAAAATAAACATGGGGAAAAAATGAACTGCCAAAAAAGTATAGTTGATGCTACAATTCATACTTTATAGATCTTTATCTCTTAAGTTCAGCTTATCAATGGCAATTGCCTTTTATGCTATAAAAAAATAACTCAGTGATTTGTAACTCATAATGTATTTATTTTTGAACTTAAACTCTAACCTGTTAAAATGCATGCCATCAAAAATAATTTTAAAATACTATTCAGTATACCACCCATTTCAGTTCCTTCTTAAATATACCAATTATTTTACTGGGTATTCATTTATAAAATCAAGTTTAACACTGGCATAACCTCTGCAGAGGGCATGTTATCTGCATGTAATATGCATATGGTTTATCCATGCGGCATATTACTAGGATTTAACCATATCATCCAACTGTTCCAGTATAGCCAAGGGAGAAAGAAATAACACCCAGCTCAGTTTACATTAGGTGACAGGGAGGATTTATAGCCACTCATTCACCATAATTAAGCACGCACTAGATACCAGATACAGAGATTAGCTAACCCACAAGTGGATGTAATATATGAATACAAAAGTCTGGGAGGACACAAACCACACTGCTTACAAAATGGTTATCTTTGAGAAGTGGGATGGGAGGACTTTTATAGTCTACTTTTATCTATCTCTGATTTATATATTCTAAAACTGGTATCCAAATAATTAAATACACAAATACACTAATATACTTATGCAAAAGCAAAAGAAACCCTTTCCCATCAAATTTTCACAAGTCTTTTACATCCCTCATCTTCTAATTCTGTTGATAATTTAGCCCAAGTATCCTTAAAAAAAATTACAGAGTAGGAGCGCCTGGGTGGCTCAGATGGTTAAGCGTCTACCTTCGGCTCAGGTCATGATCCTGGAGTCCCGGGATCGAGTCCTGCATCAGGTTCCCTGCTCAGCAGGGAGTCTGCTTCTCCCTCTGACCCTCCCCCTCTCATGCTCTCTCTCATTCTCTCTCTCAAATAAATAAAATCTTAAAAAAAAAAAAAAAATTACAGAGAGCGCCTGGGTGGCTCAGTTGGTTAAGCGACTGCCTTCGGCTCAGGTCATGATCCTGGAGTCCTGGGATCGAGTCCCGCGTTGGGATCCCCACTCAGCAGGGAGTCTGCTTCTCCCTCTGACCCTCCCCCCTCTCATGCTCTCTCTCTTTCTCAAATAAATAAATAAAATCTTAATAAAAATAATATAAAAATTCTTATTTGCCCACCCAATGGTTCATTACATCCAACATACTACTTTCAGAAACGAAAGGTTAAACATCTTTCTTTTTAAGTAGGCTCCAGGCTGAATGTGGGACTTGAACTCACAACCCTGAGATCAAGAGTCACATGCTCTACTAAGCCAGCCAGGCACCCCGAAAGGTTAAACATCTTAATAATAATCAGAGAAATTATGGTATTACAATTAGACCATGATCATTAAAAATGTGAAATCAGGGCATTTAAGAAGATGCAACCTAGCTACACAAATACTTTACTATACTGTAAAAGTTTAAATTTCTCCATTAACACTGACTAGCAACATAATTATTTCAAATAGACACTTCTCCATCCGTGTAATATTTTCTTTTATCTTTTTATTTTTTTGAGGGGGAGAGGGGCAGAGGGAGAGGGAATGAAAGAATCTTTTTTTTTTTTTTTTTTAATTTATTTATTTGACAGAGAGAGAGAGAGCGAGAGAGGGAACACAAGCCGGGGGAGTGGGAGAGGGAGAAGCAGGCTTCCCGCGGAGCAGGGAGCCCGATGCGGGCCTCGATCCCAGGACCCCGGGATCATGACCTGAGCCGAAGGCAGACGCTTAACGACTGAGCCACCCAGGCGCCCGGGAATGAAAGAATCTTAAGCAGGCCCCATGCCCAGCACAAAGCCCAATGCAGGGCTCGATCTTATGACCCTGAGATCATGACCTGAGCCAAAATCAGGAGTTGGACGCTTAACCAACTGAGCTACCCAGCCGTCCCTCTTTTATCTTTTTAAACACAGAGACCATCTAACAATTCTAAAATCTGAGCCAACTCTTTCTGAAAATATTAGAGATAACAGATAAACAAAAAACAGAACATATTAGAACTGACTCTTTGAGGGGGGCACGCCTGGGTGGCTCATTCGGTTATGTGTCTGACTCTTGATTTCAGCTCAGGTCATGATCTCAGGGTTGTGACATCGAGCCCCAGGTCGTGGAGTCTGCTTAAGATTCTCTCCCTCTCCCTCTGCCCTTCACAACCCCTCCCCCCACTCTCTCTCTCAAATAAATAATTATCTTTAGGGGTGCCTGGGTAGTTCAGTTGGTTAAGCGTCTGCCTTTGGTTCAGGTCATGATCCCAAGGTCCTGGGATCGAGTCCTGCGTTGGGCTCCCTGCTCAGCAGGGAGCCTGCTTCTCTCTGCCCCTCCCCCTGCTCGTGCTCTCTTGCTCTCTCGCTCATTCTCTCTCAATCTCAAATAAATAAATCATTAAGAAAAATAATAAATCTTTAAAAAAAAACTGACTCGGGGCGCCTGGGTGGCTCAGTCGTTAAGCGTCTGCCTTCAGCTCAGGTCATGATCCCAGGGTCCTGGGATCGAGCCCCACATCGGGCTCCCTGCTCGGCGGGAAGCCTGCTTCTCCCTCTCCCACTCCCCGGGCTCGTGTTCCCTCTCTTGCTGTGTCTCTCTCTGTCAAATAAATAAATAAAATCTTTAAAAAAAAATAAAATTTTAAAAAAAACTGACTCTTTGAAGTCAAAGTTCAACATCTAATAAACTAAATTTTTTAAATATAATTACCAATATTTAAAATAATATCCAAAAACAGAGCTACTCCTTAAATAGTAAAATTAATTTTGCTACTTATAAAAGTGTTTAATTAACAGAGTATCAGAATGGGGCTTTCCTCAGCTTCTTACAGGACCGTCATGTGGCTCAAAATATGAAGCACTTGTAAAATATTAACATGCCATAGCAACGACATTACTGGTATTACCGGTAATACTGGAGATTGGATTCCAAGGAATGTAATCAAAAATAAATACATAAGTCTGCAAACTACAAATGAGCATGCAAAGGTGAGCTCTTATTCCTCCCCCTTTTCTCCCAGTCTCCTGGTTCTTGCCTCACCTCCACTGTTCAGCTTCCGCGATAAGAGCTCTACTTTTTCTTGTAATTTATCATAGACAGTCACAATCTGGGACACAGCTCGGCGGGAGGACTCCACACGCTCCTGCAGCTGAGACTCCATTTCTTCACTGGAACTGCTGGCCAGAGTAGCAAGGAAAGAGAAAGCTGGCTCTTGCCCTTCCCCTGAGGACACAGGGGGAGAAAAGAAGCTGTCAACGTTATAAAACTGGAAATATCAAAATCTTCTTTCTTTCCTCAAATGGAAATCCTGAAAGCAAAGCTCTACTTCAAAAACCCACATGGCATGTGGTGGTAGCATCCACCACACATACTCACCTCTCTCTCGGTCATCTTTCCGTTCCTGATTACTATCAGAGTCTGGTTCTGGTTCCGGCACGACAAGGGCTTTTCTCTCCGTGAGGAGATCTCCCAAACCCTGCTCCAGATCGTAACGTTTAAGGATAATACGGATGTTTTCATCAAACTGGAGAAGGGTGGGCACGGTTATGAAAAAACAAAACACAACTTGGGAAATGAAGAGAGTGCTAAGGCAAACAAAAATGCTCAAATAAAAATCTGAGCAAATAAACAGTGAGCTACCTGACTCCAGTACCGGTTGACAATCAGCAGTGAGGCGTCATCGGTGGCCTGTCTTCGTTCCAGTTTTTCGATGTGCTCACGGAGTTCATCTTCAATGGCCTGCCGTTGATCCAGCATTTCTGCCAGCTTGCGATTTTTGGTTTGCAGTGTTCGAATGTCTAGCTCCTCCTGCCCCAGGAAACCAATCTTATTAGTCTCCACAAAGAAATTAGGCAAATCAGCTGTTAAATTCAACAGGGTCATATTAATTAGTAATTTCCTGTGACTAAAGCTATTCATTTTTAAAAATCTTACAACAAATAATTGGATAAGTAGGAACAGAGGAAGTAAAGGAAAGAACCTGCGATGAAGCGAAGTAAGAATGACACTAATATACTAGAACTTGGACCTCACCCATCTCACTGTTCTCTTCTCGTGGACACCCACAGTCCTGTGAGGCTCCACTGTCCAGCTCGACCACCTTCTATCCTGACCACAGCTGCCATCTCTCTCCTCAGCACTGCCCCCCACTCATTCAAGAAGCTTGGCACCTGGGTCCTTCTCTGCCCCAGTCCCTGCCAACATACCCCGTGAGCGCACTACACATGTGGACGTGTACACATGTGGACAAACCATCGAATCCTCCAGTGTCTAGGCTGCGTTCTGAATTCCTTAACTCCAATGAGTATCTCCCCCACTGTGCTTCAGCCACACAATTCAAAAGCCACATCTTGGACTTCTGTCATTATCTGGAACTATGCCACAACTGAAATCTTAAATTCCCTGAATAAAACCTTATCTTTCCAGGTACCTCATGCCCTTATCCCCATATACTGATCCTCATCTAGATCTCCCAGAATTTTGAATTCTCTCCCTTTTCCTTGTCAGTCCCTTCTGTCTCCACTATCTTCCATACCTTGACCTCAACTTGTGCTCAGGATCTCATTCTCTTCTGTTTCTGCAAAAATATTGCTCCATCAGTAATTCCACACCTTTCTCAATATCTTTCACTTTTCTCCCTAATTCCTTCCCTAGGACAAGGTGGGGGCTGGAAGTGAGGAGGGTGGGGGGAGTATCCCAGGCAAAGAAACAGGATTGGAAAGGATTACATTTTTACTTTACCTAGGAATTCATGAATATTTTAAAGCAAGAACTGTTTATTAGAGCACCAATTTCTTGTGTTGCTTTTATTTTCCTTCTTCCATTTTGGCTAAAACATTCTTGATATGCCAAATTAGTCAAGAGTTTCCCAAATGTACAGCTTATTAATACTATTAATAAATGAAATCTTCGGGGCGCCTGGGTGGCTCAGTTGGTTAAGCGTCTGCCTTCGGCTCAGGTTGTGATCCCAGGGTCCTGGGATCGAGCGCATCAGGCTCCCTGCTCGGCAGGAAGCCTGCTTCTCCCTCTCCCACTCCTCCTGCTTGTGTTCCCTCTCTCTCTCTGTCAATTAAATAAATAAATAAAATATTTTTTAAAATAAAAAATAAATAAATAAAATAAATGAAATCCTCAACCTCTTCTCTGAGCCCTCCTTTTCCCTTCTTGCTCTAACTGAAACCTGGATGAGAATGCTGTTGCCCTGCAGGTTTCTCTGGCACTGCACTGGGCCTGGAGACAGGCAGGCATCTTCCTTGTTCTCCACTGCCACTTCCAGGCCATTAGCCCACCTGCCTCCCTAAAACCTCCTAGCTTTGCAGCTCATGCCACTGGTCCACACCACCTGCCACCCTGCCTTCCTGCACTGGGCTATAAACGCCCAGATCACTTCCCCATGTTTCCTGAAGATTTAGCACCTAGCTTATTACTACTTTCCAATGCTATTCCTGTCACAGTTCTTACTGATTTCAATTCCCATACAGATGATCTTTCCTGTATCTCAAATCATCAAGTCGTTGACTTCCTTTCCACCAATGATCTTGTCCTCTACCTCCCGCAGCCACCAAACTCCTAGTTAGTCTTAGTCTTAGCTGTATCTGTCTGCTCTCTAAGCTCAATTTCAGACATCCCATTCTCCACAATTACCACCTACTTTTCCAGCTCACTCTCTCTAGTTTCCTGATTCCTATAGTTCTTCACCTCCTCCAGGATCTACAATCCATTGGTTCTATACCTTTCCCATCCTTCATTCCTCTCACTTCCTCACTCCCTTCTTTATTGAACTTAAATTCTGCAATCAGTCATAATCACACCCTTTTCTAACCTCCTTCTTCCTTGCTCCTTTTTCACACTTACGTGGTAAAAACCCCACCCCTGGTAACATCCAACTCTCCACTCCTCCAGGCCTACATCCACGCAGCTGAACGTGACCACCAAACATAAAGTACCACGCTGCCTGGGCTCACTTTGAACTCATGATCACAGAGTCAAGTAGGTCCTCAGTGCTGCCCAGCAACAATACTTGATCTCTCTAGTCCGTTCCCTCTTCAAGATGACTACTTCATACCTTCTCCTGTCTCTTCAAACCTCCAACACTTCCTCCCCCATCCTCACTCTCAGATGAGTCGCCTCTGATTTCACTGAAAAAAAAATAGAAGCAATCAGAAGAGAATGTCCACATCTATCTCCCATAACTGCAGCTACCGACCTACCTACATCTGAACTCATATTCACAGCCCTCCTCTTTGTTGCTACGGATCAACTGCCCCTGCTCCCAGTTAAGGCCAATCCCCCACTTGTGCGTTATAGCACATGCTCTCTCCCCTATTCGTGGAAATCACACCAGCAACCATCTCCTCTTTCTGCTACCTCATCAACTTTAGCATCTCTACCAAATCATTTCAATCAACATGCTGTAATAGCTCCTACTTTAAAAAGAAAACAAAACCACTTCCTTCAACCCCACATTTCCATCTGGCTAATGCCACATTTTCTTTGTCTTGCTTTACATCAATACTCTTGCAAAACATGGTCTTTCCCCCTTTCCTCTTCTCTTCTCTTCAGCTCACTGCAATCAGGCTTCTAGCACCACCACTCCATGAATACAGTTCTTATCAAGGCTCCCGAGAACCTTCTACTGCTAAACCTAATGTCTCACTGCTCTCCTCACTCAGTGCTCTCCTTACTCAAACCATCAGCAACACCTGAACAACTCCTTTGTGAAACACTCTCTTCATTTGGCTTCTGGACCCCCACTCTCTCTTGTTCTCCTACTTCATTTTCTGTCTCTTTGATCAGTCTCTTCTCATCACCTTGACATGAAAATATCAAAGTGCTTCAGGGCTCTGTTGTCAGTCAAACCTCAAACCTCTTCCTTATCTACACTCACTTAGAGCCTCTAGTCTCATGGATTTAAATACCTCCTACAAAATGATGACCCCCAAATGCACAGCGTTAGCCAGACCTCTCCTCAGACTGCAGATTACAGTATCCAACCACCTACCCGCTCAGATGTCTAATAGGTATCCCAAACTTGCATGTCCAAAATCAAACTCCTGCCTCATCCTCCACAGCTTCCCAAAAAGTCTGCTCCTCTCTTACTCCTCCCCAGCTCAGCAAGTGGACAGTCTGTACTTCCAAAATTCTGGATCTCATAAACTTTATCCAATCCATCAGCAAATCTTGTCAACACTACCTCCACAGTGACCCAAGCCACCACAATCCCTCATCAAGATTACTGCAACAGCCTCCTGTTGTGGACACTTTTGTGCCCCACGCCATGTCCTGTCAGCCTGCCAGACTTCAGCACAGCTGTGGTGGACAGCTCCATCCACCGCCAGTGTTCCCACCTCAAGCTGCCCAGAGTCTTTTCATTTTTTGTTCCACAACCTCAGCTGGCTCACTACAACAACCTTGAAGCGCAGAGGAAGAGATATTGCCTTTAAGGGTAACCTTCAACCAACTGGCGCAGGAATTAGTGGGTATATGCCCCAGCTCCCCACCCTTAGAGACATGAAATGGAAAGGAGAAGAGGCAAAAGGAACAAGGGAATGACTTTGCCAACTGAACTCATAAACCTTGCTCCTCTACAATCTATTCTCCAAGCAAAGTCAGAGCATGTTACTCTCCTGCTTAAGACCTTCCAAAGGCTCCTCACTACCTTGTGGATAAAGTCCAAACCGGGATGTATCCTCTCTGCCTCCCTCAGAGCATGGGGCTATTTATCCCTACGAACAGCACTTCTCCCACTCGTAACTGTAGAACAACCTGTGCCCTTGGCAGTGCCACCTTACAAACTGACGTCCAGGGCTGTCTTCAGTGTAAAGCATAGTATCTGGCAAATAACAGATGCTCAACAAAGATTTATATTTATTGAGTTAGCAAATGTCCTTGGGATGCATGATGAGATCCAGTGTTAAAACAAAATCACCTCCTGGCAGAGTATGGAGTAGCTGAACCCCAGAGAGACTCAGAAATGACACTTCATCAACAATTTACTCTGAATGTTCCCATTATTCTCTCTGATCCTGAGCCTAATTCAAATAAGCAAGAGATGTGGTTTTATAAGCTATTCAAATGTAAAGCATTTTAACACCATATCCCCCTGGCTGAGTTCCAGAACACAGACTCCTGATCTAGATCCAAACCAATTATAGTGAGCTTCTGATGTCTAATGGACATATAATATTACTCTAAGCTTCTGGTGTATAACAGTCTAATGAAACTGTCAACTCCATAACAGCAAGGACAGAGACTATTTTATTCGCCATTATATTCATAATATCTAGCCCAATAATAATTACTAATAGCTCACACATATTGCGTACTTACCATATTAAAGGTAACGTTTTAAGCCTTAACAGGGGCTCTTTCATTTTATCCTCTCAACAACCCAATGAGGTGGGTATAATAATTACATTTTATACACAAGGAGAAGAGGCACAGGGAGGAAAACAGAAGGCATGCAGCTAGGAAGTGGTAGTGCTGATAAATTCCAGGTCGTCTGGCCTCAGACTCTGACCCTTCATCACTCTGTCAGTGATTTTGCTACACTGCCTCTTAGTACCTAGCACCTAACTTTTCAGTGAATGAAAAATGAATGTAGTTTCCCACTGCTAATGCCTATAATCAATGTGTATCAGGCACCACACCCTCCAGAGATTAGAAGCATACCTTTGAAAATAAACACCAAATGTCCATATACTCTTTTCAGAACTGACCACATCATTTCACCTACTTCTGACTATTTCCCTCTTCTTTTCAAATAAATTTCTCTGACATCAGAAAGCTTCCTAAACTCTTACTTTCAGGATGCAACTGAGAAAAAAAAAAAAGCGTACTCTCATAGCACTGTTTCCACATACCGTTGAAGAGACACCCCCGAGCTTAATCGTCTCCACTGTGGTCCCTGAATCTTCAACAGCTGTTTTCTTCTCCGGGGGCATGGATGTGCCAGGCTCTCCAGCTGCTCTTTTATTTCCAATTCCTGACATCTTGGCACCAGATGATAGCAGTCTTCCTGGAGGGGGGGGAAAAAAAAAAACCCCAGAAACTTAGGTAAGAGATACAAGAGCAACAATAAAGAGATCACCTATAATGTAAAAACTAGCAATTTTTCTGGCCAGCCTTTTAACCGAAATCCATTAACTTCATACCAAGTGACACAATCCCCAAATTCCTCTTGGAAAGAAAAAAGTAAACTGTGGAGTAAAAATCAGGGCTGAATTTACACAACCACTAATTTCTGAATAGGATGCTGATAAGAAATGAGACAATGGGCAAAGGATGAAGACACCAAGAAAAATGTCAGAGAAATCTCACTTCCTGAAATGCCAGAATCAGAAAAAATAGTTTGATTAGGACAGGAACTAATTCTATTGTGTTGGAAAAATCACAGAGCTGAAAGAGATCTCAGAAATGTCTACTAAATCATTAATATTGAACAAGTCGTGTATCATCACTGAGGCTCAATTTCCTAAGCCAGAAATAAGAGTATATAATTACTGTGCCCCTTTCAAGGAATGAGTAAGTACAGAAAGAACATAGCACAATGCCTAACACGAAGAATGCACTCAGAAATACTAGCTCCCTTTCTTATACTTGCAGTTTCTTCCCTATTTGCAAACGTTCTCCTCATGATTTCGTGCAACCCTAGGGAGCCTGGACCTGAGAGTGAATCACAATTCTACCTCTCAGGGAGCCGTGTTGCCTTGAAGGAGTTCTCCCAAGAGCTTCGGTTTCCTCCCACGTACAGTCGAGTGGAACAAATACTCCGTCCACCTAAACTGCCTCCCAGCGTTTCGGAGCTCAAAGGAGAAACGGATGCTAAAGCACTTTGCTGCTTTAGAAAGCAGCCCTGCCATCACCGAGACTACACACTACCCTGCTTCCTATTCAAGCTCCAGGAGAAGGCGTTATCGGCGGCAGTAACCTGAGTCGGACCTCGCCTGGAGAGAGGACACAGAGCGGCAAGACAAGGGCCGCAACCCGACCGGCAGGCGGCAAGGACCCCAGCCTCCCGCGCCGCCAATTGCAGGCCCAGGAGAGGGAAGCCCCGGAGCCGGAGAGGGTGGAGATTCCCGAGGGCCCGCACAGTCCCGCAGCGCCCTTGGCCGAGATCTAACCTGGGTCCTAACAACTGGCGCCGCTGGGCAGCGGAACTCAGGCAGTTATTCACCAAGGTCCGCTCAGCGCCCCCACTTCTCACCCCTGACCCGCAGGCGAGGACCCATCGAAGCTTCCGGGAGGCGGGGCCAAGGACAGGAAGAAGGTAAAGAAAAGAGGAAGGCGCTTCAGCGCGGCCGGGCGGAAGTGACGCCCCGCGAGGGCGCCGAGCGCCCGGAAGCAAGTGCCGTCTCTGTAGCAACGCGAGGCGCCTGACCTCGGCGTGCACCCCGTCCCCGCAGTCGTTGGCGAGAGCGCAGTGACTTTTTGGCTTGTTGGCCTATGTTACTGCGACCTAGTTTTTCTACTGAAATAAGTGCCTCTTACTAGTGCTATGGAGACTCGTTCAGACTGCCGATTGGCCGATGGTCCGGTCAACCTCCGGGTGGAAAGAACTAGCCTCAGCCATCTCAGGAAGTCGTTACTCGCGGCCCATTCGTGCTGAAATGAAGTTCTGGAGAAAATCCAAACGATTTGATGGGTTTCGGAGGCTTGTAGGTTTTTCTTACGGGAAACTATATACAGTCGTGCCAACACATTAGAATTCTTTGGGGAGTTTGGGTCCTTCTAGGGTAGGGCCTGGCATGGGCATCGGTCCTCTATCGCTCTTCCACCCCCGAGATTCTAAGGTGCAAACAGGGTTGACAGTTACTGCTTTTTTGCTTCTTTGGAACAAGAAATTGACCAGGGGAAAAGATAAGAAACATAATAAGTAGTTTCTGATCTCGACATTAGTCTATTTTAAGCTAATTAGGCATTGATTTTTAGTCAGTAACAAACTGCTATTTCCCATTCAATTAAGCTAAATGCCTAATGAAAGGAACGTAATCAATCTAACTTATCAATAAAAAACTATGCCTCACAGAACTATGAAAAACTACCTAATGACATCATATAGGGGCTCAGAGGTGCAAGAATGATAGCTGTATCTTAACAAAAGGGAAGGAAAAGAACCAATGGAATTGAGGCAGCTTTGCAAAAAGGATCAAACCTAGGCCACGCTGGATTTCTGGTAGTATGAAGACTTTGGTTCCTGTACCCACAGGGTCTTACCTGTGCATGAAGTAAGAAGGTAAACAAGTGTTTGTGGTTCGGGGTATCAAAGTAGTTTGCCTAGTCAGGAAAGGAGTAACTGGCTCCAATGGAATTCAGATTTTGTTAGGTGAAGCAGAAGCCCGAGAACTGAGGTTTGGAGACCTAAGATATAGGGAAACCAAAGGAATCCATAAAAATCTGCGTTTTGTTCCTTTTCCTGCCTCTATTCTTGCTAGGATCTGCACCCCACCCCACTTTACACAAGCCTTGTAATGCAAATAGCATATGTCCTTTTGTAAGGGACAAGGAGTTAATGATTTCTCTAGTATAGATGACACCTAAGGAAGGACCAGGTGAGAATGACTGGAGGAAGCTATCATTAGAGTGCCCCAGACCACCAGAGCTAGACATCTCAATGCCAAGACCCCCAGCTCCAAGGAATAACACCTGGGCCCTTGTCTTTGTTCTAACCGGTACCTGGATGCCTGAGAGGACACATACACCAGACCACCATCCTCAACAAAACCCCAGACCCCAAACAAAGAGAAGACTCATGCTCCTTTCCTTTCTGAGTTTCCTGGATGCTCCATCTGTATCTGCTCTCTCTCTTCAATAAACTCTGCTCTCACTTGCTGCTGGCTCAAGTTTTATTTCCATCTTTCACGAAGCCAAGGATCCTCTTGGCTTATCCTGCAGGACGCCTCTGGGTCCCTGGACCTGGCCTGCTGGCATCAGACCCACCTGCTGAAACGTATTGCATGAGATAATGACACTAACTCTCTGACCTCCCTCCTTGAGCTGCTCCGCTCTTGATAAGCCTTGCATCCACAGGACCACCGAATGACAAGCAATTGTTCTTCTAGCCTAAAGTTTGTAAACTAGAGTTTCACAGGCTGTATTTCATCAACAAATAAGCTTTGTTTATTTTGGACAGTACTGGCTGCCCTTTGTGGTTAAAAACAAAAACCAATTTAGTTTCCAACATTTAAAATAGGATATTTGAGGGATGCCTGGGTGGCTCAGTCCATTAAGCATCTGCCTTCAGCTCAGGTTATGATCCCAGGATCCTGGGATCAAGTCCCACATTGGGCTCCCTGCTCAGTGGTGAGCCTGCTTCTCCCTCTGCCAGCTACTCCCCCTGCTTGTGCTCTCTCTCTGACAAATAAATAAAATCTTTAAAACAAAACAAAAAAATAAAATAGAATATTTGACATAAAAATTCAGATTATCAATTCCTCTTGAAAATGTTGAACCTCTAACATGTTCATATATTCTTGTATTCTTGCATGGTCACATTGCCTAGAACTGAGTAGTGCTTTCTCTTCTATTTCTGTTTACTATAATCCCCACTAATATCAGTTCCCTCACACTAGTTCAGTTTGAGTATCATCACCTGTGTGTCGTACTGTGACAAATCAATCACTGATACTAAATGAACATTGTTGGTTGCCTACCCAGCATCCATCCCCCCTCCCCTCACTTTCTTAACAGAACACAACCAGGATTTTATTCAAGTACCCATTTAGCCCCCTTTATTCTCTATGTCTTAGGGGAAGCTTACTTCACTTTCATCTCTAAAGACTGTCTTAATATAAATAGTAAATCTCATTCCCCAAGCAAAGTTCTGGTCTTAACAATGGACCATTTGATCAGCGTTAATTGCTTGGAATATTACAATAGGAGCAATTTACTTATCTTCTAAGTTTTTTGTGTGAGGACTGAAACTGCTGGAAACTTCTTGCCAACCAGCTTGATAATGAAGCCAACACAGAGGTGGGCAGAACTAAGAGAGTGTCAGGGAAATGGTGAGAACACCCCTAACTTCAACCCACACTTCAGAGTGCTAACTTCACCCCTAACTTCAACCCACACTCAGACAAAAATTGAGAAAAGACCACCACTCTTCAAAGAACCTTTCAGTTCTCATCATGTAGAAAACCATATTCTCCAGCTACTGGTGAGATCTATCTTTTCTGAAAGCCCCAGTCAGCCATCTGACACCTTAAGAATGAGACTTTTCACATTACGTCTGACATAGCCTGATTCAAAGAGGTAGCCTCACCCTAAATATTGGGGAAATGGAATAGATGAAGGGGAGGATGACAGAGACCTCTCTCATTGAACACAATCCCTATTTCTGACCAGCCACCTCCTGTTCAACATCGTAATCCAGAGAAAAAAGGATAGCCCTAGAAAAGGAAGTTTGGCCCTCATAAATAGTAGACCAGCATTTGCTATTCCGGCTTGCGACCTGTCTTTATTAACTACACAATTCTGCCACGAGGTGGCAGCAGGCGACATGCTCTCATCCCAGTTCCTCTCCTAAAGCTTTGGTTGCCCAGTACTGCACTGCATTATTCTTTGGTCCTGTCTTCAATTTAACTCTTAAAAATCTGGCCAACTATTTAGGGTGGGCTTAATGCTCTCCTAAAGGACAAAGTTAAGATGCTTTGGATTTTTGCTTACCATTTTGTCTATGCTCCTTTCAAATGTTCTGCTGTAAGATTATTGTTATTATATCTCCATGCATTCAAATATTCCTAGAACTCTAGATTGGATTATTTGTGTGCTAACCATAATTCCTTTATTTATCCTTACTTTTAGTCAAGTCGTATTTTATTTAGTCTGACATCACTTGTTAAATATGAACATACAGATTCCATGGCTTAGTGAATCAGAATCTCCAGAGGAAAACTCTCTGGAAATGCAAGTTCTTACTTTTGTTAATTATGCCCTCTCCTTTTGGACATGTTTGAGGAACACTGCTCTAAGTGATGATGTCCAGCTCTGCCTGATTGAGAGTGTTCTGCAGAAACCAGCTCCCTCCTCTTGTTCTCAGCTTCTCCTCACTCGTGGACAGTCACCACCACCACACATCTTTCTTCTTCCTCATATCCCTGCCTCCTTCTCCCCAGATCACTGGGTCCACTATGTTATGCCCTCTTCATATGATTTCTGCAGATTGTGTGGTGGCTTTAGTCCAGGGAGCCAGGAAGCATGAGAGCTGATATAGTCACAAACTGTCAAAGAAGCCACCCTTCATTTAAGGCTCTCCTAAAAAGCTACATTGTGTCTATGGTACAGTCATAGAATAGGTTATTAGTATTTTTATGATTTTGATTTCCATTTGTTGACAGCACACCACAGCATCCACTGGATGACCAAAGGATAGTGATAACCAGTGCTGGAGGTCCCAAAACTATGAGAGGTCAAATGTCACTGTGTCTTGCCAAGAGACACAGAGGTCTGGGCTCCCACCTGACTCCTGCAAATGAACATGGAGTCTTGCTGAAAGGTGGTCCTAGTCCCAGCACACAGGGACCCTCTTGATAGCTCAGATGGCGATTTGTAAGGAGATTATTGTATTTTACTCCAAAGCTATGGGCCGTGTTTACTCCTGCAGAGGGGAGAATGGAAGAAGAGCCTATTTCTCAACTCTTTCAACAACCCAGTGTTATGGACTGAATTGTGTTCCCCCCAAACTCATATGACCCCCCCCCTGCAATGTGATGGTATTTGGGGAAAGGGCCCTATGGAAGGAACAGGGAATCAAAACAATTTGTAGACTTTACAAACAAAATTCCATTGAGATGTTGATATAGTGCATTCTATTTATAGAATAATTTAGGGAGAAATGAAATTTTCTAATATTTAGTCTTCCCAACCAGAAACACATCATACCTCTCTATTATCTCCAGTCTTCCTTTATGTTTTAGTAAGATTTCATGGGTTTTCTTCTTATAAGTCTTTCAAGTCACTTATCAAGTTTATATCCAGATAGTCCCGAGGTTTTGTTGCTTTCAATAATGAGACTTTTTACATTATGTTTTTCCAATTGTTTATAAGTGCTATATAGGACAGCTATATATATTTTTTGCATTTGACTTATTCTTATTATCTTAGAAAACTTTGTGTTGAGTCTCTTGGGTATGGGGAGGGGCTGAGGGTAGAGAATAATTGTAGCATCTGCAAATAATGATAGTTTTTTCCTGCCTTTCCAATATGTTGTAAGTAACCCAGGAAGAAATAAACCTTTATTTTTTCAAAGCTTCCTGATAGTTGTTATTGAGTTGAATCTTGCAATCATGTCTTTCAGAAGTGAACAGCTGACTGACCCACCTGGGTCAACCATCTAAATCATATCTGTCTTTTAAGGTCCAATTCAAGTTTCTATTCCTTTGACTAAGACTATCCAGATTATGTCCCAGCTCCTGTTGCTCAAACCCATCAGCTCTGACAATGAAGGTAGTGTTAAAACTTGAAATACAATGGAAGGAGGAGGCATCCCTAGAGAAGACTGGCTGATCAGTATAAAGTTTCCTCCCCAAGTGGTATTATATAGGTGAAGTCACCTATTTCCCACTCTGGGGCAAACACACAGAGCTGATTACAATTTTAGGAACTCCCAAGGGTGATCAGGGATAAATAAAACATTCATTATCCAAACTTATATGCAATGTTATAATCAAAATGCTGATTTGTTAATTATTTCAACAAGACCAGATATTTATATTCCTTGTAGCTGGTCTGTGCATGAAACTACATTTATAAATAATCAGAAGGCTACTTAGTGAATCCAGAATCAAAACAAACAAGATTAGATATATTATTTTAATATTGGTGGGGCCTATTAAGAAGAGCTGGCTTAAGTTATGGAACAGCTTCACAATGGAAAATGTGTCCAACTTTACAGCGCTAACATGAACACCATGACATTATGAATAGTACGATCTCATTTTCATTTCTAAAATTAAACTATGTTGTATGATCAAAATTTGCTAAGTAGAACTTAAATGTTTTCACACACACAAAATTCGTTTCTCACCAAAAAAATTTTCTTTCTTTTTTTTTTTAAGTAAAGCGATAGAAGTTTATTAAGTGAAGATACAGAAAAAGCTCTCAAGAGGGAGAGGGATCCCCGATAGGGTTGCCAATGAGGGCATTTAGGGTTGGTCTTTTATAGAAAGCTAACCAGGGAACTTAAATCCTTTTAACATCTCTATTGATAACACCTTCACAAAAAATTGCTTACACACACACAAAAATAATCATTATCCCAGGCCAGGATAATTGTGCTTATCCTGTTCAACCCCTCTGAAGACAAATTTGGAGAGTCAGGTTTCCAGGCACACTCTCCCTCACCCTTGGAGTTCATAGAAATCTCAGAAGAATCCACGTGAATAGAGATCAGGCATCTTCCCCAGAGGCCATCAAGAGTGGTGAGCTGGATCACTGAACTCCAAAGAATCTATATCACGCCAAGTTCATAGTATAAGTATGGTCTTAAGGGCGCCTGGGTGGCTCAGTTGGTTAAGCGACTGCCTTCGGCTCAGGTCATGATCCTGGAGTCCCTGGATCGAGTCCCGCATCGGGCTCCCTGCTCGGCAGGGAGTCTGCTTCTCCCTCTGACCCTCCCCCCTCTCATGTGCTTGCTCTCTCCCATTCTCTCTCTCTCAAATAAATAAATTTAAAAAAAAAAAAAAAAAATCTTAAAAAAAAAAAAAAATAAGTATGGTCTTAATTTCAGCAAAACAACATCAAGCATCATGTCAAATATTGTTCATGTGAAGCTTGTTTGATTTTCTTTATATTTAATTTGTATATGTTTTGATTTGTGTAACTATATAAGCACAGGCATTTATACGACTATTACATTTATACGTGTTTTAACTAACATTATAATAAAAATAATTTAGGTAAGCACTAGGTGGTCCATGAGAAACTTGTTTTCCTTTAGAGAGGGGCCTGTACATTACTTAAGTTTGAAAAATACTATTTATTAATTGTATATGTGCTGTCCTGTGTGGCTCATGATGATTATATATTTCTAGCTTTTAAATAATTCTGAGATCAGTAAAGAAGAATTCATATCAGTATAACAGACATAGTGTATCAATTTCAACCTTCATTGACTCTAACAAACTGCACATACTAAGATGTTACTCACATTCATTCCAATACATTCAGTTATGAATTTCTATTGCCTGAATGCATAGTGGCCAATCCAGTTAAAAGGAGGTCTTGGGGTGTCTGGGTCGCTCATTCGGTTAAGCATGGGACTCTTGATCTCAGGGTTGTGAGTTCAAGAGCCCTTTTGGAGCCTACTTTAAAAAAAAAAAAAGGAGGTCTTGCAGCAGAACTATATGTTTCAAATCTTACCCTTGAGCATCACTTCCCACCTCAGAGGAATAATAAGGCTGACTACACTGATCACTAGCACAGTTACAGTTTTCTACAGTTGTGAAGTCAACAGAGACTGTCCCAAGCACCTCAGCTCATGTAAAGTCTTCCCAACCAACATCAGCCACATCACCTCCTGAGACTTCTGGCACTCTGCCAACTCCCCCTCTGTCACTCTCAGAACCTCAGGAAACACACTGACTTCACACACGCACACACACACACACACACACACACACACACACACACTGACTACTGTGAATTTAAGTTGATGTGTTACCTCTCACAGGTAGCTCTTAGAATTTGAAGCTAGCTTGATCTTTACTGCAGGATGGTGGTATCATTTCCTGTTGAAGAGATTCATAAAGCAGGAGACACATGATCTCATTTGGAGCAGGTGGGAGGGAGTTAAGGCGACATCCCTTCCCTACCTTTTCTCCTAAAGCGTCATCCTGCCTGGTAGCATTTTCCCTTCACAATAGATTAAGTCACTATGCTTTCATTATTGAACCCAAACCTCAAATTACAATTTATGCACCAACCTAGAAGCTGAATTTATTTGCAGCCTATAATTGCATAAGGCTTTAAAAGTAATTGGATGCCAGGGTAATAGGCATTTCAAACGTATAGTGATAAAGATATTGTTCCTTGAACATGTCCAAGCCATGGAGAACGTTTTGACACTGCATTGACATTTCAAATGTCAGTTGACCTTGAAGACTAATTCCCTCTAAGACCTGTATGGTATGGTCTCTTCTTGGCTTGTGTTTATTTTTATTAAGCTAATAATGATATGTGTGGACATTTACCCCTGAGTGGTCACCAAGCCTAATTTGATCACGTTATTTGAAAAGTGGCCTTAACATGTAGAATAACAGCAGAGATGTGTGGTTACAGCTGCTTCTAAATGCTAAAATATCTGAAGTACTGAACATCTGGGTTTATATTTTTTTTGTTCTTGTGAAGACTGTCCCACTTTTTAAAATGATTGCCGATCAGTCAACTTGTACTAGAAGTTTAAAATATAAGTCATACCCAACGACCCAACAATTAGAACACATAATTCTAATAATGTATTCTAAAAAAACCCAAAGCAAATAATTGTTTAAATATGACTATACAAAAATGTTTATCACAGCATTATTTGTAATTTCAAAATTTTAGAATCAATCTAAATACATGATGGGATGTCCATAATATAGAATTCTCTACAGCCATTAACATTGTGATATAGAGCTGTATTTCTTAAAATGAAGTAAGCTTGCAATGTGTTGCTGAGTGGAGTAAGCAGATTACAGGAATATGTGTAGAGCATCCATTTTTATAAGAAATGAGAAACATTTAAAGCCAATGTGCTACCAGGTGAGGAGTTACACTGATTTCTATTTCCACAGCATTTACCATTCATTCCATTTTCTAAATCAATATTTTATTTATCAACTATTTACATACAAATAATATGAAAGGGTTTTGATACGTAAATTGAGCAAGCACAAACCTAGCTATTGAAAGAGAGAGCGTTGTTGCCATTGTTAAAAGACCTCCTCTCCTCCTACAACAAGAAGCTGGATAGAGCCTGGCTTAGGCTTTGTTAAAAGAAACTGAGGCATCGTAAAAATTGTAAGAGTAGGGTACCTGGGTGGTGCAGTGTGTTAAGCATCCGACTCTTGGTTTTGATTCAGGTCATGATCTCAGGCTCATGAGATCAAGCCCCTGCTTTGGGCTCTGTGCTCAGTGAGGCTAAGACTCTCTCTCCCTTTCCCTCTGCCCCCCCCCCCGCTCTCTCTCTCTCTCTCTCTCTCACATAAATAAATAAATCTTTAAAAAAAAAAAACCGTAGGAGTTTATTTGAGCAAAAATCTATTCCAATCAGGCAGTGTCAGATTGCAAGCGGTTAGGAGTGCTCTCCCAAGAGGAGCTGACAGAAAGATTTTTATAGAGAAAAGGCGTAAGCAAAGTAAGGAAATTACTGACTGGCTGTAGCTTAAAGCCTAGTTGGCTGTTTGTGATCAGTTGCCCTTAGCTTTTTGATTTCCATAAGCTTGGGGCATTTACAGGCTCAGATTTTGGTTTGCTTAAGTAGGCCACCACAGCATGAGAGCCACATCCTCCTAGCGGCCTCCTCGTTTAATTAATTTAACAGCTTCAAGGAGTCAGGGGTGAGTCCTGAGAAACACATTGCTCATGGCCGTCATTGGGCTGGACAGCAAACCTCCCCAAACAAAACGAGGGCCTCAACAAGAACTTCACACTCAACCACATGGTGTTTCCCCCCATCCCACTCATTGCTTCTGCCAAAAGAACATTCAGAGAACTTTACTTAATAGGACTCTTTTATTGAGCAAGAAACAGATTGTTCCAGAACAGGGAGACTTCCTAGGGAAGGTGGTTGAGAAGTTCAGCTCTCAGTAGTTAACAGCTCAGTTTATGAAGCATGAAGGAGTACATCGTTTTCTGTTATGATTGGTTCCTGGAAACTTACATTCCATTTCATTGCATACACTCACTCTGTGGCTGACTTGCTAGGAAGCTGTATGGTCATGCCATGAGGACATGAAGAAATCTTGAGTTTTGTTTAGGGTCAGAATTAGGAAATCAGGACCCTCAGGTGGTTATGATGATCATCCCATAGTATTTGTCGATGAGGAAAACCTTTCTCAAAGGCAACACCATCAAGAATTTATTCAAGGGACGACAGAAAATCTCAAAGTGGCCAATAGAGAGTTGAAGATAGATGGACTCCTTTATATTATAATTTATTTATTTATTTTTTTTTTTAAAGATTTTTTTTTTTTAATTTATTTATTTGAGAGAGAGAGAATGAGAGAGAGCAAGCACATGAGAGGGGGGAGGGTCAGAGGGAGAAGCAGACTCCCTGCCGAGCAGGGAGCCCGATGCGGGACTCGATCCAGGGACTCCAGGATCATGACCTGAGCCGAAGGCAGTCGCTTAACCAACTGAGCCACCCAGGCGCCCTATAATTTATATGAAGAAAAGAAAAAGGTAAGCACTAGTCAAACTACTTTTGATACTTTCTTTACAAAGAAATAAAATATTTAATTCTCAATGTTTCTAAGATTTAAATTACAATGCACTAAATAAATATTAGTTTGACTGTGTTTTTCATTTCCCCATACATTTCCAACAGTTTTTAAAGTTTTGGCATATTTTTTTTAAAGATTTTATTTATTTATTTGACAGAGAGAGCACAAGCAGGGGGAGTGGCAGGCAGAGGGAGAGGGAGAAGCAGGTTCCCCACTGAGCAGGGAGCCCAATGCAGGGCTCAATCCCAGGACTCTGGGATCATGACCTGAGCCAAAGGCAGACGCTTAACTGACTGAGCCACCCAGGTGCCCCTTGGCAAAAATGTTTAAGGTCATGAAACAACCATAAATTTTCTGATCATTAAATTTGGTTCCGTGTGGCTCCCACTTGCACAAACATTCTGGCCCTTCACTTTTGTGCGAAGGGAGGACTGCCTGTACTTGAGAAGAGTTTTGTCATGCCCAGGTATCTGAACAATAGGTCGTTGGATATAAAATTCGGGATTCTAACTTTTCTTCCTTTAATCATTTGAAAATCCTACTCTATTGTTGATTGCTTCCATGATTGCCGTTGAGAAATCTAATGGCAATCTGATATTTGTCCCTTTGTATATGATCTGTTCATCCTTATAAGCTTTTATAATTTCTCTTTGCCTTTTGTATTCTTCGTAAATGTCCCTAAAATGTATCATATTGTGGGGTTTTATTTACCTCTTCTCTCTGATATGCTTTTTCATCTTTTTTTTTAATTTCAAAAATTTATCTTTAAAAAAAATTTATCTTTTATTTTCTCAATATTTTCTCCTCTCTTGTTTTTTTCCGTCTGTCTTTCTGGAACTCTTACTTCTAACCTCTGTTATCTTTCAGCTTCTCTTTTATATTGTCCTTTCTTATTTCTTTCTGGAAAACTCTTCAATCTGGTCTTCCTCAGCTTTATCCATTCTGCTATTTCACCTATCTTTTTGTACCTAATATTTCTCCCTAATTCTCTTTTTTTTTTACATTTTCTTTTTCTTGTTTGATATTATTAACATCTTCTCTTACCTCTTTTAGTATGTTTATTTTAGCTACTTTAAAATTACTTGTCTATTTGTTCTATTACCTTTTGATGGAATTTATAACCTAGTATATTGTCTTTACTTTGAAATAGTTCTTCTTCTCATATGTCATGTTATTTTGGCCAGTGGCCTTATTTTTCCCTGTGCACATATCAGGCAATATACTAGGGGGAAGGCCAGCCCTCATGTCAGCTCCTGGTTATGATGAATGAGGCCTGAAGTGGAGAGCCCAGACACCAAAAAAAAAATCTAAGTTAATCACACTCACTTTTCAAAATAATTTCTCAGGTCAAGACTCCAATTTTTCCCAGGGAGAAGAGCATTTGGGTACTTCCAAAAATGTTGCTCACCAGTCCTGGAGTTCGGAAAGGGAAGGGTGGGAAAGTTATTGCCCAGAGTGAGTCAATCCCATCTATTCCCTCAACTCCTTATACACATAAGACTCCGGCCCTACTGTGTGATAGCAACATCTGGGCCTGCGCTCTCAGTCACCGCAGGTGGAAGCACAAAGCAGGTTGTCTCAAAGCAATGAGAGAAGCAAGGACAGATTCCCACAGCTCTTCTCCTACTTCACCCTCCCACCACAATGCCTGGCCACCTCCTGTGCCCAGTTCAAAGTCCTCACTCCACCCCCCCTTGTTTATATGCCCCCATTAGTGAAAAGTGATGAGGGAAATGGTGGAGACCTGACTTCACTACAAATGGTCTGTTCTATTTCTGACTCTAATCAGAGTTTCTTCCCCGTTCAGCGGGTAGGATGAGACACACGCCATCCTGTTCACACACCAGGTAAAAACAGCCTCCCATCCCACCACAGGCATTTCTCCATTTCTTGCTTCCTCCAGGATTGTTCTCGATGGAGGGAGCCAGCAGTAGGACTAGAAAAGTGTCTTGGTTGGAACCAGAGCAGAACCTACAGCCAGCCCATCTCCACACTCCCCTCCCTCCAGCTGCTTTCCATTCTCCAACATTCAGTTGTTCTTACCTCCTCACCCACTCCTCCCTTGCCTTTATTCCATTTGCTCTTTAACCTTCTCCAGTCTGGCTTCTGCCCCCAACACTCCACTGAGAAACCTCAGCATCTCAATAGACTCCAGTCTTGCTGCTCATCCATGTTGTGTCCTCATTTCTAACACTTTGACACAACTGATGAATGCCTTCTTGAAGAACGTGTGCTTGGTTTCTATGATACCATCACAGTGTCCTGATTTTCTTCCTGTTTCACAGACTCATTCTTTTCAGGCTCACTTGCTTATTTCCTCCACCACCACCCAACCCCTAAATGTTAGAGGGCCCTAAGCACTCAGCTGGCCATAAAGGGTAGATAGTGAAGGGGACCCTTCCAGTAACTTTCATTCACTTTATAGCAATTAGAGTGAACTTTTATTTTTATTTCTTTATTTTTTTAAAGAGAAAGAGAGAGTGTGTGCACACACAGGTGGGGGGCGGCAGACAGAGAGGGAGAGAGAGAATCTTAAGCAGGCTCCATGCTCAGCCCAGAGCCCGAAGTGGGGCTCGATCTCACGACCCTGAGATCATCATCTGAGCCAAAATCAAGAGTGGGATGCTTAACTGACTGAGCCACCCAGGCGCCCCTAGAGTGATCTCTTAAAAACACAAACTGAATAATGCCACCTCCTGGCTTCCCGTTGCACTTGGAATAAAATCTAATCATGTGGCTATGGTTTATAAGATTTGCATGGTCTGATCACTTTTCCCACCTATTCATTAAGCTCCAACTCTGTTCAGGCTCAGAGCTTTCTTATTTTAATCACTACTATCTCTCTGGAACTTAAACAGTAGTGCCTGGCAAATAGTAGACACTTGTAGTAGGCTGAATCATGGCCCCCAGTGATGTCTACATCCTAATCTCTGGAACCTGTAAATATGCTTTTTATATTGCAAAGATGTAATTAACTTAAGGATCTTGAGATGGGGAGGTCTGAATGTTTGTGTGCCCCCAAAATTCATATGTTGAAATCCTAACCCCCAAGGTGATGGCAGTCGGAGGTGGGGCCTTTGGGAGGTGGTTAGGTCATGAGGGCAGAACCCTTATGATTGAGATTAGTGCGCTTATCAAAGAGACCCCGGGGAGCTGGCCTGTCCCTCTAGCATTGAGGTTTCAATGAGAAAACAGCCATCAACAAGGAAGCTGGTCCTCACCACACACCAAACTTGCCAGCACCATGGTGCTGGCCTTTCCAGCCTCCAGAACTGTCAGAAAGAAACGTTTGTTGTTTATAAGCCACCAGTTTGTGGCATTCTGTTATAGCAGCCCCAATGGACCAGAACAGGGAGATTATCCTGGATTACCCAGGTGAGCCCTGAAAGTGATCACAAGGATCCTTAATAACAGGGAGGCAGGAAGGTTAAAGGAGGAAGAAAATGATGGGCTGATAGAAGAAGCGGAAAAAAAGGTGATGAGATACAGGGCCACGAGCCAAGAATGTGGTCAGCCGCTAGAACCTGGAATAGATCAGGAAGCAGATTCTTCCTTAAAGCCTCCAGAAAGAACCAGCCCTGCTGACATCTTGATTTTAGTCCATAAAACAGACTTCTGGCCTTCAGAATTATAAAAGAATACATTTGTGCTGTTTTGCAACAGCAATAGGAAACGAATATAGCACTCAAAGAATCGGTCGGAGGATTGAATGAATTTAAAATACCATCACTTCATATGTACGTCCAAATATGGTATCTCTCACCCCTCCCCAAAGCAGAAACAGTCCTGGTGGAAGTATCCCCTGGTCGTTTTGGGGACTGATTTCCCAACTGGAGTTGTTTATATGCCCCCATTAAATGTGAAAAGTGATGAGGGAAATGGTGGAGACCTGACTTCACTACAAATGGTCTGTTCTATTTCTGACTCTAATCAGAGTTTCTTCCCCGTTCAGCGGGTAGGATGAGACACACGCCATCCTGTTCCCTTTAGTTTTTCTTTCTCTTTGTTCACCCTGCCTCCGACCCAAATGTTCTCTAGTTCCAAAATAAAAGCCTCAGCATTGCAATGAATGCAAATACACAATGGTGGGAAATTGTAGTGAGGTCACCGCTGACCTCAAACAGCCAAAAGTGTCCTGTTACACACACACACACACACACACACACCCCACAGAATAAGAGAGATGGGAACACATAAAGATATGAATTTGGATTAGATTTTGATTTTTACTTTCAGGCAATTTTGATTTTCTTTTTATTTGACTGTATTTGTACATTTTTCACATGAGCATAAACTATTTATAAAATAAGTAAACTTTAAAATAGAAACTATATCAATTAGGTATAACCTATTTTTAGAATCACTGTGCGGTCGGAGTGCCTGGGTGGCTCAGTTGGTTAAACATCTGACTCCTGGTTTCAGCTCAGGTCATGATCTCAGGGTTGTGAGATTAAGCTCCACTTTGAGCTCCGAGCCGGTGTGGAGCCTGCTTGAGATTCTTTCTCTCCCTCTGCCCTTCCCCTTCCCCTTCCCTCTCTCTCTCTCCCTCTGGGAAAAAAAAAGAAAGAAAGAAATCACTGTGGAGTTGCAGCCAAGAGCTTGACAAAAATACAAGAGGATGGCGCGCCTGGGTGGCACAGTTGTTTAAGCATACGACTCTTGATTTTGGCTCAGATCACGATCTCAGGGAGGTGAGATCCAGCCCCACATTGGGCTCCACGCTGGGCATGGAGCCTGCTTAGGATTCTCTTTCTCCTTCTCCCTCTGTTCCTCCCCCCATCCCCACCCAGCTCTCTCTCTCAAAAAAAAAAAATGAGAGGTTCAAAAACTAATGATGTAATGTATGGTGATTAACATAACAATAAAAATTTTTTTAAAAATGAGAGGAATGTAAATTGCTAGGACTGCCTCAAAGAGTCTTAACACAATCAGGTGATGGAAGTTAGTTACTAATGCAAACACGGCAAACAAAACTGTTCCTGAAAGGCATGGGTGAGCGAATCCCCAGCATACAGAGTGGCATCCTGACTGTAACAGACCGCTTGGCATATATGCATCTGATTCCTATTCCTGAGGTTTTGACCCAGTATCTTCAGCTTCCGTGAGAAGCTAAAACAACAACTCTCCTTAGTTAGGTGTGTGGCTTTTCTTTTTTTTTTTTTTTTTAGATTATTTATTTATTTATTTATTTGAGAGAGAGAGAATGAGAGAGAGCAAGCACATGAGAGGGGGGAGGGTCAGAGGGAGAAGCAGACTCCCTGCCGAGCAGGGAGCCCGATGCGGGACTCGATCCAGGGACTCCAGGATCATGACCTGAGCCGAAGGCAGTCGCTTAACCAACTGAGCCACCCAGGCGCCCAGGTGTGTGGCTTTTCAATCCTGGGAAGATTTATAATTAAGTATAGAGCAAATGAATTGAATCAAGCACATAGTTTTGGGGCACCTGGGTGGCTCAGTTGGTTAAGCGTCTGCCATCAGGTCCTGATCGCAGGATCCTGGAATGGAGCCTGCATCGGGCTCTCTGCGTCTCTGCTCAGCGGGGAGTCTGCTTCTCCCTCTCCCTCTCCCTCTGTGCTCTCTCTCTCTCAAATAAATAAGTAAAATCTTTTTTTTAAAAAAAGCACGTAGTATTAATACTTTCATTTAATTCAGGAAAAGCTGTGTTTGTTTACAATGTTTAAGAGAATCTGGCAGTCAGTCTTATAATTTTAGGTTGAAAGACGTAGGAGAATTTGATTGTAGAAATTGCTTTGAATGTTACAAGATTTTAGAGGTATTCTATACAGAAATGTATTAGATGTTCAAAAGTTGTTTAAATACTTAGTAAGCTTTTGCTTACAAAAGTGTTGAGTTTATGGTGAGATAACTAAAACATGTAAGAAAATCAAATACATTTAAATATACAAATGTAATTTCGAATCAATTAATTAAAAAAGGAAAATTACTTGTTTACATATAAAATTATCAGATTTATAAACAGAAAAACAGATTTATAGATTAAACTTACAGGGTTGGGACACCTGGGTGGCTCAGTCATTTAAGCGTCTGCCTTGGGCTCAGGTCATGATCCTGGGGTCCTTGCTCAGCAGGGAGCCTGCTTCTCCCTCTGCTGCTCCCCCTGCTTGTGCTCACTCTCGCTCTCTGACAAATAAATAAATAAATAAATCTTTAAAATAAAATAAAATAAACTTACAGAGTTAAAAAAGGTAGATTGTAAGAATCTCCACATTAATATAGTCACTTAATTTTCAATCCATGTAATACCATGTAGGTATTCCTCAAAAAGCAGAAAAGCAATTCCTCTGACATTAAAAAACATAAACTCTCATTATCATAACTAAATACTTATAGCAACAATAGAAGAAAACAAAATCTCATGTTTAAAAAAAGCTGATGATATGTACATTATATTTAAATAGGAAATTTTATAAAAATATATGCCAATCAAATAAAAAGTTAATTTGGCATCCCTCTAGAAATTTGGATAAGTTATTGCTCATGAACTCTGGGTCTCAAATAAAATAAATTGGACATCAGACAGTAAAAATGAGCACAATTTGAAAAAAGACTCACAGTAAAAATACCATATTATATTTCATTAAGCAACTCTTGCTTGTAGATATCAAGGATCAACTATAGCTTCCACCTGATCGAGGCTACCTGAAAGGATAATAACACAGGTAGTATCCAGACCTACTTACAACTGGTTCCTTCATCTCCTTACTCATTCATTCATTCGTTCATTCATTCCAAAAACACCCATTATAACCAACTGGTCTATGACAAGACTGCTACATGCCCACAAGGAGCTCATTTTCCAGAAAGGTAATCCCCCCTAGGGCAAGGGCTATTGGCCGAGGCCACGTTATGCATGGCTTTAACTGTCACGCAAATGAGCTTGAACTTCTGGTCTGGTGGAGTGTTTTAAACCGGAGAGAAACCTGATCTGGTTTATATTTTTAGAAATTCCCTGGGTTAGCCCCCTGGAGGTTTGTTTAGAAGCCAAAGACTACAGAGGCTAAGATTGAATAGGAGACTATTAACAGGTGAGAGATGATGTCTTTATCTATGCTCTGCTGTCAAAGTCAGGTGAGCAGAGTGAGGAGTCTATTTATAGATGCACAATGTTAGTTCCGGCTAATCAAAGTTTTACTGCAATAAAAATAGATTAGAATGTCTACTTTGGGACTTAACCCCAGAAGGTCTCTGCTTTGGGTTTTTTTTCTCTTTTGTGAAATGGTTAGAATCGCAGGATTAGGTGATGGTTAGAGGTTACCATGACACAATTTCCAATGTTGAGGGTGGTGAGCAATTGGAGATCCTATTCACGGTGGATGAAGAAGGAAACCAAGAGTGTTCAGGTAAGTTGTAGGCACTTCTTGGGACAGTCTGCAGCATATCTTTAATGAAATGTTTATGGTGTTTTGGTAAAGTAACAGTTTCAATAAAGTTTTTCCTCCTCATGGGGGCGCCTGGGTGGCTCCGTCAGTTAAGCACCTGCCTTTGGTTCATCATGATCCCAAGGTCCTGGGATCAAGCCCCATGCACATCTGGCTCCCTGCTCAGTGGGGAGCCTGCTTCTCTCTCTCCCGCTCCTCCCCACTCATGTTCTCTCTCACTTGCTCTACTCTCTCTCTCAAATAAATAAATAAATCTTAAAAAAAAAATAAAAGT
Organism: Phoca vitulina; assembly: GCF_004348235.1. NCBI lineage: Eukaryota > Metazoa > Chordata > Mammalia > Carnivora > Phocidae > Phoca > Phoca vitulina. The sequence continues at coordinate 4,148,692 of NW_022589724.1, read as the reverse complement.
TTTTCCTCACAACTCACAAAGATTCTTTGCTTGACCAAACTTCAGTCAGGCTCCTGAATCTCCTCTTAGGCCCTTCTGTACACTTCCTTGTAAATTCCAGTGTTAACCAGAACCCTGCTACATCAGTTTAGCAGGAAACCCTGCCCTGGATATCTGATCACTGCGGCTTATCTTCAGCAAGAATCCTGTGAAGTACCTTTAACCAAAATCACCCTTTACACCGGATGCTTCCTTCCCCTTAGTAATTTGCTATACACCAATCCCTATCCTGTTCCTTGACTATATAGTCCCACTTGCTCACGCTATCTTTGGAGTTGAGTCTAATTCCCTTCTGCAAGACCCCATTTCAGGGGTCCGTACACCTACCATCATGGCCCCCCTTGATGCCTTACCGTCTTCATTAAGTGCCACTGAACAATTTTTTTTTTAACACAAGCAAGAGGATGGACAAGTAAGGATCATATACACAGATGGAAGCTGTTGTCAGGGTGCTAGTTTCTGTGTTGGGTGGTGATTTCTTTTTTTTTTTTTTAAGATTTTATTTATTTATTTATGAGAGCGAGAGTGGGGAGGGGCAAAGGGAGAGGGAGAATCTCAAGCAGGTCGGAGCCTGATAACAGGGCTTGATCTCCCGACCCTGAGATCATGACCTGAGCCAAAATCAAGAGTTGGCCACTTAACCAACTGAGCCACCCAGGCCCCCACCATGTTGGGTGGTGATTTCAAGGGCATTTCTTGTATTATTATTATTATCATTAATAGATAGAAGTCCTTACATAGACACGTAATGAGAATTATGATTAATCTCTCTCTGTGACCCCAAAGTCCAGTCTTATAAAAAAAAGAAGAAAAAAAGAGAAAACACCCTCCTTACCACAAGGGAGGGAAGGTAGCTAAGGTGGAACAAAGAGGGGGGCTTACCAAATGAGAACCAGAATCTTGGAATCTAGTCTTTCTAAGAATTTTCCCAGTCTTTCCTATGTTACCACTCCTCCTACCTCTCTCTAGAATCCCTCAATTTATTATCTTTCATAAAATCCCTTGATAGCTTTCAACTTTGGGCTTTAATCTGAAAAACTGGCTCCCTGTTCTTCTTGTATTAGAAAAATATAGTTATTATTACCTATGCATAACGATAATCATGTAAAATAATAATAAGCACCCTTGAAACTACCATCCAACATGGAAATTAGAGACTTCCCATATGATTTTAACAAATGGAGTATGAAACAACCTCAAATCATTGTGTATTTCTCTTCCTATTGGATGAAGTTTAATCACATATAATTTTAAAGAGCCAACATCACAATAATAAAACATTTTTTAACCTCTCATGTAGAAGAAATCTGGAAGGAGAAGGTCTAGGACTGGTCCAGGAAATGGGACCAGCTTCCCAAGCTGTTCTCTGTGCCAGATCCAGCTGTCAGCCTAGGCAGTCTTTCCTATACTTCCAGACATTCCTAATGACGGACTCCGTGAGAGCAGGACACACATCTCATTCTTATCTCATTCTCATCCATGGTGTTGGCACTATGTCAGAACAATTCTTCTATCAATATTGGCTGTAAAATAGAGGACGGACGGATGCCCTGGTGGATGGAGGGATGCTCAGGTAGATGGATATAAGATTCTAATGAAATTTAATATCTAGTACCAACTAGATACGGTGTCCGTCACAACTCTTCAACTCACTATGGCAGGAACAGACACATATAAAGGAATGACCGTGCACCAGTGACGTGAAATTTGGATTTCATATAATTTTCACATGTACCAAAATATTCTTCTTTTTATTTTTTAACCATCCAGTAGTATAAAAACCATTCTTGGGGCACCTGGGTGGCTCAGTTGGTTAACAGACGGCCTTCAGCTCGGGTCGTGATCCCAGGGTCCTGGGATCAAGCCCCAAGTCGGGGTCCCTGCTCCTCCGGGAAGCTGCTTCTCCCTCTCCCTCTGGCTGCCACTCCCCCTGCTTGTGCTCTCTGTCAAATAAATAAATAAAATCTTTAAGAAAAGAATAAAAAACATTCTTAGTTTGTGGGCTGCACAAAATCAGGCAGTGAGCTGTAGTTTGCTAACCCCCGGCCTAGAAAGGCAACCTGACAGAATTAGAAGCACTAAGAAAGGCAATAAAACTATGAGGTGGAAACCCTAGGAAGCCAGAGTGGAATCTAGCTGGCTTTTATTTTCCTTTCGCTTTCCTTTTTCCTCCCCAGGGTCATTCCACATTGCTTTCCTGGGCTCCTCGGGACTTGTTTTCAACCAATGTGCCCATTTTCTCACACCTCCAGTGTTACATCATTCAGAACAGTATTTGCTTAAAATAGGATTCTGGAAGACCAAAGAACGTTCGAGACCCAAAGTAATAGCTTTCTAATGAAGGGCTTTCGTACACTGAGAGATGTCATTTCATTTTTTTTTTTTTTTTATTTGACAGAGAGACACAGCAAGAGAGGGAACACAAGCAGGGGGAGTGGGAGAGGGAGAAGCAGGCTTCCCGCAGAGCAGGGAGCCCAATGCGGGGCTCGATCCCAGGACCCTGGGACCACGACCTGAGCCGAAGGCAGACGCTTAACGACTGAGCCACCCAGGCGCCCCGAGAGATGTCATTTCATTAATATGAATAAATCTCTATGCGTCCCCATGATGAAATATCATGCCGGCTTCTATTCCTCTCACAAAAGAAACATGCTTCCTGCTTGCATGACTTGGGGCAGCCCTGAAGGCAGGAACAGATGTACATACTTATGCTGGAACGAGTAGTGACGACCTATTCGAGAGGAAAAAATATTCTGCAGTTCTCATGTGGAGACTGAGTTGACTTGAGACCTCACTGCTCTTTTTAGAAGTGCTTAGATTTTAGGTAGTTTCACATTCATGATATGTGAATAAAATAAAGGGCACAGTGTATGACAGATCACATCGTCACATATCACTTCAATGAGCATTTATTATATACTTAGTGAATACTTGGCACTTTGACAATGAGCACTAAGTTATCTCCTTCAGCTCTCACCCAGTTATTTTTGGATCTCTTATTAAACCTCTGTGGCCTGTTAACTAAATGATTTCTGAGAGACGAAGCTCAGAAATGACCTCTCTCAATGCATGAAAGCCCTTCATTAGTAATGAGAGCCACTTTTCAGACATCTGTCTCATGAGTCTCTTCTCCCTTTGCTCAGCTCTCTCTCCTAGATGTTCTGTGCAAAATTTTTAACCTTCTCATGTACAAAAAATCTGGAAGTAGGCGGTCTCATTCTTACCTCATTCTCATCTGTGGTGTTGGCACGACGTCAGAACAATTCTTCAATAAATGTCTGCCAAAATGAAGGGTTGGGGATGGGTACTGAACCACGGAAGCCACTCCCAGGAGACTGACAGGTAAGTGGAAAGGGCCACAGACCTAACTCCCATGCCTGGCTAGGTGACCTGGTTAAACCAAACCTTTCTGATTTTTTAAATAAATGTTCACATTTCTGGCTTTTGGAATAAGGAAGGGTTTGCACTTGGCAATTATCTTCTCAAATCTTTCGCCGTTTGCAAATTGGGGATGATAATCTGTCATGTCCAGGAGTGAAGTGACGTTCATAAGGCGCCTGGTATAGGTTGGGTGCGGTAGGGATTTGGGGCGGAAGTGGTGTCGGCTGTTATTTTTATTATGGGCAAAACCAATTCCCTCCAGCGGAGAACACGCTTGCAGGCCGGCTGGGGCTGTGAAAAGCGCAGAGACCTCATCCTTCCAGCATTTCAATTTCCTTAGCCCTGAGCCTGCTTTTCCCTTTCTGCCCATCAGTTGGCGCCTTTTGCCGTCCTTTTTTTCCCTCAAGCTGGTTTTGGGGGCTGCGGTCGCTCCGCAGCTCGCAGGTCACATGGCCTGCCGGAGCAAGGGGACCCGGCGCGGGAGCTGCGCCGCGGGAGGAGGTGAGGCTCCCGCGCGCACCCGAACCGCGCGGCGCCCGCTCCGCCCGGGCCTCGGGGTTGGGCGATGGCTCCTCTGTGGCGATGAGCCAGCCCGCCTAGGCGACACCAGAGGCGGCCCTCGGCGTGCGCGGCGGACGGAGCTGACCGCCCCCACCGGGTAGGTTTTCGCTGCGTGCGATCTGCCCAGCCTCTCTGGCATCGCAGCCGGAGCGCGGGGACGAGGATTACCCGGGCCGCCGCTGGCGCGGGGAGAGCCGCAGCGGGTGCTGGCGTAGCTCCGGAGGGCCTGCGCCCCCGGCCGTGCGCTCTGGGCAGGCGAGCTTCGCCGAGGCCCGGCCCGGGGCGCCGGCCGCTTCCTGCCGGAGGACCGCGGGGACCCCAGAAAGGCGTCCCCCGCGCGGCCCGGGCCGGTGTCAGGGCAGGGATGAATGAGTGTCGCGGCGAGGGCGTCTCTCCACCCCTCGCTCGCTTCGGCTGCGCCGCGAGGCCGACAGGAAGGCGCGAGCCGGGCGCGTGCGAGCCCAGGTAAGACCCTGCTCCTGGCCCGCCTGGCCCGGCCGCACAGCCAAAGGGCGCATCGCCTAATGGCCGCCCGCACGCGGCGAGGGTCCCTCGCGCGTCCGCCCCTCCGGCCAGCCGGGCTCGCCAAAGCGCTGCTGCGGCGTGGGGTTTCTGCGCGCGACCTCGCAGCCCGGGGACCGAGGAAGGGCGACCCGGCAGAGGAAGGCGTCCCTCCCAGCTCCCGGAAAGACCAGCCGAAGGGAGCCAGCGCGGCGATCGGAACCGTTAGCCTCGACCTACGGGTGGGGAAACTGAGGCCCGAGCGCGATGGGGACTGCCCAAGGTCAGCAGCTGACGCTAGATCCGGGACTGTGGTCTTCCGCTCCTATTCTCTTTCCGCGAGGACTGGAGGGGACCACCCCCCGCTAGTCACATCCTCCTCCTGGCCTCTGGGCGCGGGCGTTGTCGGTGCCGCACTGCGCCCGAAGTGCCCAGGGGCGAGAGCTCCTGCAGGGTGGGTGTGACCCTGGCATCCCCTGCTGGTGCTGGGCTGCCCCCGGGAGAAGCGCAGGGCGGCTCCAATGATGATCTCTCTATGCGGCCCATTAGCAAAACCTGCAGGTGTGTGTGCGTGTGCGAACTGGAGAACTGAACTGGTAAGGGGGATAGCTTTTTTTAGGGGTGCATTTCTAGAGTGCACTGTACCAGGTACTTTGGGAGGTGACAAGAGAAAACTACGTGTGTCTAACACCTAGCCTTATTAAAATTATTAGAATTTTTTGAAGGATTAGCGTATTACAAAGCATTCAGGAAACAAAAATGTAAAGGAGAAAATAAAGATAACTTAAAACTTCATCTAGATTGTTGAGACTTTTTGGATATCGTCTTAAAGTTTTCTCTGCATACAAACATCTAAACCAATAAGGTAGACAAAAATAGCATCTTGTTTTAATTTGCACGTCTGATTACCCAGGGGGAGCTAGTACCTTTTCCTCTGTGTACTTGCGTTTTGCATTTACAGGGGTGAACGTCTTAATTCTTTTGCCCCCCCCCTCTTTTAAAAGTAATTTCTATGCCCAACCTGGGGCTCGAACTCACAACCCCGAGATCACCAGTTGCACACTCCACCGTCTGAGCCAGCCCCTCCTTTGCCCCCTTTTCAATTGGAGTGTCCTTCTGTTCCTGATTTTTAAGCATTCTTTATATATTACGCATTGAAGAAGTAATTCTGTCATTTATGTTGCATAGTCTTTCCCAATCTGCTTGACGGTTTTGTCAGTTTGTCATCTTTGACCGCATATAAATTTAACTTTTTCATTTAGTCGTGTTTTTTTTTTAATGGTTTCTACTTGCGGACCTTGATGAGAAGGGGCTTTCCTAAACCTTTAGGCTTTTCCTAAAATATATAACTATTCTTCTGTATTTCCTTCAGGGACCTTTAAGCTTTTGTTTGAAAATTTTAATGTGAAATTTATCCTAGCTTAAGTTATAAAGTGGAGAGCTAATTTACTTTTCCTGAAGAGTTCGCCAGTTGCCGCAAAGCTATTAAGTCCATTTTTCACCCCGATTTAAATTGCTTCAGTTATGATAGATTAAATTATTACATGTTTGTATCTGTGGGGATTTTCGCCTCTGTCTATTTATCAGTATATTTTGGTGCTGGTGCCATGTTATTTTAATTACTAAAATTTTATAGTAGGTTTAAGATCTGGTTAGGCAGATTCGCTCTTACTACCCTGTATTTTCATTTTCCTGGCTCTTAGAAAAATCAATTTTATTGAAGTATAGTTTACATGCAATAAAATACACCATTTAAATGTATATTTTGATGAATTTTATCAAAGGTAACCACCATCACAATAAAAAATTATGAAGTGCTACATAAAATTGATGTTATTATTGTACAGGGGCCCTGCTAATCTTTGATACATCCTCCTAATTTTAGTATATGTGCCAGCAAAGCGAGCATTTCCTAGCATTTTTTATTAGTACTAATTCCAGAAAATCTTTTGAATGCTTTGGTCAAGTTAACTAACCTCTCCCTCCCTGCGCCACCAAAGGAAACAAACAAAATCTTGTCTGGATTTCTTTTTTTTTTTTTTTTTTAATATTTTATTTATTTATTTGACAGAGAGATAGAGAGAGAGTACAGGTAGGCAGAGAGGCAGGCCGAGGGAGAGGGAGAAGCAGACTCTCTGCTGAGCAGGGAGCCCGATGCGGGGCTCGATCCCAGGACGCTGGGATCATGACCTGAGCCGAAGGCAGACGCTTAACGACTGAGCCACCCAGGCGCCCCTCTTGTCTGGATTTCTGTTGGATTTTGATAACAAGGGTCCTCAGAGTATAGGGGCCCTGGATGTCATGTTCACCATCCCAATGCCCGGCACAAGACTCAGTATTTGTTGAATGAATGTTTAATAATTATCATAAAAGTAATATATACTCTTTACAAAAGTGTTGAAAGGGGACGCCTGGGTGGCTCAGTCGGTTAAGTGTCTGCCTTCGGCTCAGGTCATGATCTCAAGGTCCTGGGATCCAGCCCCATGTGGGCTCCCAGCTCAGCGGGGGAGTCTGCTACTCCCTCCGCCCTTCCCCTCTCCCTGCTCATGCTTGTGCGTGTGCGCTCTCTCTCTCTCTCTCTGAAATAAATAAATAAAATCTTAAAAAAAGCAAAAGCAAAACAGGAAGCTTCTATTCCTCCATACTTCATCTCTCTTTCCCTAAATTATACTCCATATTAAAAATAGAATGACCATACTATGTACATTTTTCTACAATTGCACTGACATAGTTGGCATTATTTTTCCCGTAGAGACTTAAAATCTGCTCAAATTGTAACAGATTACCATAGATTGAGTGGTGTAAACAGCAAAACATTTCTTTCTGGAGGCTGAAAGTCTGAGATCAGGCTGCCCTCAGAGCTGGGTTCTGCTGAGGGCCCTCTTCCTGGTGTATGGATGCTACCTTCTCACTGTATTCTCACTGTATTCTCCCTGGCAGAGAGCAGAGTGAGCAAGCCAGCACTCTCCCACCTCTTCGTATAAGGGCACTAATCCCAACATGAGAGTTCCACCAGCAAGACCTAATTACCTCCCAGAGACCCCATATCCAAATACCATCACGTTGAAGATTAGCGTTTCAATACACGAATTTGGGGGGAGTGCATTCAGTCCATAGCAGAGACCTAGATAAGACTTTTTAAATGTTAGTATATTTAAAGCTTTCTCTTCCTTTTTAATGGCTCCTTATAACCCCTTTGTATAATTATCTAAAAATGTGTTTCCTGTTGCTGGATATTTTCTTTCCCTGCAGTTCCTTCCTCCTTCCTTCTTCCTCTCCTTTTCTCCCCTCTCTTCCCCTGTCCCTCCTCCCTTCCCCCTCTTTATCTTTCTCTTTCTTACTATTACAAACAAAACTGCCATGAACATTCCTTGTCCATCTTTGGTAGCAAGTGTTGGCATTTCTGCAGGATAGATATCTAGAAAGAATTTCTATGTCAAGGGGGATGCACATATAAAATTTTTATAGATATTGGTTCAACTTTCCTTCCAAAGGTTGCACCAATTTATACCAAGTGCCCATTTGTTGAACTGGGCCACTCCCTCCTGAAGTAAATTGAACTGACATTATATTAAATATAGAGATTAATTCTAGAGAAAGAGATCTCTATCCTGTTTCATTAGTGAGGCTTTCCAGTGGGGAAAATCTTATGTTTCTCCACTTACTAAAGATTTTTTAAATATCTTTCAGTAGAATTTTATAGTATGTGTGTATATTCTGCATATTTAAAAAATTTATTCCTAGGTTTTTTACCCCATTTTCACGGGGATCTTTTATCCCATTAATTCATTTGGTTATTGTCTGATTAGGTGAAGCAGTTTGTGTATGTGTATGTGTGTGTGTGCGCGTGTAATACTATATATTATTTTAAAATATTTTTACATATTAATATTTACATTTACATTCTGAAACTCTGTTACCATTTCTAATGATTTTTCAGCTGATTTTCTTGGGTTTCCAATCTCTGCAGAGACAGTATTGCATATTGGTTGGGAACATGGGTTCTGGAGCCTGTCTGCCTAGGTTCAAGTTTTCCCACACACTTAAAAGCTTTGTTAACCTTTGATACAATTTAATTCTGTCTTTAGGTTTTTCAGGTATAAAATGGGCTGAATAATAGTATTTCTCATAGGCTTCTTATGAGGATTGATGAGATGCTTAGAACATTGCCTAGCACATAATACGTGCTCAGTAGACATGTACAAATAAGTTGATCTCTGCACACTATAAGGCCACGCTCTCTGATACTCCCAATTTTAAAGGTGAAGGAATTGAGACCCACTGAGGTTAAATGACTTGACTGTGAGCATTTATTTGCTTAACAAACATTGAGCCTCTCCTATGCATAGAGTACTGTGATGAGTCTGCAAGGGATATCAAAGATAAATCATACTGAAATCCACTAACAACAGATTTGTAAGTCCAATTGGGGCATAAGTCAGGGGTCATGAATAAAGCCATGGAGGGCAGCAGGCCTTGTGGACAAAATATGGGCTTTGGAATTTCTCCTCTGTTTTAATTTCCTGCTCTCAACTTGGTAGCATTTATTTTTTTTCCTCTAAATGGGATTAGTTCCATTGCTATTCAAGAGTTGCTATTTTGGTTAAATGAAATAGATGTAAGAGTCTATTACAGAACTTGGGTATGTAGTAGGAGCTTAATAAGTGGTAGCTATACATAGATAGAGTCTGAAGTAGCAAGTGATAAATGAATGTTCTGGGAGGGAAATTTATGTAAAGGGGCCAAGCACTTGAAAAACAAGAGTCTATTTCTGTTTGGGGTAGATGAGGGTTGGCTTTTAAGAGGTCCCTTTTGAGCTGATTCTTGATGGTTGAGTAGCCTGTGTGAGGAGAAGAAATAAGACTGGAGAGATAGTTGAAACTGGATTGTGAAGAATCTTGGTGAAGAATTTGGACTTCATTCTGTAGTCATTGGGGAATCATGAACAGTTCCACAGAAAAGAGCGTCGTGTTCCGACCTGTGGTTCAGAGCATCAGAGGGATGCTGATAATGTAAAACGTTACCATCATTTGCAGTGTCTTCTGTTTGAAAAAGGGCTTTCATAGCCACTGTCCCATTTCATCCCCACAGTGCCTCCATAAACGAGGTATTTTTCATTTTCCTATTTGGCAGAGGCAGAATAGTCTCAGATAAATGATTTCTTTACAAATGGACCTAATGAGTGAGTGCTGGGACCAGACACGGACCAAGATCTTGTGGCTTCCAATCCAGTGCTCCTTCTGGAAGTCGGAGGCCTAGTTAGGAGCCTGTTGCTATCAGCTGGCCTGGAGGTGATGAGGAGTAACAAGGGAGGCAGTGCAGAAGGGCATGGCTGTGGCGGGGAGAGGAGAGAAGAGAGGCGCCAAAGAGGCCATATGGGTGGCATTGCTGGGACTTGGGAAGTGACTGGATAGGGCTGAGAAGTCAGAACGTACTGGTCTTTTGGACCCAAGGTTCCTGGGAGAGTGGTGGTGCCATTCACGTAGGAGGGCAGCAGTGGGAAGCAGTCTTCTTGATTGCTGATCCCCTGACACTCAGCCTGGGGTACTCCCTCACATGCCCCTGTGACCCCTTCAGCTTAATTTTTATTTATTTTATTTTATTTTTTAAAGAGATTTATTTATTTGAGATAGAGAGAGTGCAGGGGGAGAAGGAGAGAGAGAGAGACTCTCCAGCAGATTCCCTGCTGAGCACGGAGCCCGATGCGGGGCTCGATCCCATGACCCTGAGATCATGACCCGAGCCAAAATCAAGAGTCAGCCGCTTAACCGACTGAGCCACCCAGGCGGCCCCAGCTTAATTTTTAGAAGCTGCAGGAAAGTGTAACTGTCACTGTCACTCCATTTATTCATTCTAGCCCTATTTCCTGTTCATTTCTTGGTGTCTTTGTCTTCTACTGTCTTTTCTGAGCCCTCCATCCGAGACACAGTAACAGACATAGTCCAATTTACAAAATGGTTGTGTTTCAAAGTGTACCAGGAAGGCATAGATAAGAACTCAGTAATCATTACGCCGTCTGAATCGGGTCTGTAATGGTGTCGTTGTTTTCGGGCCGCCTCACGAATGCCAGTCAGCCCACAACATTGTGGAGTGTGGTCCTGAGCTGGTGATGCCATGGGTGACTATGGAATTCTGGGAAAAGACAGAGTGGTAATGCACACATGGTCCTACTTCTGTCCCACCCCCATATTGGGCTGGGAGTAGAGACCTCCTTCCCTCAAACTACCACTGCAAAATCCTGTTTTCAGGTAAGTTATCTTAAAACCAAATCAGTAAAGTGAAATAAATTGTAGGAGGCCTGGAACACCACACCCCACAGTGCAGCAATTGGTTAAATCCTTTAAGAAGATGTTTTAAAAAGCAAACCAGAACATAGTCTTGAATATCTACCAAACTCCATGTGGCTGAATTTTAGGCAAACCAGTCATCTGATCATTGAAGGATCTGATCCCACCTCCCATGGCCCAAAATGGGTGTGCTAGATTGCATTATTGTCCAAGATATATTCTGCCTCTCCCTAGAGAGACATGTATTTCCCTAACCATTAGCTTCAGGCTTGGCCGTATGTCTTTCGGTACCCCTTCTTGCAGGAAGATTACATAACTCTGTTCTCTTGAACTCAAGGGTTGTTATGTAACTTGTGCTGGTCAATGAAAGGTAGGTGGACGTGACGTGTGTCATTTTTGAGCTGTGACCTTGAGCTGTGTCTCTTTCTCCTCTGCCACAAAAGCAGCAATTTCTAGAAAAGAGGCAGTTCCATCTACCTTGGTCCTGGAGTGTGAATGACAGGGAGCAGAGTCTTCACTGATCCATAATGGACAAGTAACATGAGCAAGAATTAAACCTCTTTCCTTATAAACCCCTGAGATTTAGGGGTCATTACTCTAGTCTGTCCTGACTCATACTGTGTATAGTGATATGGGGGCCAGATGCCTTGTGAGCATTTTACAAATATTCCAGACTCTGAGCAGATTGCTAGAGCCTTTCTTTTTTCCCGCAGGCTTAAAAAGTGGCCTGCTGCTTTTGCTTTCCATTGAACCTTCATCAGGAGAACAGCACTCTGGCACTGTATTTTTAAAGCAAGCTATTCCTGAGATGTTAATGATTTTATTGCCCCCAGTGGGGAAATTGCCTGGGATTAAAGGTCCTCTTGATGTCAGTACCAGGTGCTCCAGTTCCTGACCCACCTGCCAGAGGGGGGAGAGAATCAGGAGCCTGGGGTGTCAAGGGGCAGGATAATAGGGCCTGAGGGCAGCAACACAGGGGGGCTTGGAGAGGACTGACATCTTAACTTCTCCTGCCCCACACAACGAAACTGAAGGAAGATCATCATGCTCGCTTGATGAACAACTTCAAGAAAATCTTCTCCCCTTGTATCCACCTGGAACTTGTTACAAGCCTCTTTTGTGCAGAAAATTTGAAGCCAGCCCTGCACGCACACCAGGCCCCCTAGCAAGATCCTAGAAAATAAAGCAGGAAGCCACGGGCCTGGGAAGGCTGGGTGCTTTTAGGGTCCCTCCAGTCATACCTGGATTTAAGAGTGTGCCCTTTGAGTATATTTTCCCCCTTTTGCTACACAAATAGTAGCATGCTAGACAGACTTTTCTAGGTCTTCTTTCACTGAAAATACATCTTAAAAATTTTCCATATCTGTATATGAAGAGTTTGCTTTTTTTTTTTTAAGATTTTATTTTATTTATTTGACAGAGAGAGAGAGAGACAGCTAGAGAGGGAACACAAGCAGGGGGAGTGAGAGAGGGAGAAACAGGCTCCCCGCTGAGCAGGGAGCCCGATGCGGGGCTCGATCCCAGGACCCTGGGATCATGACCTGAGCCGAAGGCAGACGCTTAACCGACTGAGCCACCCAGGCGTCCCCAGAATTTGCTTTTTTGAACCTTTTTTTTTTGTTGAGAACACTTAAGTTCTACTGTCTTAGCAAATTTCAATATTGTATCTTAGCAAGCACAGTATTGTCAGCTGTAGTCACCAAGTCATGCATTAGATCCTCAGACCTTATTCGTCCTATTACTAAAAGTTTATACTCTTTGACCAACCTCTCCCTACTCCCACAGCCCTCCCCTTAGCACCTGGTAACCAACGGTCTATTCTGCTTCTATGAGTTTGACTTTTTTTTTAGATCCCACATACAGATGATACTGTGCAGTATTTCTCTCTCTCTGTCTTATTTCACTTAGCAAAATGCTTTCTGGATTCATCCATGCTGTCACAAATGGCAGGATTTCCTTCTTTTTTTCTAAGGCTGAATAATATTCCATTGCACGGATAAACCACATATTCTTCATCCATTCATCCCTCCATTAGTGGACATTTGGGTTGTTTCTGTATCTTGGCTATTGTGAATAATGCTGCAATGCCAGATACCTCTTTGAGATAGTGATTTTTTTTTTTTTCCTTTGGATATATACCCAGATGAGGGATTGCTGGATCATTTGGTAGCTGTACTTTTAATTTCTTGAGGAAGCTCCATACTGTTTTCCCTCCATATCTCCAGAGGGGCTGTACCAGTTTATGTTTCAGCCAATAGTAAGCACGTGTTTCCTTTTTCCACATCTGTGCTAGCATTTCTTATCTCTTGCCTTGTTGATAACAGACATCTTAATAGGTGTGAGGTGATATTTTATTGTGGTTTTGGTCTGTGTTTCCATGATGATTAGTGATGTTCAGCACCTTTTCAAGTGCCTGTTGGCTGTTTATATGTCTTTGGAAAAATGTCTATTCAGATCCTTCTTTGCCTGCTTTTAAATAAGTGGGTTATTGTTATTATTATTGCTATTGAGTTGTATGAATTCTTTATATATTTTTGGATATGAACTCCTTGACTAATATGTGGTTTACAAATATTTTCTTCCATTTTATAGGTTGCCTTTTCATTTTATTGATGGTTTCCCTTTGCTGTGTGGAAGCCCTTTAGCTTGATGTAGGCGCACTTAGTTATGTTTGCTTTTGTTGCCTGTGCTTTTGGTGTAAAATTAAAAAAAAAAAAATCATTGCCAAGACCAATGTCAAGACGCTTACCTCCTGTGTTTTCTAAATTGCCCTGGCTCTCCAAGGTCTTTTGTAGTTACATACTAATTTTAGCATTGTTTTTCCTGGAATTTTAATAGAGATTGCATTGAATCTGTAGATCCTTTGTAGATCATCTGTAGATCATTTGGGGTAATATGGACATTTTAACAATATTAATTCTTCTAATCCATGACCACAGAATATCTTTCCATTTATTTGTGTCACTTTCAGTTCTTTCAACAATGTCTTACAGTTTTCAGTGTACAGATATTTCACCTCCTTGGTTAAATTTATTCCTAAGTATTTTATTCTTTTTGATGCTATTGTAAATGGGATTGTTTTCTTAATTTCTCCTTATTAGTGTATAGCTATGCAACTGATTTTTGTATGTTGATCTCATATCCTGCAACTTTACTAAATTCATCTATTGGTTCTCGGTTTTTTGAGTCAGGTACCATTGGCAATTGGAGCCAGGTGATCCAGGGGCCCATCCCTCAGGTGTTGCTGCAAAAGCCGGGGCACCGGGCCTTTGTATAAGCTCCTTCCAGAGAGATGCTGGGGATCTGGTTTTATCATTGGAGTGAGCCCATGGGAGAAGGTGGGAGAAGTGCCTATCAGTTCCCCTGGGTTCTGGGGAGAATCTCAGCCAGCTCCTAGATATGTGCTAAGTTAGAAGCTGGACCCTGTGGCAGGAACTTGTAAAGCATGCACTCAAAACCCTTCCAGGGAAAAATTAGGGGATGGTCATTTCTGCCTGCTCCCTGCATGCTGAGCCCTGGAGGGGATAGAACTGGCAAGTGCTCATGTTCCCACAAAGAACTGCTTCTTTGTTTGCTATGGTCCTGTTGGTCTCATGGATGCAAGCCCCACTGGCATTCAGAGCTAGATGTTTTCAGGTGGGAGTCTTAAAATTTGGGGTGCTAGATATGTGGCCCAAACCCTTTACTCCTCAGGGAGAAGCTGGGAATGGGAAGTTCCCTCCCCGTTATAGGGCACTGTATTGGGGGTGGGGTTATGGTTGGAGTGTGTCTCAGCTTTCTTTCCTACCTGTTTCAACGTGGATATTATCTCATTTTCCCTAGGTGTAGGGGTTCCTCAGCTAGTTTCTGGATTTCTCTCAGGGAATTTCTCATAATGTAGCTGTACATTTAATGCATCCAGTGGGAGGAGAGAAGTTCAGGAGCCTTGTTGCCATCTTGGTCCCTTCCAAGTTTGCTTGCTTTGAATGGGTACTTTGTATTCCGTTCTTTGGATGTATCATGATTTATTTGACTCACTCTCAATTGATGAGCACTTGGCAGTATTTTGCTATTACAAATAATGCTGCAAGTCATTTCTCACACTTGAGAATATTTATCTAGGAAGGAATGTTAGAAATGGAATTTGCAGAGTCATTAGTGGTTTTCCTAGATATTCCCAAATTAATTCTACAGAGGTTGTGCTGATTTATACTCCCATTAGCAAAATATGTGAGTGCCAGTTTGGTAGGCCCTACTTTGCATGGGTCAGGGAGAGTGTATTAAAGGATGAGAAGAAGCTATCTACATAAAGAAGCAGGGAGGGTAGGGGAATAAAGTGTTCCAGGTTGTGGGAGTTGTGTGAGCAAAGGCCAGGAGTTGGGTAAGAGTGTAGCATAGTCAGTGTTCTGAAAGATCAGTGTGTCTAGAGCTACTAATTGGTGACATGTGGCTATTGATTACTTGAAATGTGACCAGTCTGCATTGAGATATGCTGTAAATGTAAAATATACACTGGATTTCAAAGACTTAGTGTAAAAAAAACATAAAATACCTCATTAATAATTTTTCATATTGCTTTCATGTTGAAATAACAGTTCTGATGTATTGTATTTAAAATATATTATTAAAATTAATTTCATCTGTTTCTTTTTACTTTTTTACTGTGGCTGCTGGAAAATTTTAAATACCTAAGTGGCTCTTGCATATATTTCTATTGGAGAGTGCTAGTCTAGAACAGGGATTGGTGAACTATGGGCTGCTGGCCAAATTTGGCTTGCAGCTTGTTTTTATGTGGCTGGAGCACTAAAAATAGTTTTTATATTTTTAAAGAGTTTTACAAAAGAAAAAGTCTAGGAAGAATATGCAACAGAGACAATATGTGGCCCGCAAAATCTAAAATATTTACTATCTAGCCCTTTACAGAAAAATATTGCCAACCTCTAATTTTGAGTAACTAGCGCACAGTCCAGATCATAAAGGGTCTCGTGGACCATAGTAAGAAATGTGGATTTTAGTACCAGAGCAATGGGAAGCTAAAGAAGGGCTTTAAGCAGGAGAGTGATATGAGCAGATTTATGCGTTTAAATGATAACTGTGTGTGTGTGCACACGCACACACACACACACACACATACACACACACACACAATCCTTAAACAGCCCACCCCTGGGACTGATCTGGACTAAAGAGCGTCACATTCTTGCTTTACCAGAAACTGTCATCACAAATGTGTCGAAGGAGTGTGGATGGGGATTTTGCACCAAACAGAGCTCTGCAGTGTCATATTGTCACATTATCATGTCTGTGCTCACCATGGGCCTGGCATTCTCCAAGCTGCAGGCCTTATCTTGGTGACTGTATTTTGTTCCTCCTTATAAGTGGGTACGGCTCTCTTGGGTAATAGCAAGCGCAAGGAGAACAAGGTGAGCAGAAAGACACCTGAATGACCCCATTCCTTACCAGGAGTATAAGCTCAATGCAATTTCAGTCCTTGGCTTCCACTAGGAGTGATGTGCATCCACGTGATTTAAATTAACTCCATTGGCCTGAGTAGCTCACAGGGAGAAGCATCCCATCTATCGTACTCTGAACATTCACAAACCAGCAGGCCTGGGATTGCCTGCTATTCAAACCTCTCCTTGCTATTTCCCTCTTCAGGTACTACCCAGATCTCTTACTAGTACTGGGGTAGTCTGTCTCACCTCTGGGTCCCACAGTATAATGTGCTTCTGATGCTGAAATGAGCCTTTATTGAATTATTATGTCATTATCTTATAGAGAGAGGTGTGGTATTGTACACAGTTCTAGTGGGCTGGACAGGTTACTGCTGTAATAAACAAGTCCAAAAATCATTAGTGACTAGACAGAGTGGATTATGTATTACTCCCCACACAGCCCACTCTAGATTGGAAGGCTCCTGGGAGGTGAGCAGTGGGAGGGACCTCTCTTCTCTGTGTCATTCAAGACCTCAGGCTCCCTCCATCTGCTGGCTCCACCCTCCTCCAGAGCCACTCAGTTGGCGAATGGAGAATGAGAAGGTCAGGAAAGCACAAATGCTCTCAACCACCTTGGCCCAGGAGTCACACCTGTCACTTTGCTTTTATTTTCCTGGCAAATCCTACTCACTGGACCCCACCTGGAAGAAGATGAGCTAGGGAATATGGTCTTTCTGTGTGCCTGAGAAAGGGAGGACACGGAAATCACAGCCCTGAATGCAGCACCACAACCTCATATGGTCCCTGGGCAGCCCTTCCTTCAAGATAACTCACAAGCGAGGCGGTTTCCTCCAAATGTGTACACGCTGTATTATGCTTCTGACATAAGAGGTTTAGGTTTACCTTCTGTTCTTTAGACACCGCTTAGTTTTGCATTGACATTACTGGTGTTATACTGGTTTTGTCCTTTTAATTCTGTTTCTCAGTATGAGTCTATTTTCCCTCAGATCATTAGGCCTCCTTACTCCCAAGGTATTACTTGAGTTTGTATGTATGAATACATTTTTATTTTTTTATTTTTAAAGATTTTATTTATTTATTTGAGACAGAGAGAGAGAGCACAAGCAGGGGGAGCGGGAGAGGGAGAGGGAGAAGCAGACTCCCCGCTGAGCAGAGAGCCCGACGAGGGGATCACGACCCGAGCCTAAGGCAGAGCCTAAGGCAGACGCTTAACTGACTGAGCCACCCAGGCGCCCCTGTATGGATACATTTTTTAAAAGATTTTATTTGTTTATTTTATTTGAGAGGGAGAGACAGAGCACAGGCGTGAGTGGGGGGAGGGGCAAAGGGAGAGGGAGATTGAATCTCAGGCAGACATCGTGTTGAGCACGGAGCCCGACGCTGGGTTCGATCCTACAACCCCGAGACCATGACCTGAGCTAAAACCAAGAGTCAGACGCTAAACCAACTGAGCCACTCAGGTGCCCCCATATGGATACATTTTTTAAAAGTTTTATTTAAGTAATCTGAGCACCCAACATGGGGCTCCAAGTCAGGACCCCGAGATCAAGAGTCACAGGCTTTTCCAACTGAGCCAGCCAGGCGCCCCAAAGCTGTGGAGAAATGATGGGACTTTCCACCCACTGAGTGGCTGAGTTGGGAGTCACATGTCTGCCTGACCTCCAGCCTGCACTGCAACATCCTTTCTGGACCAGGCTGGGGGTAACTGTCTCTTCTATCTTCATTTCTGTGTATCCCTCCCTCCTTCATTGCAAAGCTGCTCATGGACCTTTCTTCAGATATTTCCTCCCCTCCCACGTCTGGGGCTCTGGAGTTCACTTGCATATGGGAGATACTGATTCCTATGGTAGTGCTATAAAAAGTAAAATGGGAGAACAATCAGAATTAAACTAAGATGCAGTTTTAAGTATAGTTTCATGAGATTAGAGAAATAAGAATGGAAGATTTTGACAAAGACATCTCAGAGAATCCTAAAGAGTCCTTTTCTTGTTTGGGATGTGCAGAAAAGACAGTTTTCAGAAACTGCTCTGCATAGTCAGTCAATACACACTTGCTTTGGAATTTACTTTAAATGTGTATTTGCTTTGTGTCAAGTCTTGCTTTTTCATCTGTTTTAAGAACACAGGTCTATGTAGCTGCTGCATCGAAATAAGGATCTTACTAGCCAACGTGGTGACTTCCTGGCACATTGTAAACCCAGCTAACCATCTGAGGGTGTGGCAACTTGCTTGGATACACCAAGATTTCCTTGCTCATAGAAATAATGAAAGAATCCCGGAGATCATTAACCCACACAACCGAAGAATAGTGTACTGGAGAAAATACTTGGAAGTCTCTAGTAGCTACAACTTAGAATTGGAATTTCTGGGTTGATACGTGCTGCATCCCGTCTCTGGATTGTTTTTTTGTTTCTTTGTTCTTTAAGGCCTCTTACCATTCTGTACTTGTCTCTCTCTAGGTTTGACTTGTGCAGATTCGGGCCTGCATTCCAGGATGGTTTGTTCTTGGGACCAGACCTGACCAGAAGTTGACCTCATGAGCACATCAGCCCCTCCCGCTGCCATGCTCCTCCGGAGGCTGAGGCGGCTCTCCTGGGGCAGCACCGCTGTCCAGCTCTTGATCTTAACGGTGGTGACGTTCGGCTTGCTGGCCCCCCTAGCCTGTCACCGCCTCCTGCACTCTTACTTCTATCTGCGCCATTGGCACCTGAACCAAATGAGTCAAGAGTTCCTGCAGCAAAGTTTGAAAGAGGGCGAAGCTGCCCTCCACTACTTTGAGGAGCTGCCGTCTGCCAATGGCTCGGTGCCCATCGTCTGGCAGGCCACCCCCCGCCCCTGGCTGGTCATCACCATCATCACTGTCGACAGGCAGCCTGGCTTCCACTATGTCTTGCAGGTGGTGTCCCAGTTTCACCGGCTCCTGCAACAATGCGGCCCCCAGTGCGAGGGGCACCAGCTCTTCCTATGCAATGTGGAACGTAGCGTGAGCCACTTCGATGCCAAGCTGCTGTCGAAGTATGTCCCGGTGGCCAACCGCTATGAGGGCACCGAGGATGATTATGGTGATGACCCTTCGACCAACTCGTTTGAGAAAGAGAAGCAGGACTATGTCTATTGCCTGGAGTCCTCCCTGCAGACCTACAACCCAGACTATGTCCTGATGGTGGAAGATGACGCCGTCCCGGAAGAGCAGATCTTCCCAGTCTTGGAGCACCTTCTGCGGGCTCGCTTCTCCGAGCCGCACCTCAGAGATGCCCTTTATCTGAAGCTCTATCATCCCGAGAGGCTCCAGCACTACATCAACCCAGAGCCCATGCGGATCCTGGAGTGGGTCGGCGTGGGCATGTTGCTGGGGCCCTTGCTAACCTGGCTCTACATGCGGTTTGCTAGCCGTCCAGGGTTCAGCTGGCCCGTCATGCTCTTCTTCTCCCTGTATAGCATGGGTCTGGTGGAACTGGTGGGCCGGCACTATTTCCTGGAACTGCGGCGGCTGAGTCCTTCCCTGTACAGCGTGGTCCCTGCCTCTCAGTGTTGCACCCCCGCCATGCTCTTCCCTGCCCCTGCGGCCCGCCGGACCCTCACCTACCTGTCTCAGGTGTACTGCCACAAGGGCTTCGGCAAGGACATGGCACTCTACTCACTGTTGAGGGCCAAGGGGGAGCGGGCCTACGTGGTGGAGCCCAACCTCGTGAAGCACATCGGGCTCTTCTCCAGCCTCCGGTACAACTTTCATCCCAGTCTGCTCTAGAGTGCCAAGAAATGCCTTTC
This sequence comes from Phoca vitulina, assembly GCF_004348235.1. Lineage (NCBI taxonomy): Eukaryota > Metazoa > Chordata > Mammalia > Carnivora > Phocidae > Phoca > Phoca vitulina. The sequence goes on along the minus strand of NW_022589724.1, from coordinate 4,128,721 downwards.
TGAACTTGGCCGCTTCTCGGTGATTCCGATACCGAGTTCTTTATTTCGACATGGTTGCTTGCAGTTATTTCATTGTTTCATGTTGTTAGGGATCTAGGCACTGAGACAGCTGAGAACGTACACGTCAAGAACCTTGGATTTCGTAACTCTGGCAGGAGTGGATGTTCGCCCCGAGGCGGGACCCCTCTCCCTCCACACAGCCACGCTGCCTCATGGAGTCTGACCCGCCCGCCCAGGGGGCATTTAAATACCAGTTGTGTTCTGCAATCGTCGTCAGCTCTGCTTTGTGATCGAGCTTGTGACTGCCAGAAATATTGTGCACAAAGATAATGACCGTTTTAGGATTTTAAGGGTAGGATTTGGTGAAAGGTGAGATCCTTTCGAAGGGATTTCTTTCTCACTGGGCATGAGAATGGATGTATGTCTAGAACATATGTCCAAAGAGGCAGGACCATATTGGCGGGTTCCATTTGTTTCTTTGACCTGGTGTAGTAAAAGCCGGTAAAAGCCGTTGGCGGGGCCTGACGACTTGGCGGCAGGTGATCTTGCTTCTGTTACGTGGTGTTTCTTTCCCATGCATCTGTAGCGTACTGATGGTCAGTATTGTTGTGAGAACTTTAAGGCACAGCAAGATCTGGAAGCGCCTTCTGGATCATCAAGGTCAGACTGCTTATGTTCAGTAGTGATTTCATATTGAACGTTTCTATCATATTCTGATTCTTTGAAAATTGGACTTTGAAGGATGATGTAAACTGGGTGAGCTCTTTACTAAGAGCATATCCTTTTCCCTAACTTTGCTTGCTAACCGTTCAACCTCATTATTTTTTTCCTTCTGGTTATCATGATGTTAGAGAAGCAAAAGCGTAGACTGTGAAGTCGGAAGGGCCTGAGTTTTTATTTCAGATCTCTGCCATGTCCTAGTGATGTGCACTTGGGCAAGTCATGACCACTCTGAGTCTCTGTGTCTTCACGTGTAAAATGGGGATGGCCATACCTACCTTTGAAAGTTGCCTTGAGGATCAAGTGACAGAACGTATGTAAAACACCCAGCAAGTGCTCACTTAGCCCATGGAAGGCACTTGGCAAATGCTAGTTCTTTTCTCTCCTGTAATGAGCATATAACACTCAAGTGTATTTTGGATAAAGATATTAGTGATACTGCTTCAAGTGTGTAGTAGGGCCCTAGGGCTCCCACCCGGGGGGGTAGCCATTCTGGACCAAACTCCTAGAATAAAGGCTGGCTTGTCGTTGTGATTTGTGAAGGAGATGTAGCTCAGCTTTCACCTGGCGCTGCCTCCAGCCAAGACAAAAGTAATGGTTCGTTCGAACTGGAAATGATCTGAGACTGGTCTTGAGCTTATTCCAAGACCTGCGTCTGAAAACTGTTCTCCTCCAAAGTTACACTTAAATGTCCCCTGACGATACTTACCAAGCCAGAGGCCAGTAAGTCCCCTCGTGAAGATGGATGTGGACATCGGAGGTCAAGCGTTGACGGGTCGTTTCAGCGCCACGGCTTCATTTGCTTTTGAAATTTCCAGTGAGCTTCCATCCGGAGACCCCCTGGAGAGCACTGAGACAGGACCTGGGAGTTCCACACCATGCTTTGCAGATGGACAAACTGAGGCCAAGGCCAAACTGCGGGGCTCGATCCCAGGACCCTGGGACCATGACCTGAGCCGAAGGTGAAACCGCTTCCCCAGGGTCGCTCAGCTGGACAGCAGCGGACTTCCAGCTCCGGCACTTTTCTCTTAAGCACATTCATTTTCTAAATATCCATGCCGTCAGCATCTCTTTTGTAGAACCTGATTGTAACCTGGGCGGAACAATGTCTCTGTAAGCTCCCATGGTAGAAACTCATTGTCCTGTAGGTCTTGGGGAACCAACAGGTCTACGTGTGTGTTGTGTTGTTCTCGTGAGACGTCATGTGTCGCTCAGGAATGTCCAGAGTGAGCAGAGCTTCTGGATGACTTGTCAGGATGTTCAGATTCCACTGCTTCGTTCATCCTCTCCCCATCCCTGGCTCATCCCATGTTCGGGGACAGAAGCACCCCTGGCCTGCAACTCTAAATTAGAGTCTGTTGCATTAACGATCGGATCTCCTCGGGAATGTTTTTTGCCCAGCAACAGGAAAGTTACATCTAAGCTAGCTAAGCAGAAGATAGGGAATCATTGCCGGTTGATATTTCTGCTCTTTCGGATTCAGTTGTCTACCGCATGCAGATATCTCCTCCCTTGACTCCTTCATTCTGGACGGCTAAAGCCATCTTTGCCTTGTCTAATTTCCTACGTATCCACTAAGATGCCTTCCCCCATCGATCTTAACTAGAGCCTACTGTCTTTGGACATTTTCTGCAGAGGCAAGCTCAGTTCTGCTGTCTTATCCTCACCCTCTTCTAGATCTCCGTCCCTTTTGTCCCTCATTCCTAGAGTCCAGTTTTTGTGTGCTGTCCTTGGTTAGGACAGCTGGCAGCTTTACACCAAAGCTGAAGTCTCGTTTAATCCTAAGCAAGGGGGCTAGAGGAGAACTAAAGGACATAGGTCACCAGGAGGGTGAAGGTCTCTAACAGAACCTGCTCACCCTTCAGGGTTTAAATAATTGTCAGGCCTAAGAAGTTCCCTATTGCGACTGGGTATATTTGCATAGACATATCAGTTCAAATTAGAACACCTGTTCCACTGAGGCATCCTGAGAAGACTTTTGTCATTCTCTCTCATTCCTTTTTTTTTTTAAGATTTTATTTATTTATTTGACAGAGGGAGACACAGTGAGAGAGGGAACACAAGCAGGGGGAGTGGGAGAGGGAGAAGCAGGCTCCCCGCAGAGCAGGGAGCCCGATGCGGGGCTCGATCCCAGGACCCTGGGACCATGACCTGAGCCGAAGGCAGACGCTCAACGACTGAGCCACCCAGGCGCCCCTCTCTCTCATTTCTGTGGATGGACTTTTCTAATGTGAATAGTATCAAAACTACACACACACACACACACACACACCCCATTTTGGAGTCCCAAGGTAGCCATTCACAATTATGGGCTGTTGGCTTAAAAATTCATAACTGATTTTGTTGTATTTCTTAAGTGGAAACATTTGAATTGTGCATTCCTTTTTATTGTTGTTTAAAGAAAAAAGGGTGAGAATGCAACCGTGCAACTGGAGAATACAAATCGGATTAATATGATGATAGGATTAATCTAATTTACCTTGGATACACTCCTTATTTGGTAGAACTTATTTAGTTGGTAACTTAAATTTGGGTAGAGAGGCATTCTAACTGGAGTTGATTGCTGTGGGATTTTTATATACCCTACGAAACATTGTGAGTTACAGTAGTACACAATATGAAGTTGGCTAATTTTAAGTCACATGAACCACTTGGATATTTTTATCCCAACTACAGTGAATTTGCTGAGAAATGCTCATTAACTGGCACGGGTTTTGTTTTTGTTTTTAGGTTGGATTTTATTTGGAAAACCTTTGGGGGCTATGTCAAAGATGATCGATAATGTAATTAAAAAGTACTTAATGTATTAGAACTGCAGTGGAAATGTGCTGTGGCTTCCAGCTCTCTCCAGGACTTGGGTTGTAGCATTGTCGTGAGTCATCACTCTTAAGAATGGGGATTTTTGGCTTAGAACTTAACAGATTTTCTTGATTTTTTTCCCTAATGCCCTACACAGAAATGTGAGTGAATGAACTGATTCAAAAGAGGCAGCTCTACTAATAATCTGGGGTAAAAGCAGATGAAAATCCAAAGCCAAATGATGAATTTATGCAAAAGAAACACGGAACAGATGGTGTAAGTATGTAGGAATGGGGTAGCTTTAAGATGTCTGAGAGATGGAAGAGGAAGACAAAGATGTAGAGTGAAGCAGAGGATCTCACATTTGTCACCTGTTTCTGTGTGTCCCAAACTCCATATGTAATAAATTCCTTTTTTTTTTAAGATTTTATTTTTAAGTACTCTCTACACCCAACATGGGGCTCAAACTCACAACCCCAAGATCAAGAGTCATATGGTCCACTGAGCCAGCCAGGCGCCCCTGTAATAAATTCTTCCTGTGTGTCCCACTGTCATGAAATCTTTATAGGACCAGCCTATGGAGAATGCATAGGAACTAAATAATGAATAGTCAGTGTTCTAGATAAATAGTTCATTACTTTGCTAGGACCTGGCTTCCTACTGCATTTAGAATAAAATTCAGCCCCCCTACATTCCCTTCCAGGCCAGGTGGAATCTTGCCCCTGCAAACTGTCTGACTTATGTCTTATTACCACTCCCATCCTTGTTCTCCAGGCTCTAACCACACCAGCTTGCGTTCACTTGCTTAGACTTGCTGCACTGATTCTTACTGCAAGGCCTTTGTGTGGCCATCCTCTCTATCTGGAACACTTTTCCTGTGGCTGAATCTTTCCTATAATCTAGGCCTCAACTTAATTTTAATCCTTCCCAATAGACTTCCCATCCTCTCTAAAGCAGTCGTCCCCCTTCCCGACCCCCAAGCCCATCTATCACTTACCCAGTTTGATTCTCTTCAAAGCTCTTGTCATGACTGAAATTCCCTTATTATCTTGGGATATTTCCCCCTTCTTCTCCCCCCACAGGATATAAACTTCCCAATATCTGGACTCTTCCTTTTTATTTATGCTGTATGCCCTGGAACAATACCTGACACATAGTAGGAAATGAGTGAATGAAAGAGGAAGGAAGGAAGGAAAGAAAGGCAAGCAGGAAGGAAGGGAAGAAAAGAAAAAGAAGGGTAGAAAGGGTAGAGGGGTCCACAGTGGAACTGCCTATGGAAAAGAGAAATACTAGTAGAAGAGAAAAGGGACTAGGGAGGAAAATTTAGGAGAGACAGAGTAGAGTCCAGGTAGTGAGAGTTGGTTATGATGTACAATTCTGACTCCACTGAAAAGCTTTTTACATGCATTCCAGGCAGAGGGAATGACAAGCACGAAAAGGAACTTTTGACACCAACCACACAGCTGCTGTTTTGGGTTGTTATGGTTTTATTTCTAGTGTGTGCATTGGGAGTTGTGGGGGCGGGGAGGGTCCTGTGTGTTACTGTCAGGCGAAGGCTGGGATTTTCCTTTTGGGCTGCAATCTTCCTGGTGCTGCCAGTGGGAATCATCTAGATATGAACACCACGCATGGTGGGTCCACGGCCTCTTCTAGGACTTTTAGGCCAAGAGGCTGGAAAGAGAGTGACAGAACAATCCCCACACTGTACCGGTGAACTCAGGTTATAGGGGTGAGTGGCTCTGGGTGGTAGGAGTGGTCTTTGGCAAAACATTATATGATTTAACACAAACCAAGAATAGAGACGTAAAGCTTCCCAGAGACGAGACGTGAGGAACAGGCCACTCTTAGAGGATCGTTTTTCTTTCTTTTTTTCTTTTTTTTTTTTTAAAGATTTTATTTATTTATTTGAGACAGAGAGAATGAGAGAGAGAGAGAGAGAGAGAGCACATGAGAGGGGGGAGGGTCAGAGGGAGAAGCAGGCTCCCTGCCAAGCAGGGAGCCCGATGTGGGACTCGATCCAGGGACTCCAGGATCATGACCTGAGCCGAAGGCAGTCGCTTAACCAACTGAGCCACCCAGGCGCCCCGAGGATCGTTTTTCTGATACATGACTTTTGGGTTATTTTCTGTTCTGTTAGCATGGCTTTGTTTATTTTTTTTTTAAAGATTTTATTTATTTATTTGACAGAGAGAGAGACACAGCGAGAGAGGGAACACAAGCAGGGGGAGTGGGAGAGGGAGGAGCAGGGAGCCCGATGCGGGGCTCGATCCCAGGACCCCGGGACCATGACCTGAGCCGAAGGCAGACCTTTAACGACTGAGCCACCCAGGCGCCCCGTAGCATGGCTTTGTTTAAATGGGAATTCTCCGCAAAAGTTGAGTCCTCTGCAAAACTCATACACTGGCAACACTTTAGACAAAGAATATATGGCACCCCAATTTGGTTTTATCCAGAAAAAGCTGTAAGCTGTGGCATTGCTGTGACTCCAAGACCTGGTTGCTTGTACAGTTAGCAGCCCATATTTTATTTTATTTTTTTAAAGATTTTATTTATTTACTTGACAGAGAGCCCAAACAGGGGGAGCAGCAGAGGGAGAAGCAGCAGAGGGAGAAGCAGGCTCCCCGCCGAGCAGGGAGCCCGATGCGGGGCTCGATCCCAGGACCCGAGGATCATGACCTGAGCTGAAGGCAGACAGACGCTTAACCGACTGAGCCACCCAGGCGCCCCTGGAGGCCCATACTTCAGAAACACAAGTCAACTAGTCTGTGTAGATTTCTTTCTAGCACCATGTTTGGGCAATTCCTCTTGTCCTTCTCAACCATACTTTGCCAGCCCTAATATATCCGGAATCCATAGCCAGCTAGGGTTCACCAAATGAAGGTTGGCTTCCATCTAGCTCCTCCTGCAAGGGAGTTTATGATAAAGGAGGCAGGGTCCCTGGAATCTACACGTGGAGTGCTCTCCTTTTGAACAAGAAGAGGAAAAATCATCTAAATTTTAAAAGTTATTAAAAAAAATAATGGTGTCTATCACATTCATAATCATAGTTCATGTATTATTCTGCAAGGAATTACATCAAGCAAAGTAATCATATGTAAATCTAAATATAGTGTTTTATCTCCATCTTAAAAAATGCCTAAATCACATTAGCAATATTCATTCAGATGACTCAAGTTGTTTTCTCATTTTAAAATGTTTTCCCAGTTTTACTGAGAAATAATCGACATATATCACCGCATAAGTTTAAGGCATACAGCATGCTGGTTTGATTTACATATATTATGAAATGATTACCATGATAGGTTCAGCTAACATCCATCTTGTCATATAGGTACAATAAAAAGAAAAAACAAGAAAAAAACTATTTTTTCCTTGTCATGATTTTTTTTAATTTCACTGCACTATTAGCTGAAACACCCCACTCTGCAGAAACACACTCCCATATCTGAAACAGAAAAAGCTTTGAAGAGATTAGAATCACATTATCTTTCATTTTATCAGTTAACACCAGAGGAAGAAAACTTAGCCAAATTAACCCCTACAGTCACGCTTAAATATGAATCCTCACACTAAGGCAGAGACACACATTAAAATTCAAAATTACATCTCATACATCAGGAAGGTGCGTTGCAAATTTTGCAGGTTGGTTTCAGTGCAGGAGATGGTTGTAGCATAAGGATGCATTTAGCTGCAAATAACAGAATCCAGTCTCCCAGGGCCTCAGGCAATAATGATGTTTGATTGTATCACCTAAAAAGCAGTCTGGAGAAGGCAGGCTCAGTAATGCAATGGTGTCATTCAGGACCCAGGTTCTGTCTCTCCTTCTTGTCCGCCATCTTTCGCTCATTGGCTACTGCAGCTTTGAATACTACATCCTCACAGGGCTACATTCAAAGATGGAAGAGACTGGGGTAGAAAAAAAACTTTCTCCTTGTGAAGTTCTATGTTTCTTTTCCAGGAAGAACAATTTCAGGACGTCTCCCTGAGACCTCTCCTTTTGTTTCATTGGCCAGATATGGGCCAGGCCCTCTCTTTGACCAGTCCCAGCCAAAAGGAATTTGGATAAACCCAATCCCAAATCCCTCCATTTTAGCTTAGGTGGGGGCTTATCTTTCTTGACCTCAAGGGCTCTCTACCCATCACCCAAATAGAATGGGGCTTTTGTTAGCCAGAAAGATGGATGTGGATTGCTCATGGTCAAAATGTGAACAGTGACGGACCTGTTTCTGGAGGAAGTAGTCAAGACTTAATATTTTTCCTGCTCTTGCCGCTTTGTATGATATTTAGAAATTGAAGCGACATGGAGATTTATTTTATTTAGATTAGATTTATTTAACCATATAGTCACAGAGTTATATCATAGGAGCCTTTAAAAAAGATACTGCTACAAGATTGTTTTGGAGTGTCAAAAGCTGTGAGAGGCTTAACTTGTCAAATTCCTAGAAGCCCATAAGACTTCATTTTCTTCCCAGTATGATAAGACATCTATCTGAGCTGCTGAACAGGAAACATCATGGAAACAATAAGATCATTGTTGCTAGTTTCAAGGAAGTATAGATATTCAAACTCAAACTGGACAAGGGGATTGACCAGTTGACAACTGAAGATCATGCTTTCTACTTATTGTTGAACTGTTCTGAATTACTGATTTGGGGCACACCAAGAGCTTTTTATTTTTTTCCAAATTCACAATTTTAGAAAGTGGTCACATAAATGTCGATATATAGTATGAACTGTGCTATAAATTTCTGAAACAGGCAAATATTAATATGTCTACATTAGAAAGTATTTTCCTGTCTGTATTCAGTTTCATGAGAAAACTGTGAAATTGAAATCATGTTTCAATTGAAATCAGTGAAATTATGTTCAACAAGAAAACTCAGCATCCTTGGCAGTTTAGAGGTAGGTCTGACATGAACTCTAGGGAGATCCTGAAATTTCTAGCAATCTCTTCAGCAGTGTTTGGCAGTTCACTCTTTAAGAAAGGAATAAAGATGAAGATAAGAACCACAATCAGTTCTAGAATTGCAAGCTCTCCCCAACAAAAGATATCCCCCCAATTCAGTCAATTAATACTAGTGACACCTAGTCTCACCAGCCTGTGAGTGCAAATGAAGTCATGTTAACATTAAATAATGCAGTTTCCTTTGTTGACACACTCTTCCCCACCCCCTAAAATCCTCACTCAAATATTTCTTGAGAACCTCCAAAAAGGTACCTTACATGTATGTGTCACATAGCAATTTGCTATCCACAATTACCACACAGCATCTATCTTGTCTTTCCGCTCCTATTCTGGCCCCACACTGCCTGCAAAGTAACTCTAAAGGGCCTCTCCTTTCCCTGCTATGGTAGTCTGTGCCAGGGTTACTATTTTTTAATGCTTACCGAACTATCAGTCCTGGAGGCTAAGCCAGACTTTGGCACAACAAGAACAAATGCTAAAGTCTCAGCAACAAAGGTTTATTTCTCACTGCCATAAAATCCAATAAAGATCTGGGCAACCCTTTAGGACAACTATTTTCCATGTAGCAACTCAAGAATTGAGGCTGAGAGAGGTTTCACCATCATGTAGCTGCCCCATCAGGAGCAGGAAACCTCCTTGGTCAACCAAGCAGGCTTAAAGAAAGATAAAGAAAAGACTTGCTCATTACTCAACAGCTCTTTGCGTCAGACTGCAAATGGCCAGAACCGTGGCCTCACTGAACTGCAAGAGGGCTGAAAAATACAGAGAGGTCCTCCATATATATGAAAGAGGAGAAGAACAGTAGTGAAACAGTATTTGGTGAACAGTAGTAATACCTACTTTACAGGTCAGTGCTGGGTTCTGGGAAAAAGTGGAAACAATGACCCTCTCCATTTTTGTTTTTTAAGATTTTTTAAATTTATTTATGTATTAATTTAGAGAAAGGGAGAGAGAGAGAGTGCAAGCAGGGGGAGGGGCAGAGGCACAGGGAGAGAGGATCTCAAGCAGACTCCCCACTGAGCACGGAGCCCTATGCGGGGCTCAATCTCAGGACCTGAGATCACAACCTGAACCGAAATCAAGAGCCGAACTTTTAACTGACTGAGCTACCCAGGCGCCCCTCTCTCTCCAGTTCTGTGCTCTGTTTTGTCACCTGATCCTCAAATCAGTACTGCTTATGTCCAGAGTCCCAGAAACTTTCTCATGAGTAAGCTCCATTGTCAGTGTTTAATCCATCATTTTTTCTTTGTTAGGAGCTTCTTTCTTTCTTTTTTTAAGATTTTATTTATTTATTTGGCAGAGAGAGAAAGAACACAAGCAGGGAGAGCAGCAAGCAGAGGGAGAGGGAGAAGCAGACTCCTCGCTGAGCAGGGAGCCCGATGCGGGGCTCCATCCCAGGACCCTGGGATCATGACCTGAGCCAGAGGCAGACGTTTAACAACTGAGCCACCCAGGCGCCCCAGGAGTTTCGACATAGTCCAAGAATGGGGACACAATGCTGCGCCATCTCTCTCTCTCTTTTTCATGACAAATCGGCATACACCCCTTTGTTTCTAATCCTCCTTCAGACAGTGTCTGACGTGTTCACTACTGTATCATTAAGTCACAGCCCAGTACCTGGAACTCCAAAGTGTGTTAATGAATGGATGGCTGGAGGGATGGAAGAGGGGGGCGGATCGATGAATCATAGTTCTGTCTCCACCCAGAGAGGAAGCTCAAAGGAGGCCTGTTACCACTTTCTATTTACCTCTGGAACCTCTGGCACTTCGACCCTAGCTGCGGTCCTTCTATCTTGGACACCATTTTTACCTCTTTTTTGGGGGCTCCCTTTGGACCGGGACCTTGTTTAAGATTAACTATGGGAGGGTGAGCGTTTCAGTTTAGTGGCTTGAAATCCTAGCACTCAGACAACTTCAGGGATTCCTAATTAAGGGATGTGCACATGAGAACAATAACTACATGGAAAACGAAATACCTTTTTATTAACTGATAAGTAAGCACCCAATTGTCTGCCAGGGCAGACATCTTGGTTAAGCCAAATTAGATTATGCTGTTTAGGCCTGTCACTCGGGGGTGATGGAAAGGTCTGGAATAGACCAGATGCAACTGATGCTGAGGCACTTAGGTAGAATGGTGAACGGCCAGGCCCCAACCCAGTGCACTGTAGTAAAGGGACTGTTTGCAGAAGAGGGAATTTCAGCTGGGACAGTCCACCCTCTCGTAGAACGGTTTCGGGTAACGTCCCTGTGCTTTCAGAGTGTGAGCAATCCCTCCTCCCTCCAGAAGCAGCTGGTGAGAAGGGTGGACAGAAGGTGTGGGAGCAGCAGAGGGAGCAGAGACGCTCCCTCCCCTCCCCTACAGGCCAATGTGGAAAAGGGAGGAGAGCTGGCTGGGGATTCCCCATCTCCTCTTCCCCTCTTCCATGCCTAGCTCTTTACCCTTCTTCCTCTTGAATGCCATCTTCTTTCTCCCCTTTGCCCAAACCCTTCGGTCCTTTACACGGGGTCACACCCATTCCACTCCATGACAGACTGTCTCCAGAACTCCAGTCTAGGCCACTGTCCTCGCTCTACTACACCTGCTTGTTAGAGACAAGTGCAAACTGTAAGCTTATTACTGCATTTTTGTACAAAGTCCTTTTTTTAAAAAAAAATACAAAACTTACTACACATTAACACTGGTATGTGGATACACTTTCTAATTTTTTTAAGATTTTATTTATTTATTTGTCAGAGAGAGAAAGCGCACAAGCAGGGGGAGCAGCAAGCAGAGGGAGAAGCGGGTTCCCCGCTGAGCAGGGAGCCCGATGCAGGACTCGATCCCAGGACCCTGAGATCATGACCTGAGTTGAAGGCAGATGCTTAACTGACTGAGCCACCCAGGCATCCCATGGATATGCTTTCTTTTGCCTATACATGGGTTTCTGATCAAGTGGCCCACTATGAACGTTCTTGGGAGCCTTACCACAAGGAATAGCCTGCAGCTAGATTCTGCCGCTGAGCTAAGGTCCCCATCTCCTTTACATGTTTGCTATGAAAATAACAAAAAGTTCTTCCATAATCATAATAAAAAAAAAGTAACTTGGGGAAAAAAGACTGAAAGTTTGGCCATGATAGAGGCACTGTGAGAGGAAAGACTTTGGATGGGGCAGAGTTAATATTTCCCTGCCTGGCTTCTTTCTCTCAACCCCTCCCACTCTCTCCCAATTATATGCCATTATTTCCCCCATTCACCTTCATTTCTGCTAGCCTGAGTAAGTGTAAAGAGTCTTTGTCTATGCCATAAGTACCAACCTATTTAGATAGCTGTTGGTTAACATCGATCTTCTTCGGTTTCCAACTAATTGTGCTGTTTATCTAATAGTTCTGTCAATAAAATTTTAGAATAGAAAAATAGAGAGCAAAATGCCTCAAAGCATTCTCATAACTGCAGAAACTTTACAAGGAAAAAAAAAACTGAAGAAGCTAAAAGACAAGTAACATACAGACACTCCACCCAGAAGATGGCAAATAAGCACATGAAAAGATGCTCGAAGTTATTAGTCATTAGGCAAATACAAATTAAAACCACAATGAGATACCCCCACACATGCACTACATGGCTAAAAAAAAATTTTTTTAATGACCATACCAAGCGTGGGTGAGGATGTGGAGCAGCTAGACTCTCATACACAGCTGGTGGGAACATAAGATGGGACAGCCACGTTGAGAAACCAGTAGGTGGTTTCTTGAAAAGTTCAACATACACCTACCATTTGATCAGCTCCGGCCATTCCACTCCTAGGTATTTATCCCAAGAACAATGAAAACATATGTCTCCATGAAGACTTGTACATGGATATTTATAGAGCTTTATTTATAATTTCAGTTAAAAACTGAAAACCACTCAAATGTCTATCTGCAGCAAGCAGGTAAACACAGAAGGACATCCGTCTAACGGAATACTAGTCAGCAACGAAAAGCTTGAATATGGGTGAATCTCAAAATAATTACGCTGAGTGAAAGAAGCCAGAGCAAACACACACAAAAGCATGTATTGTATGAGGTCATTTGTGTAAAACTCTAGAAGATAAAAACTAATCCCTATAGGGACAGGAAGCTTGAAGATGAGATGGGATGAGGTAGGGAGGAAGGGTTTATAAAGGTACATGAAGAATATTCAATATCTTGATTCAATATCTTGATTGCAGTGATGGTTTCATGGGTGTATACGTGTCAAAACGTCAGATGTTACACTTTACTAATGTGCAGTTTTATTATGTCAATTATATCTCCATAAAATTGTTACTTAGAAAAGACTCACATAGTGGTTTTTGCACCAGACAAAGATGAAGAGGTGGCTTGCATCTTTTCATTAAGTTTCAAACTGCTCTTGAAAAGCTCTTTTCAAGAGTGTAGGTCAGCAGAGAGGAGGGTGAATGTGGTGGGTTATCTATCACCTCACTGTGCTTTGATCTGTTGGTTTCTTTAGAACTTCTCTAAAGACTTATTTCAAAAAAGCCCAGATTTAAGAAACAATGGAAAAAGCCTTTAAAATTTGCTGGATCATCTGATCTTTAACGCCCACTTAGTTATAACATTTTATGAATCTAAAGTTCTATAAATGAATTACGTATACTATCCCTTTGATTTGAAGATGCCCTCAAGTATAAAAGACATGCCATATCTCAAGCTTTTAACAGCTTTTTATGGAGGATAAAAGCAAAAGCAATAAAATTACACTTCTTATAAGATTCACTCCAACTTCAAAAATATTAGAAAGTACGATAGTCTTTGTAGCAAGTAGTCCCAAGGCTGTCGGGAAGGATGCATAGGGCCCGCCTTTGTAAGCTCAAGGTGCCCCTGTGTGGTCTCAGCACTGTGGCTAGTCTCAGGCACAGTCTCTCAATGAAGAAGCAGCACATTAAAACCCCAAACTTCATACTTAGTATAAGTTTCCTCTTTGCCTGGAATCTGTAGAAGCCCTGATGCTAGGGTTGTACCCAGAACCCATCTTATCTTTTAAAAATGTGAATTGGTTTCATTTATGCAAATTGGGTCACAAATCATCATGGAAATGCAAATCAAAACCACAATAGGATATCACCTCACACCTATTAAATGGCTATTATCAAAAAGACAAGAGGGGCGCCTGGGTGGCTCAGATGGTTAAGCATCTGCCTTTGGCTCAGGTCATGGTCCCGGGGTCCTGGGATCGAGTCCCGCATCAGGCTCCCTGCTCTGCAGGAAGCCTGCTTCTCCCTCTGCCTCTGCCTCTCTCTCTGTGTGTCTCTCATGAATAAATAAATAAAATCTTAAAAAAAAAAAGGGGGGGGGTGCCTGGGTGGCTCAGTTGGTTAAGCGACTGCCTTCGGCTCAGGTCATGATCCTGGAGTCCCTGGATCGAGTCCCGCATCGGGCTCCCTGCTCGGCAGGGAGCCTGCTTCTCCCTCTGACCCTCCCCCCTCTCATGTGCTCTCTCTCATTCTCTCTCAAATAAATAAATAAAATCTTTAAAGAGTGTTTCTCACTTTCCATAAAAAAAAAAAAAAAAGACAAGAGATCACAAATGGTGGCAAGGATGTGGAGAAAAGGGAACCCTCATGCACTGTTGGTGGGAATGTAAATTGGTGCAGCCACTATGGAAAACAGTACGGAGGTTCATCAAAAAATTAAAGATAGAACCACCGTATGATGCAGCAATTTCATTTCTGGGTATACATCCGAAGAATTGAGATCAGAATCTAAAAGAAATATCTGCACTCCTGCAGCCATTGCAGCATTCTTTACAATAGCCAAGTCATGGAAGCAATCTAAATGTCCATCAACAGATGAATGGACACAGAAAATGTGTTGTACACATACGATGGAATATTAGCCTTAAAAAAAGAAGGAAGTCTTGCCAATTTTGAAAACATGGATGAACGGAGAGGAAGTAAAATAAGCTAAACACAGACAAACACTACATGATACCATTTATATAAGGAATCTAAAATAGTCAAACTCATTGAACAGCGAGTAGAATGGTGACTTCTAGCATCTGGGGGTTGCTGGAGGGGGAAACAGAAAAGTATTAATCAAATGGTAAAGTTTCAGTTAGCAGTGAGCTTATACCAATGGTACACTTTAAAACTTGATAAGATCTTAGGTTAAATCTTCTGTTAAACCTTGGGGTGCCTGGGTGGCTCAGCTGGTTAAGCAGCTGCCTTCGGTTCAGGTCATGATCCCAGGGTCTTGGGATTGAGTCCTGCATCGGGCTCCTTGCTCAGCGGGGAGCCTGCTTCTCCCTCTCCCTCTATTGCTCCCCCTGCTTGTGCTCTCTCTCTCTGTCAAATAAATAAAATCTTTAAAAAAAAAAAGAAAAAAGAAAATCTTCTGTTAAACCTTTGCTAAGATCTTATGTTAAACGTTATCACATACAAAAAGTAATAATAATTAAAGAGGGTGGGAGGAAACTTTTGGAGGTGATAAATATGTCTGGTATATATTGTGGTGGTTTCATGAATGTATACTTATCTCTAAACTCATCAAGTGGTATACATTAAATAAGTACAGCTTTTATATGTCAAAAAAGAAATAAACCAAATTTAAATTAAGTGAGAAAAATTGTCCATATCTCCCTTCATTTGGATATCATACAAACTGAGAGACTCCATCTTAACTTTCCATTGAGACAATCAGAGACTATTTTAGACTTCCTTATGTAAGAGTATGCAAATGGAAACATTGACAGATTATAAAAATATACATGATGAAAAGAAGGAAATCCATCTAGGAATTAGAGACGTATTTTCCTATAAAATATAGTTGCTGCAATTAAATACATTCTAGAAAATTTCTGATTCACGTTTTTGCCAAATTCTCAAGAGAACCTGACTCAACAAATCATGTAGTCATGAAATGATAATGAAAACATTAATAAATAATAAAATGGAAATATCCAAAATTATCTGTTAGTTGTGGTGAGTGGTAAGTATGTCGGGGTCCCAAATTTTTGAACCCTGTCTTGACACCTCCTTTCAATACCTTGGCAAAGGCCACCCCCTTAGAGTACATGTGCACAAGCGACTATTATGGGAAAATCATCCCCAAATCCTGATGTCGTCTATCCTCGTACGTTGGGCTAGGAAATATGACTTGTGCCTAGATGAGTCATCCTCCTGCCTGGTGGGACTTCACTCTGGTTCTTGCTTCATCTTTGAAGAGAAGGAAGCAAATTTTTCGAGTGGGAGGAGGACTCAGACTCCTCCTACGGTACCAGCTTGAAGAGGAGGGAAGCGATTCAATAGGAAACATCTAAAAAGACCAAGAGGCACCCGAGCATTTATCTTAACCCAGTTCTATTGAAGCGATCTCTACCCTGACTAGAACTAGCAAGCACCTCAGATCTCAGAGAAAGAGCACGAGCTCCCTCTAGAGGACAGAGCACAATCCTGCACTTCCCCACTAGGTGCTCCCCATACGCTTACCTGGGATTTTACTTCCCTTCTCCAGAAAAGGCGTGGGAGACTCCCTTACTGCTATGAGCATACCTCTCTTACAATACTTATCACAGGGCATTATTTGTTACAGCCCATCTCTCCCCTGCAGGTGTGAGCCCCGAAGGAAACCAGAAGATGTCATCTCCAAAAATGTCACTTTGACATCAAGATTATTTTGTGTTAAGCCAACCTAAAAGACAGCAGATGCAAAAAGGACACTCTGACCTTCCTTTTTATTCCTGAAAGCAGGAGATGAAAGTCCTGTGTGAAAGATGCCTCCCCTATAACAGAAGGAAAGAAAAATTCTTATCACCAGAGATGGGAGACTAGGCTGAGAGAAATCTGTAAAAACCAACCTTGTTAAACTAACCCTTCCATCTCAGTCACTTCTCCACCATTGACTGTCCCAACGCTTTGTCTTTTCATGTTTCCACAATTTACTACTTTTGCTCAATTAGTGTACGGACATTCATCTCTAACTGCTTCTCTGGGTCTTCATTTTCCTGTGGGGCCTCCCATCTGCATGTGAAAATCTGTTTGCTTTTCTCCTGTTAACCTGTTTTATGTTGATTCAATTCTCAGGCCCAGCTGAGGAGACCCTACGAGGGGAGAGGTCAAGTTTCACCTCCCCTTCAGCCCTTGACTGGAACACAGTCGGCCGTCAGCGATGGTACTTGGAGGAATGGAAGCATCTGTAAGAAACAAAAACTGTTTAACCACATTCTTATCTTGCAATGTTCAGTTATTTTTTCTACTTTCTCTTCTGTTCTTTTATCTCTGTCACATACTATAATTAGCATTTTATATGGCCCTTGCATATGCCATATTTCATTGAATTCTTACAGTTCTGTTGGGGGCATATATCTGTGCCTGCCTTTACTAGATGAGAAAACTGACATTCATACTGGTGAACTGAGTAGTCGAAGGTCCCAGAGCCAGGCAGTTTGCCTATGGCCTTTTCTCTGTAGCCCAAGGACAAACATTCAGGAGGCAGCAAGACAGGGATACTCCGAAGTGGATGCCCCAGCAGGCAGTCCACAAACCACAAGAGGTCACTAGGGGATAAAAGACCACAGTTTCTCTGAGCAGAATCTATCTGGCTGAACACATTAATTTTTAGGGTGTTTGTTAGCAATGGCAGGAATCATAGGGACTGAGTGATCTGAGAGGATACCAGAGTTCTGGATTGATTGTAGACATTGATTTGCCCAAGATGTAAAGGAAAACAGTTCTTTTGCCAATCATTCCAACAGCTGTTGTTTTAGGAATTATCTTGTCAGCATAGAAAGCGTGAATAGAAAGAAGTGGTTAAGCACCAGGGCGTGGGAGTCATATCTGCTGGGGTCATGTCTCAGCTCAGTATGACCTTGGGCAAGTTACATAAGCTCTCCACTTCCTCATCTGGAAAATGGTGAGGATGAGGAAAATAACCTACTAGTAGAAGGAGGTATGTAACGTGCTTGGTTCGTGTTAAAGGCTAAATAAATGCTAGTGGTTCTTGTGTCCGTGGTTGATAGTGGAGGGGATGTGAGTTCACTTTGGGGCCCTTTAAGTTTGAGGTGGTGGAACATTAAAATGGAGACGAACCAAGAGCAGAGTGAAGTGCGTGCAGTCACAAGTAGCTTACGGAGGGGATTAACCAGATGTTCTCTCTGGGTTATGCAATCTGGAAGTATGTTTTGGGGTCTTTTTTTTTTTAAGATAGATTCTATTTTATAAACAGTAACGCGTTTTTATAAGAACCTTCAGGAAGTGCTACTATAGACATGGATCAGACATGAAGAAAAAGTACATGAGTATAATTAAATGGTATCTATGAGATGCCAAAATATTTAAATGAGGAGATGAGGAAATAGGAGGTTATCTGGCTGACATTTGGCATCATGAGAAATTTCTAAAAATACTTTATTATTCATTTATTCATCCTCATCACATAGCTGCTGCCTTTTTAAAAAAGATTTTATTTATTTGAGAGAGAGAGAGAGAGAGCACAGAGGGAGAGTGCGAGGGAGAAGCAGACTCCCCGCTGAGCAGGGAGCCCGACGTGGCGCTCGATCCCAGGACCCTGGGATCATGACCTGAGCCGAAGGCAGATGCTTAACAACTGAGCCACCCCAGCGCCCTGGTTTGGAACATTTTTATTATTCTTTTACGTTTCCCTCACAGAATTCTATCTAAATAGAATTATATATGATATATTTTTAGACTTGGAAGTCTTATTATTCACTGTATCATACTTCTCTGCAACCAACTTAAAAAAAAAACTTTCTTAGTTTTCTGTAACCTTAAGACTTTAAGGCAGCACTGTTCACAGGTGGCTCTAAACACTTGAGATGAGACTACAGTAAGTAAAGAACTAAACTTTTAATTATATTTTCATTTTAAAATTTAAATAGTTTTCTAGGGGCGCCTGGGTGGCTCAGTCGTTGAGCGTCTGCCTTCGGCTCAGGTCATGATCCCAGGGTCCTGGGATCGAGCCCCGCATCGGGCTCTCTGTTCGGCCGGGAGCCTGCTTCTCCCTCTCCCACTCCCCCTGCTTGTGTTCCCTCTCTAGCTGTCTCCCTCTCTCTCTGTCAAATAAATAAAATAAAATCTTAAAAAAAAAAAAAATAGTTTTCTAATTTCCTTCATAGAGATCTTACCTATTTGTTAGGTTTTTTTCTAAGTAATTTGTGTTGTTTGATGCTCTTGAAAATTACTTTTTTTGGAAAGTTACTTTTTAAAAGATATGTTTTCTGTTTTTTGATGGTATTTGAAAAGACATTTGCCCTTTGATACCGATTTTGTATCCTGCAACCTTACTAAACTATGATTAATTCCTTTTTTTTTTTAAGATTTTATTTATTTATTTCACAGAGAGACACAGCAAGAGAGGGAACACGAGCAGGGGCAGTAGGAGAGGGAGAAGCAGGCTTCCCGCAGAGCAGGGAGCCCGATGCGGGGCTCGATCCCAGGACCCTGGGATCATGACCTGAGCCGAAGGCAGATGCCTAATGACTGAGCCACCCAGGCCCCCCTAAACTATGATTAATTCTAATAATTACTCCATCCAAGCAGACAATCTTATCATCTACAAATAATGAACAGTTTTGTTTCTTCATTTCTAAACTTTATACTTTTTATTCTTGTCTTAATTCACTGGCTAGGACAATACTGAACAGAAGTGGTGATACCAGGGACCTTTGTCTTACTTCTTATCCTAAACAAAATTTTTCCAGTATTTCACCATTAACGATGATGCTTGCTATTGGTTTTTCATAGATACTTTTATTAAAGGGCAGTTCCTTCTGTCGATAATAAGTCTTGAATCACGAGTTTTGTCTGACAACGTCCTCTAAGAAATGATTATTTTCCCCGTTTAATCTGATAATGTAGCCACTTACATTATTTGATCTTCTCATGATAAACTAAGTTTGCAGTCCTGAGATAAACCCATGTCATGGTTACTTGTTCAAGTTATTGTATTCAACTGGCTAAGATTTTCTTCAGAACTTTTCCATCTATGTTCACTAAAGAGATTGGCTGTAATTGTCCTCTTTCATACTATCTTGCTAGGTTTTGGCTGCAGATTTATGGAAGTCTCATAAATAAGTTGGGTAGTGTCCGCTCTTTCTGTACTCCGGAATGGTACTGACTCAAATCAGAAGCATTTGTTCCATGGTTCATACAAACCAATAAAATTGTGTGACCTTAGAATTATCCTTGTGGTAAGATCAACTTCGGTTGCTATTTCTTTAATGATTATTCTATTTTCTTCTTGAGTCATTTTTGTTAGTTACATTATTCCAGTAATTGCTCATTTTAGCTAGGTTTCCAGATATGTAGGTAACAAGTTTCTTTCTTTTTTGTTTTTTTTTTTTAAGATTTTATTTATTTGACACAGAGAGAGAGAGAGAGAGAACACAAGCAGACAGAGCAGCAGGCAGAGGGAGAGGGAGAAGCAGGCTCTCACTAAGCAGAGAGCTGGACTTGAGGCTGGATCATGAACCCAGCTGAAGGCAGATGCTTAACCAACTGAGCCACCCATGCGCCCCAGTAACAAGTTTCTTGAGATCCTTCTTGCCTTTTTAATACCCTTCCTTTCATTCTTAACATTAATAAAGGAAAAAAGAAGACAAGTAAACAGTCTTGGCAAAGGGTTTGCCATTTTATTCATCTTCTCAAAGAATCAACTTCTACCTCTATTTTGTTTCATTTGTTTCTACTCTTATCTTTTCTTTGGGTTTATTTTGTCTTTCAACTTGAGTAGCTTAGCTCAATTTTCAGTCTCTTTGCTACTGTGATATAAACATTTAGAACAAAAAAAATGTCTTTTACTTTAAACTTTCTGACTCTACATTTCAACTGTGTCTCTTATAAACAGCATATACTGATTTTTTTAAAAATTCAGCATAGGAAATTTATTAATTGGAGACCTTAATCTATTCATA
The DNA here is from genome assembly GCF_004348235.1 of Phoca vitulina. Classification (NCBI taxonomy): domain Eukaryota; kingdom Metazoa; phylum Chordata; class Mammalia; order Carnivora; family Phocidae; genus Phoca; species Phoca vitulina. The sequence continues at coordinate 4,108,347 of NW_022589724.1, read as the reverse complement.
ATTATCACAATTGAGTTTTTGTATTTATTTCTACCACCTTATTTTGCACTATCTCTTCTTCCATTTTTGTTTCCCTCTTTCTCCTTTGTTCCCTTTTGGGGGGTGGAATACGACTTTTCCCCTTTATTCTTGAAGCATCCGTTCAATCTGTTTTGGAAGTCAGGATGATGTATATCTGTATCTTCATCTACATTTTTATCTGCCTGCCGACGCACGGTTTATATGATTGCCCTTCCTCTGCTCTCGCACGGATGTGCGCGATTCGCTCAGATAGATACTGCCTGCTCGTGGACGGTCCTATGGGCTTGATGCCAAGACTAAGTCGTCAGGTGGCTCCGCTTACTGCGGCCCCCGCAAGTGTTGGCGGGGCTGCCCCTGGCATCCAACTCTGCAGGCTCTGCTTCCGCCGGGGCCACCGCCTCCTCGTGCGCCCTCTGCAGGTCGTCCGGCCTGCTTTCCGCAGGCATCGGGGACGCGCAGAGGGGCAGCGCGCTCCCTGCAGAAGGCCTGGGCTCTGCCGTTCGCTCCCCCTTCCCTGCTGCGGCGCGCCCCCCACCCCGCCTGGCACGGCGACAGCCCCTCCCCCAGCAGGAGCGCGACCTGCCGGGACAGAGACCCCCCGCCACACCCACCTCGGCCCCACCTTCCCTACTGGGTCCCACAGGTCCCTGCAGCCCGAGCCCGCACCTGCTGCCCGGCTCGGGCAGGGTCCCCTCCTCGCACCCGCCCCGCCAGCCCCTCCTACAGGCGCCCCGCGCGGCTGCCTCGCCCCAACGGAAGCTAGTGCTTCAGCGTTCCTTCTGGTGCGAAGCCAGACCATTTCCTAAAAACGAGTATCTCACACCAAAAAGTAGTATTACGCTTAACAATGAAACACTGGTAGATTGCCATGAAAAATAATTTAGAAATAAAGAAGGCCACTATTAGCACAAAATTTTAGCCTTGTCTGTAAGTTCTAACCAATGTATAAGAGGCTATTGAAAAGGACTATGGCAGTATTTTATTATTTGTACAAGATATCATTTCTCTTAGAGTAGGATATTTAAAATGGAAGAACGTCAACTGAAAAACTATTAGAACTAGTTATGAATGTCAAAAAGAAGGTAAGTTACTAAAGAGCTTTTCTATAATGAAAGAAATGGATTTTCTAAGAGCAATCGTTAAGTTAAAAATATAAAGGAAAAATATCTCACTGAACACAGCAACATAGCATAAACTTAACAAGAAATGCATAGAGCCAATTATCACAAGAACTATGATAATTTTGTGAATACAAAATAAATAGAGGTGCCATTTCATCTTTGTTGATGCTAAGTTCTAACAACACATCAATTATTTCCTATAATTTCGATCAGAATGTCAAATTGAAAATTTCACAAAACCCTCAAAGGGTTCACTTGGAGAATTAGAAGATAAGAAGAACCAAGAAATCTTTGAAAAAGATTGTAGGGGAGGTCATCTAGATATTTACATGTATAATAAAGTAATTAAACAGCGCTGAGTACTACAAGGAAAAAGTAAAATGCATTCATAGAAAAATAGAAAGCATAATATGTGTGTGCTGTGCATGCATATATATATATGTATTTTTTAAAAAGATTTTATTTCTTTATTTGAGAGAGAAAAAGCGAGCATGAGCAGGGGGAACGGCAGAGGGAGAGAAAAAGGGAGAAGCAGACTCTCCCCTGAGCAGGGAGCCCAACGTGCTCGATGGTGGGGCTTGATGCGGGGCTCGATCCCAAGACCCAGGGATCATGACCCTAGCTGAAGGCAGACACTTAACCGACTGAGCCACCCAGGTGCCCCTCCCTACATATATGTATTAATCAAGTATATTATGAACAGTACCTCAAAAGAATGCTGAATTTTTTTTAGAAATAGTATCCAGATTAAGGTAACAGAACTCTTCATCATGGCGGTCCAACATTTTTTAACACCCTCTGACCTTTCTCACTTTGTAAACAAGTCCTGCTTTCCCAGGAGAATCCATAAATCGGGCATATGACTTAGGTCTACATTCCCCCTACCCTGCCCCAAGACACCCGATGTGGAAAAGAGCCACGTGAGGAGGCATGTTCCGGGAGAGACTGTTCTTCTGGGACGTGTGGTGTCAAGAGCGTTTGCTCTTTTGGAGCAGCCATGTCAGAGCTGCAGGTGTCTCACTGAGTCAGTTTTTTTTTTTTTTTTTTTTTTAAGTTTTGGGGTTTTTTTTGTTAGAACCATCCTGGGGTGTGGTCAGATGTGCTGACCATGCCTGTCTTGTTCTTGGCTGTGTATTGTAGCCTACAAGTCTAGTTCTCTGGCCCTCACAGAGGTCTGTGAGATACCAAATATCCTTTAACAAATCCCTCTCTGCTTAAGTTGGAGTAGTGTCATGGGCTGAATGTTTGTGTCCTCGCAAAATCCATATTCCTAACCCCCAGCGTAATGGTATTAGGAGGTGGGGCCTTTGGGAAGGTGGAACCTTTGTGGATGAGATTAGTGCCTTTACAAGAAGAGACAGGGGAGAGCTTGCTTCCTTTCTCTCTGCTCTCTTCCAGGTGAGGGAGGATACAATGAGAAGACAGCCATCTGCAAACCAGGAGACATGTCCTCACCACACCCTGGATCTGCCAGCACCTTGATCTTGGACTTCCCAGCCTCCAGAACTGTGAGAAAATAAATGTTTGTTGTTTAAACGACCCAGTCTATCATATTTGGGTATAGCAGCCCAAGCAAAGACAAGTTGAGTCTGTTATTTGCATTTAAGAACATGCATGAAGAACATTAAGAAGATGCATGGTTGGAACCCCTGGGTGGCTTGGTGGGGAAAGCTTCTGCCTTCAGCTCAGGTCATGACCCCGGGGTCCTGGGATCGAGTCCCACGTTGGGCTCCCTGCTCGGCAGGGAGCCTACTTCTCCCTCTCCCTCTGTTCCTCCCCCTGCTTGTGCTCTCTCTCTCTCTGACAAATAAATAAATAAAATCCTTAAAAAAAAAAAAAGAACATGCATGGCTCATACACTTTACTATTTGGGGGAAAATACATTTAAATTCCTGCTTCACTATTTGGGGAAAAATACATTTAAATTCCTGCTTCAAACTATTCACAAAAATAAAATACATCTGGATTAATGAATAAAATGTAAAAACACACACCCATACACACACATAAAACCAAACATACATTAAAACACCAAAAAACAAAGATAAACCTAAACAGAACAAGCCAAACTAATAACAATGAACTAACTAACCACTATGGTTCAACACTTGATATGAGTAGATCAAAAATATGAATGAACTAGCAGGCAATGAGAGATGGAAACGTGGTCAGTTAAGTGGTTTCACAACATTAGAAGATAAAATTAACTGACTGTCCAGGAGAAGCACAACTCTTCTTAGTTCTCAGGTCAGGCAGGAATTTTTGTCTGTGCACTTCATACCGAGCACAGGCTGTGAGGGGATTATTGGACAATGGCCTGAGAGTGAGTAGCACAGACTGATTTCTGGTGATGGCCCCCAGGCAAGTCAGAGCATAACACACCAAAAGCACATTAGCGCTATTCACCCAAAACAGTTCCAGCAGGAAAGGTGTAGGCCTGGGTATGCAATGTGCCCATTCTCTTTACCTCTGACATTATCAAACTGGATGGACTGCATATTCTTCCAGGGATCCTCTCCTGATGTTTCTTTCAGGCGATCTTTCCAATAATTAAGGGACTTAAGCCCAAGTTTATACTCCTTTGCTGTAGAACAAAGATCTCTCTCTCTCTCTACATAATCAAGATAGTCATGGGACAGGGCCTCTCAGAGGCCATGGGAGATCCAAGCTACTTCCCTATTTTTCAGCTTCCAGTAAGTATATTAAAAATGAAGAAATGGCAAAACCAGAGTTAATTTGCATGCATACGTTTAGCATGTTAATGCTTTGAATACACACATATAACAATAATTTTGTGTATAACTCATTTGGTGATAACGTCAAAACTGAATTTGAGGCCTTTCTTGAATGTGAAGCTCAGATCTTCCTGGCCTTCTGGTGTTGGTCCTGGTTAAAGTTATATTCCCAAAACTTAGAGTCTATATGTTAATAGCCAAGTAGTTCTAGGCTTGGCTAGACGCCCTCCTTGGCCAAGATAAAAAACCATTGATATATACCTAATGAAAACAATGCTGTTCCTGACTTTATAAGCAAACATGTAAAAACCACACTAGTGTGGGCTTGATTTTTAAGACCCCCTTTAAAGGGGGTGAATGCCTATGAACAAATAATTTAAAGTCAGAATTGTGCAGATCTTCCCTTGCCTTTCTTCCAGGCCATGATTAACTAACAGGGTCACAGTCTGTCCTTGTCATGTCTAGCTCAAGAAAATGAAATTACATCATCTGGGTACAAAGGAATACTTGTCCTTTGTTCACTCTTCTCTGGTGTTTTCTGGTTCTGTTCCACTCCCACATTCAGAGCAGTAGGGCACGGGGAAAACAGGCCCATGGGGGGATTGCTCCTCCTTGCAGCCTGGCACCCACCTCCATCCAAAACACATACCTGAAGTTCAATCTCAGAGCTGGAAAACCTCGACCCTCTCACTTCTGGTCAGCAGGTCTGCGTTTGGATTCTTCCCTGACCATCTCAGAGAAAGAGATGACCCTCCTCTGAACTCACAAGGGGGCTTGCCTCCCTTGTGGCCCTCACCACACAACCTTGGAATATGCTTACAAGAGAAACCAAAATTGTGATGTAATGCCAAACACCCCTGAAGGAAGGTGGAGCGGGTTGGAGAAGTTTCAGGGTTTCTGAGTGGCTTGTCCCAGCAGAGCATAGGGCTCCGTCTGACAGCCCAGAACGTTGATTTTTTGGAGATACAAAGGTCTGGAGGTGCATGGTGGGGTACTGCCTCAACCTACTGGTTGAGTAAAAACAAGTCAGACTTCTAAGGACAACCTGAGAGGGAGGAAATGAGCAGGGGACATGGCAGAGGAGAGAAGTAGAGCCTCCAGCAGTGAATGGAACAGCCCGCCTGGGTGTGGGGGTGTTTCAAAGGACTTTTATTTATCTTTATTTACTTATTTTTAAAGATTTTATTTATTTATTTGACAGAGAGAGACACAGCAAGAAAGAGAACCCAAGCAGTGGAGTGGGAGAGGGAGAAGCAGGCTCCCCGCTGAGCAAGGAGCCTGACGCGGGGCTCGATCCCAGGATCCTGGGATCATGACCTGAGCTGAAGGCAGACGCTCAATGACTGAACCACCCAGGCGCCCCTCAAAGGACTTTTAGGAACAGGGATGACTAATGTTCAATTTTAAATTGTATGTCTTCTTTGGAAAAATGTCTATTCATGTCTTATGCCCATTTTTTAACTGGGTTATTGGTTTTTTGGGTATTGGGTTTTATAAGTTCTTTATAGATTTTGGATACTAGCCCTTTATCAGAAATGTCATTTGCAAATAGCTTCTCCCATTCCACAGGCTGCCTTTGAATTTTGTTGATTGTTTCCTTCACTGTGCAGAAGCTCCTTATTTTGATGAAGTCCCAATAGTTTATTTTTGCTTTTGGCTCCCTTGCCTCAGGAGAGGTGTCCAGTAAGAAGTTGCTATGGCCGATGTCAAAAGGGTTACCGCCTGTGTTCTCCTCTAGGATTTTAATGGTTTTCTGTCTCATATTTAAGTCTTTAATGCATGGCCATCTCTTTATTCAACTCTCCTCCTTCATGCCCCTTTATGCTTTCCACAAATCACATTGCCATTTTCTTCCATCTCCTCAGGCCTGTTTCTACCTCTCTCTTCATCTCTTTCAAGGGATAAGTCACACTTTCAAACTTTGGATACCATAAGGGGTGAAAAAAATCTTTCCTCATCTAAAGCTCCCCACTACCCTCTGTGGGGGAGTGTTACTCTTCTTGGGTGTGGGTACGCCACTTTTGAGATGAACTCAGGATCCAGCTTAATTTTTCTGCCTATTAAATGAAGAAAGCTTTTGAGGGTGGGAGTGAGGTGGGAAGATTCAGGATGAAGGACACAGGATATGATGAAGTTGGGTATTGTGGGAGCAAAAGTTTTAGAGTGACTCTTCTTTGGTGACTGAGAAGGAAAAGGGAATTTGGAGAATGTAGGAGAAGGGGATGATAGCAACTGTTATTTATCCAGTAATTAATTTTTGCCAGGCATTATGCATAACCCTTTTTGTTCACCATCATTCAATCCAATCCTCCAACAATGTTGTAGTTTACGTCTTATTATTATCCTTTCACTGCTGAGGAAACTGAGGCTCAAAGAGCTTAGAGGACTTGGCCAAAGTAACACAGTGAGGAAGCCCTGAGCCAGAATTTAAGAGTAAGTTCTATTTAACTTCAGAGTCCAGATTCTTAATGATGAAAAAATATTGACTTGCCACAAAATTTTATGTCTGGATGTTCAGAAAGGCACAAGGTTGAGTTTGTAGGTAACTGGATTAATTACCTGGGAGGCTGAGTGACCCTGTTCTTCATTTTGTGGGGGAGCAGATGGCTGAGGCGGTCACAAAGCAATGGACTGGTCCACTCTTTGTAGATGCTGGCTGGTTGCCTGCCCCTCAGAGTCTGAGCCTTTTGTCCAGCTTTCCAGGATCTGGTCAGCCTGGCACTCTTCATTCCTATGGGATGAAGCAACCCGAGGGGTAGGGGAATAGGAGACAGGTAGTTAGAACTACCCAGGTTCTTTCATACACACCAGTATTTTGACGATTTTTCTTTTCTTTTGAAGATTTATTCATTTATTTTAGAGAGAGAGAGAGAATGAGAGCAGGAGCTCGAGCAGGGGGGAGGGGCAGAGGGAGAGAGAGTCCTTCAAGCAGACTCCCTGCTGAGCGCAGAGCCTGATGCCCTGATGCCCAGCTTGATCCCAGGACCCTGAGATCATGACTTGAGCTGAAATCAAGAGTCAGATGCATAACCAACTGGGCCACCCAGGTGCCCCAGTATTTTGAAGATCTCTAGTCAAAAAATAATCTATTTTAACAATAATTCCCAAAAGAAAACATTTTTATGGTCTGAGTTTCTTATATTATTGTTTAAAACCATTGACTTTGTTTTAGGACAACCATGTGTGTTAAAAAAACATGCAATTTCAGAGGAGAAGACCACAGAACATGGCCTTCGCTAGAAGGGATCCCTCCTTCACTGCAGAGATGATGAGTTCAAGGCCCTAGGATGGCTTTAAAATCACAGATTGATATTGAAGTCCTTGCCCTGTTACTTACTAATGGTGTGACCTTGAGCCAGAGACAGGATCAACTCCTTCCCCTCCAAAACAATGCCTAGCCAGCTGACTGATGTATTCTATGTGAGGTGCCCAGAAAAGGTCCTGTGAGGAGGAAGTGTCAACAAGTTGTACTACTCTCCCTTGGGTAATATGTTCCACCGCCCAGTGTAGAACTAGAGCCGGAACCTTGTTTTCTGATTCTCACGTGGGGTGTGTGTGTGTGTGTGTGTGTGGACACACATGCACATGCATACCACAGGAGCATTGGTAATGTTTGCCTATCCCCGAAGCAACATGGTTTAGTCATCCTGTAATTAGGTAGGGCTTTATCGTTTCCAAAGCACTCACTTAGATGCTATCGCTCACTCAGTGGGACCACATGGAAAAGTTATACGGGGGGGGATTCCTAGGCCCACTTTGCACATCATGTATGGGAGGCTGAGAGAACGTGGTTTCCTTCAGTCCCCTAGCTAGCCAGGGGCAGAACTAGACCACCACCTAGATCTTGTGCCTCCCTCTCTGTACCTCTTTCCACTGGTGCACAATGCCTACCCACCTAAAGGCCAAACAGTTCCACCAAAGAGATAAGGAATAGTGAAAAAAATACAGGCTGGGGGTCATAAATGACATAAGTAACTGACAATCCTGATTAGATAGTGAGGGAAAAACTGGACTTTGATATGATTAAGCAAAAGGCAAAGAGAAAACACTGACAAGGCAGTAAACAACTCGCTAGGAGGGAATATGGGACAATGGGGGCTGGTGGTCACTGCTGACCCCAGTGTAACTCTTTCCTGTCAGATAACTACTGGTCACTCATCCTGAAAGTCTGCAGCCCCGTCCTTTCTGCCTCTGCCTCTGCAGCGTCCTAACTGCACATACATGTTTCCTCAGACAAGGCAAACCTCGTTCTTTATCACATTCAGGCTTTAGTTGTCTCTAGTCTCAAGGGAGTGGTATTTCTAAGCCCTAGAATTTAGATCATCTTAAATTCTCACTGTCCCTCTGTGCATAGGTCTTACAGTCTCACGCACTCGGTCAGATGCTATGGAGCACGATTTAGCCATGTAGCAGTCTGGAATATCTAGACTTTTCTTTCATGTTACTTCATGGAGTCTTCATTGAACACTACCACCACCACCACAACAACTTGGTACTTTTTTAATATGCATTCTCTTATTTGGTTTGATTTGATTTGATTCTCACCTCAACTTTCTCTTCCCACTTCTTAGATTAGAAGCCTCTTGACAACAGGCCAGTCTTATTCATCGTGTATTCTCTACAAAAGTATACTCTTTGCGAAATGCCTCTGGAGCTCACCAAATGCCTTATACATAGAACCTCAATAAAAATTTTGTGAACCATGCTGAAATAACACTAGCTCTATCCCTATGACCAAAATAATGACTGCTGGTTTCAGGGTGCTGAAACTATCCCGACCCCCACAGCAGATTTCAAGACAATAAGGAAACATCTGCACCACAGATTAGAAAAGAGATTTTAAAATGCCATATTGACCCAACCATGGATCTTCCTTGCATCGTGTAGATGTGGCCCCTTTTTATGAAAGTTCTTCCCCTATAATATTACTAAGCCTCTACTGATTGTAACTCTGTGATCCAGGAGATTTACTGGCATGTACAAGTTTGTTTGTGGACTCAGACGTCATAGTGCTCACGAATACATTGAATTCGTGGCCCGTCATATTCAAATCAGAACTATCTAGAGTGGGGTGGGGAGTGGAAAATAAACATGGCAGTTATTGGAGGTATTGACCGTAATGCTCACAAATGACATCATCTTATTTTTGCCTGTTAGGAGAGTCTGCAGTTGGAGACCTCTAAACCAGAAGTATGCATTCAGATTGGGCCATTTAATAAAAATGTACTCTGTGCTACACCCCTCATCATATGTCGTTTCATTCCTGCTTCATAATCAGTTTTGGATGGAGGCATGACCAGCCCATTTGACCAATGGCAACACTGAGGGTCAGAGAGGTTGGAGGATTCCCCAGTGTTTCACAGCCCCCGGGTCCCACGCTCTTTCCACATATCATATCATATCTCAGTTTTGAACATATTGCTAAGTTAAGAGACTTTTAAAAAAACCACCCAACCCTGCAAGCAGTCTGTGTTGCTCCAGGGTTGCTGTTTCTCTAAGCTCCAGGAAGCCTTGCCCTTGCTTTCCTGCACTTTGAGTTACAGCAGCACATCCAAGCCCGGAGGTGGCCAAATGCTGATGCCACGGGAGCCACAGCAGGTGGCACCAGTCAGAGGCGAATGTGCTCATGCTCCTCTGACACGCTGGCCAGGCTGCTGCCCACGTGAAATGATACCCAGCAAGAGCAGGGCCACCCAGGTCTGCCGACGCAAGGCATTCTTCTCTGATGAGTGCAGGTTTAATGTCCAAGGTTATAAACTGCTGGGAGGGGGAGAGGGAAAGGGCTAATCTTACCTTTTGGTGGCAGCCAAAAGGTAAGCAGCCCTGCTTTAGACCACTGGCTTGGAGGAAACAGGAGTCCCCGTGTACCCATCCTGTGACTCCAGGCAAGTTACTTGCCCTCCCCGAACGAGAGTTTCCCCACCCAGAAAACAGGAGTAATAAACCTCTCCTCAGAGGGGTGCTGAGATGGCAGATCACGTGTAAAAAGAACCAGAGGCATCCTAACACCTCAAAAAAAATAGCTACTATTATTGTTATTGCTGTCATTGTTATAACAAGAATAATTCGTGCTGCTAGCGTAAGTAAAATTGTTTCTACCATGCATCTCTTGGCAGGTGGCACGTTTTAGTCACGATTCTGACACTCCAACCCTGACCCCCGAAAGCTGTCGCTAGCCCTGCTCTCCATTGTATCATCACTATCCTCCATATTCTTCTTCCATTCTCCTTTGACAAAAATCAAATCTGATGAAACTCACATATCCCCCAGATCAGGCCATCTTGGTCTGATCAGGGGCTTGCATGAGCATCAGGTGGAGATGGGGAAACCAGAAAGTGTGCCTTCAGGGGGCACATGGAGTCAAGAATGCTGATGACCTTTACCTGGCCTGGCCCTTTGCTCTCCTTAGGACAGGTCTTGGCCAAAACTTCCGTTGCCAAATGGGCCTCAGTTTTGTGTTTCAAACATTTCAATTTCCTTTAATAATCATGTTCTATGTCTAATGCTCCCCCACTTTTAGAAGCTGTCTGAGCCTAAACTCTATTAAGACAACTTAGTTCTCTGCTTCTTTTTCCTTCATTCCATTGACAGTTCACTTATTAGAGCATCACACCGTATACCATCAAGCACTTTGATTTTTAGGGTGTTTTTTTTCCCTTCCATTTTATGAGTTATCCCAAAGGAATATAGTCCTGAGAATTTTATGCTTTCCTATGATCATGGTCATTCATTATTTTTAGATTTCCCCAGAACTTTTATTTGCCTCAGGAAGAAAATTTTATTTGCCTTCTCTTGACCTAGATTTTGGTTTAGTGCTCAGGAAAAAAAAAAAAAATCCCTGTAAAACGAACCCTTACCCAGACAGTGCCATAACTAGGGAAGCTGGTAGCTTACAGCAATCACTTTGAGTTTTATTCTAGTTTTTTTTTTTTTTTTTTTTTTTTTTTTACCACGTTAAAGACAAATGCATAAAGGGTGAGAAAGAGTGAGAATGGGGTAGATACAGTGTGTTCTGGTATTATCAACATCAGGGGGCCCAGCTTGGTTTTGGAGGACAAGGAGGGATCTCATGCCTACTGTGTGCAGGCACTCTACAAACTCATTTAATGCTCTTGTGAAGTTGAGATCCCACTTTACAGAGGAGCATATTAAGGCCTGGAGACATAGGAAGGAAGGAAGGAAGGAAGGAAGGAAGGAAGGAAGGAAGGAAGGGAGGGAGGGAGGGAAGGAGGGAAGGAAGGAAGGAAGGGAGGGAGGGAGGAAAGAAAGAAAGAAAGCGAGAGAGAAAGAAAGGAAGGAAGAAAGAAAGAAAGAAGGAAAGAAGAAAGAAAGAAAGAAAGAAAGAAAGAAAGAAAGAAAGAAAGAAAGAAAAAAAGAAAGAAAGAAAGAAAGAAAGAAAGAGAAAGAAAGAAAGAAAGAAAGAAAGAAAGAAAGAAAGAAAGAAAGA
>NW_022589724.1:4056205-4097013 GCF_004348235.1 Phoca vitulina | reverse complement strand
AGAAAGAAAAAGAAAAGAAACCTTGGCCAAGGTCGTGTGTTTAGTAAGTGCTAGAGCTAAGGTGACATTCTTCGCAGGTTCTGTTGGTGGCTCTAGAGCTCTGTCATTTACTAGTTGTGTGACTTAGGGGAATCCCCTAGTCCTCTGTTTTTCAGTTTCCTCACCTGAAAAATGAACCGACTGGTTGAAGAACTACACGGTCTCCAGATAGCCCCTGTAGCTTTAACATTCCCTGAGTCCAATGAGTGTGTGAGCATGATCAGGACTGGCTGTTTATGAGCCAATCAGGCACTGGATAAACAGTGGGAAGGGGAGGGTGAAAGTTAAAAAAAAAAAAACAAACCAAAAACAACAAACTTTGACAGGAGGTCTATAAAAACTGCGTGTTCCCAAAGGTTCGTCCTATTTGGCAGCTGCTGACTCCTCCACAGCTTCTGATCGCTAAGAGGACTCTCTTCTCCCAAACTGTAAGTAACAGAACTTCCTTTGTCTACCTGGACTGCACCAGGGAGTGAGGGTTACTGATGGTGCTACACATGTAGCCGAGAAAGTCTGTTTGCTTTTATTTTCAGGAGAAACTTGGTGGTGGCTGAAAACGTGCTGGTGTGCTGAAATGGTTGTTTTTCTCCCTAAGCGTAAATGCTCATCCACAGCTTTGCTGACTCTCTGAGTGGAGGCAAATGTTCAAGACCATTCCCAGTGTTACCCATATGAAGGCGCTTCTGTCTCTGGCCTGGGAGAAACAACTTGAATACACTTATTTGGCGAGGTTCTAATCACTTCTCGAGATTCCTGCTCATTTCTACTCTCTCCGTAACAACTACTTATTTCCATGATTTATTTACAGACCTGTCGTCTTACGTCATTTTCTTTATTCTCTTCCTACACCCACTAGTGTTGGCACTGATGTTTTTTGGTCACACAAATGAACTCCTTGCCTTCCCCCACGGCTCAAATGAGAACACGGAACAGGCTTGGAATCGCCACAGAGCACCGCCGTCATTTGATTATGAATTATCAAACTTCCACTCATTTGATCGTTCCTATAACATGTCCTACTTTGAAGATCCTACAGCTTAAGTTATTTGGAATCAAAAGCGGCTGATGTCCTTTGGGACGTTTGCTCTACTATCTGAAAAATAGACATGTTGTGAGGATAGGTTGCCTTCTAAAATAAACTTCTCCTAAATAGTTACCTAGGGCTCCATTTGCCAGTTTAGATCCAGCGGGGGCTTAGCTCTGCTGCCGTTAGGCCAAGGCACATCTGGGCACCCCCCAGGCCGACGCTAGAGCCCGAGGTGCTGAATGCAGTGTAGATGCTGTAATCCTAGAAGAAAGAGCAACACTCAGCTCTCTTTCCAAGCTACCTCACCTGTGTTCAAAGGCACCAGGCTGTCATAAGGCATCTCACTGCTTTTGTCGCTGTGACACGGGGGTGGGTAATGAAGCTGTGGGCATCTTCACACATCTGTATATAAAATTCTTGCTCACAGTGCCTGGAGATCATAGGCTTTCAACGAATAAGCCCCTCATGTCCTCTTGAAAACCCATCTGCCTTGTACACTGGAGAAGTGAATGGACTCTCTACTCCCTGATATTTCTCCAGGAGTTAAATATTCATATTTTACAAATCATTCTCTTTTCACAGAACCTCTTGAAGGAAGGCAGAAAGAACCATACTGTAGGTTTTATGTGCTATTTTGCTGAAAAGGATTGGAAAAGGGATTCCAAGTCATAAGCCAGTAGGATGTGGTTTATAATCCTAGAGCATCACAGTTTAGAAGGGGCATCAGACATATTCTTTCTGAGCCTCAGTTTCCCCATCTTTAAAGTTGGCAGGGTTGATATAGATATCCCTGAGGTCATTTGCAGCTGTTTTTCTGTGATTGCCTTCTATTCTTATATTTTCATATTCACAACCTCTTCCCAGATTTGTATATGTATCACCTGTTAATATGTATAATACATAATGTCATATATAGACCTATTTGAGAAATCAAACATTACAAAAAATTTATAAAGTAAAATGTGAGAGTTAGTCCATCCCATCCCAATCCCCACAGATAACACCAGGGTGGTTATTCTCTGCTTATATAGATCTACAAACCGTATGTACCATATGTGTTATACCATTTTTTTAATTAAACAGGAATGATATTTTATATCACATACTTCTCTGAAACTTGCTTTTTTTTTCTTTTTACTTAATAATATAATGTGAACCACTTCCCATCACACTTTAAAATCAAATTGGCTTGAGACCTCGATGAGCAGAGGCTTAGGAGCCCAAGATCATTCTCTATGGTTACCCACTCCCACCTGGCCTCCTGTCTCCCAGGGATAAACATTGGTCTGTGACCCTGTTTTATGATTAACAGAGGGGCAACATTTGTGCTGAGGTGGTATAGACCTTTAATCCCTCTGTAGAAGTTTAACTTCCCATAAACAGTATTGGTTCAATTTGACCTTTTCTCTGTTTTTTTTCTGGTCGAGTCAGCACATTCAGACTGAAAAAATAGCTTGGTAGTAAATAGAAACATGGAATCTCAGGCAATTATTTTTTTTTAAATTTTTTTTAAAATTTAAAAAGAGAGAAATAGTAATACCCAACATTTTCATAATATATTATAAAACATCTTCATATTTATCATACAATTAACTCAACAAATATATTTTGAGCAACTATGATGAGTAGGGTGCTCACAGGTCACAGGAGATCCACTTGGCAATGAGACACCCAGCGCAGATATTAGCACCATTTATTCCACAGTAAACTAAGACTCAGAGAAGTTACTGACTGGCCCGTGGTCCCAGTGAGGAGGAAGCAGAACTGGTCCTTGAACCCAGGTCTGTCTGATCTAGTAGCTAGAACCTGTGTGAATGTGTGAGATGTTTATGAATTGAAGAGGTCCATGGTGTATGGATGATGAGCCACAGCCCACGGATTTTGAGTACTCTGGGGGTGTCCTCAACAAGAACTCTGGGGGTGTTATCAAGAGTCACCTTAGAGTCACCCAAAGGCCGATTCCTTTCACCAGGCTCACTCTTTCCTGGAAGGAGGGGAGTACTGCCCCTTATCCCAACTTTGCGCCTTATGAGTTAAATGTCCTTGGACAAATAATTAAACTCCCTTATGTTCTTTCCTTATCTATTATGTGGCAGTGGTGGGGGAAGCCCAGCTGCCTTTGGAGGTTATAATAAGGAATGAATTATACAGTGCTTGTAAAGTAATTAGTGGAGTACTTGGCATTAATGGTGATTGGCTATTATTGGGCTATGTTTTCCTTTTGTTTCATTAAGGAAACATCTTTATTTCTTAATTGTGAATTCCTTTATGCAGTTACCTAAACTGAGAGAGAGAATTTGTATTTTGGCCTGAAGTTTGCCAACTTCAGGTTGGCTTTTTCCACATAAAGATCTAGTGACCAGATTTACAGCTAGTAATCCCTGACTACAATATTAGGAACTCATGTGTAAACAAGGGGAAACATGATCGTTAGGTGGCTGGGATAGGAGCAGCCTTGGAAGAATATCTTCTCTAGAGATCATTGCCCACTAGCCTGTCCTGTCCCCAGTGACAGCACCGTGGTTCCACCCTTTGGGGTTAAAATGAGACTCTTGAAGTGAGAGTAGCATCAGTGATACCAATACTTTTTCAAGAATCAGTTCAGTAGCCACCCACTTCTTATATCAGGCCTGCCTTGAAGGGATGCACAAAATGTGAAGAAATTGATTTACCAGGAGGGGCAGGACCGGGTGGGGAGCTCTGCCTCCCCCTAGCTGAGACCTTGGACAAATCAGTTAACTTCTCTGAGTCTTAGCTTGCTCATTAATTAACAAAGATACTAGTTGCCCTGGTTACCCGGTTGCTGAGTGGATCAACCGAGGTGTCCCTGGGCTTGCAGGAAGTAGAAAGCAGGCATGGGGCGTCTACCCTATGGATGAGTGTATGAGAGGAAGGAGACCAGGGAAAGGAGGTCATAGGATTGGATAGGAAACCACTAAAGATAATCTTTACTACCACTTTTTTTTCTTTGATAGTCCAACACATGCAAAATTACTCTTTCTAACATCCAAGATGAGAGCCCTGTGAACTTGCATTTTCAAGACTGGCCCAAAGTGGCAGCCCAACAAAAGCAATGATCCCCTTCAGAGGACCACTGCTGAGAAGGGCGCTTGGATAGGGGATCTTCAAACCAGAGTCCTTCCTTGCTAGAGCAGTGAAGCTGAGAATTACTGGGGCAAGGATCACCAGATGACTTTGGCATCCTTAGAGTCCATGGGAGCCTCCAGCCCAGAGGCACTTAGGGAAAATCTTCCCCATCTATCCCAAATGCTGTCATAGGTCATTGAATATAAGAAAAAAGAGCCTTACACACCATACTCTCTATGTCCCAAAGCTAAGGGAGGTTAATTGCAAGGCCAAAGCCTCTCAAGCTTGCTATCCAGAGAATAACACAGGCTAACAGAACAAAATGGGAGATGGCCATAGAGGCTAAAAGCCTCACTGTCCTGGCCTCAAGTCATCCAGAGCACACAAAGGCACCAGCAATCCACAGAGAGATAGTCAAGTACCGCAGTGCCATCTATTTATCAGATTTGAGTGGGTCACTAATGAGCTGGTTCAGTCTCCAGATCAGTGAACCCAACGGTCTCCTGGAAGATATTCTATTTAGGATGACCAGGAAATTTGGCATCCCACTTTCATCCACTATGGCTAATTGCAACTACTTAAGCTAAAGGGGGAAAAACCCAGACCTCATTTGTTCATCCAGTTATGGAAGCGGGTCAAAAGTGTAAGAGGAGCCTAGAGGGTTTGTTTGTACACCTTCCCTGCCTTGGTCACGAATCTGTCTGAGCCACCTGCAGTTCTGTTCAGGACACTCCTGCACTCTTTTCCAGACCTGTCACCATGGCCCACCGATTTCCAGCCCTCACCTCAGAACAGAAGAAGGAGCTCTCCGAAATTGCACAGCGCATTGTTGCCAATGGGAAGGGGATCCTGGCTGCAGATGAGTCTGTAGGTGAGTGCAAGTAACGTCATACAAGTGTGTTCTTATTTCTACAACTTAGCCAAGGCAAGCAACAATTATATTCTCTTTCCTCTCAGAGGAGTGAAGGTACACAGGAGTGGGAGCAGAAGACCCAGCAAGCATAGACAGACATTTTGAGTCCTGTAGTTCCAGTAGGCAGATTTCTGAAAACCAAGGGAAGAGGTTCAAGCCCCCCATTTCAAGGCCCCTTGCCAGGGATCATGGAATCTAGACTGTAGCAAGGTCAAGAACTCAGGAACCAGAATGAGATCAGATACATAGACCTCTGCTGCTAATGAGAAGTCAATGTAAGGTCAGCTAAGGAAGGGCAGGGAGGGCAGGGAAGTGTCCTCATCTGGAACAGGGAAGGGCTTGTGGCTGAGAGAAGCCCAGAATGACACAAGGGAGGGTTGTGGCAGGCCTGTCTGGCCCACCATAAAATGATAGAAACCAGGGAAGTCAAGAGCCCGCCCCACCCCTCCTTCTATTGTACATACATCTAGTTAGATTGAGGCCTGGACCTGGATCGGGGTGGTGATGGCTAGAGAGGCCTGAGGGCCTAATATACACACTTGGACCCACTGGTGGCTTCCATCGTGACCCTGACATATCCAGTCCATACGCTTCCTATCCAACATCCTGGCAGCAGTCAAGGTCTTTCCCCTGGGAGCCGAAAAAGGAGACGGGAGTTTTAAAGATCTGAATAAAAGAGTCTTGCCCTTCATCCTGCTGAGGGTCACTCGAGGGGGGTAGGCCGGCGGTACAGACCTGGTTGGCTCCTCAAGCTGCCTTTGTCCCGCCCACCCTAGGCACCATGGGAAACCGCCTGCAGAGGATCAAGGTGGAGAACACCGAGGAGAACCGCCGGCAGTTCCGAGAAATCCTCTTCACCGTGGACAACTCCGTCAACCAGAGCATCGGGGGCGTGATCCTGTTCCATGAGACCCTCTACCAGAAGGACAGCCAGGGAAAGCTGTTCAGAAACATCCTCAAGGAAAAGGGGATCGTGGTGGGAATTAAGGTGAACACTTCCATTCCCATTTCCCTTCTGCCTCATTCCAGCCAAATGCCCAGCCCAGTCTCCGGGCTGACGCTCTGAACACCCTCTTCATCTAGTTGCCGTTCCCTCTGCCCTTCCTGTCATCAGCCTCGCCCCTGAGAAACAGGTCCTCTTCTAGATTTTTCGGCCGGTGTCTTCTTCTTTCAACCAAGTTTTATGCAAGGTACTCAATCTCCTGGTGTCCCAATTTTCTCATTTCTGAAATGGGAATAGTAGTGCCTACCTCATAAAGCTCTTATAAGGATGAAAGGAGTTTGTAAAACAGTTCCTGTCACATAATTATTATTTAGTTCATGGTCACTATTAATGATTAAACCACTTACTATTCAGGTACAACTCAGTCTTCCAAAACTGCAAGAACTTCTCATGAGTGAAAACTAGTATCTGTTGAGTGCTTACAACTCCAAACGCTCATTTAATCCTTCTCGTAACCCCTGGAGGTCAATTCAGTTCTTATCCTCATTTTAGAGATGAGGGGAGAAAATGGACTTACAAGGCATAGCATAACTTGCCCACAGCAAGACAAAACCAGAGCCAGTTCAAACCCAGCCTGTCTACCTCTCAGGCTCATGATCTCAGCCTCTGCTATGCCGAGAGTAGGGGCTGCATCTTTATTCTTTCGATTTCCTGGAATAATGTCGTGCTCGGTATGTGTAGGTGCTCCCTAAATGTCCCTTGAACAAATAAGTTAAGAGAAACTGCTCTTATATGGCCCCTCTGCATCCCAGGTACTGTCAGATTACTTTTTACTTCCCGAGCTCCAGGCCTGTGCTTTCCATATTTTCCATCCTCCTAGTGTTGACACTTGCATTTTTTTCTTCCAGGTACTTCCCTTCTGCTATGGATTTAATTGTGTCTCCCCCGCCCACCCCACCCCCCCACCCCCGTGACTAATACACCTTCCTAAGTCAACTCCTTAGCTTGTGGAAGATGAGAACTATTAGTACCAGGGGCTCTGCTTTTGTTTTCCCGGGACCCCTGACACCTGCTAATTACTTGTTAATTATTTATATTCACAGTTAGACCAGGGAGGTGCTCCCCTTGCAGGAACCAACAAAGAAACCACCATTCAAGGTAAGGATATCACCTGCTGATATGAATCATGCTCATATATGCTAGAAATGAAGGCAAGCAAAGAGGTGAGCAAGGGAAAACAAAATATGAATCTCACCCTGGTTTTAGAGCCACACACATCTGCTTTTCAACCCTAGCTCCTCTATTCGATAACTATGTGACCTTAGGCTGGTCATATACATGTCCTGAGTCAGTTAAAATAGGATGACAATATCTACTTTGCAGAGTAGTCATGGGGATTAATTAGACAATGTACATAAAAAGTGCTTACCACGGTGCTTTGCACAGAGAAGATATCCTTACCTGAGAATGTAATTTTTAGAGAAAAATCCAGCAGCAGAAGAGAGGAAAGGTCCCAAGCTTTGGGATCAGACCCACCAGGGTTTGACTCCTAGTTTTATCATTTACTAATTAGACAATTTTGCAAGGTGCTTCACTGCCCAAGTGGACAAGTACAAACCATAGCATTAGGTTAGTTAAGCAGAATTTGAATGCCAGCTCTGTCACTCATTAGCTCTGCAAACTTGGTAAAGTCACGTAACCTCTTGGACCCTCAGGTTTCGCATCTGTAAAACAAGTATAATATTAACTATTAGAATTGTTATCATAATTAAATGAGATTATGTATGCAAAATGCCTAGAATCATGCCTGGAACGTAGTAAATACTAAACAAATATTAGTTCCCTCTGTTCTTCTTATTAAGTATAAAGCCCCAGTTTGGGCTTAGTATTGGGATTAATGTTTTCAGTCCTTAAGCTCTGCTGACTGAAAGAAAGGTAAGGCAAGGAAGAACTCCTTCACTTTATCAGTGGCCCCATGGATCAGGGACATGGGTGCAAAGAAGCCTTTCTCTCTTTTGTGACTTGCAGGTCTTGATGGCCTTTCTGAGCGCTGTGCTCAGTACAAGAAAGACGGTGCTGAGTTTGGGAAATGGCGTGCTGTGCTGAGGATTGACAACCAGTGTCCATCCAACCTTGCCATCCAGGAAAATGCCAACACCCTGGCCCGCTATGCCAGCATCTGTCAGCAGGTGCTCTGCCTTCCCCTTGGGCTAAAAAGCAGTCAGAAAGAGCTTTCTTCAGAACCTCTCTTTCCAATTTTACTACAAGTACCTGAACCTTATCTCACCACTATATCCTGGTGGCATTTTCCACCACTTCTGCTATAGCCAAGCGTGGTAGGGAAAGATTTGGTCCCACAAGTCGGCTATGAGCCCGAAAGGCCAATGCCGTCAATGGCTGCCCTCTGCCGAAGTTCTATAGGCTGAGTCTTAAGAGTGATCCAGCCCCTATGGCCAGGGCACTTGCTTACCTATGCTCCATCACATCTAAAACATGATCCTCTTAGATCCCTAGCTCAAGAGTGATAGCTCTGATTTAGCCCCAGTCCAAATAATATCTTGGAGGATGGTGACCTGACACTAGTTTCCAACATAGTGTCTCTGGGATCGATCCCAGTTAAGTCTGATTTGCTTGTGTGGGTGCTATGTTGAGGTTACCTGAGTTGTGGGTACCTGGAGAGTCCCAATTAGAGCTATACACAGTGTTTAATTCCTTAATTAACCCACACAAGGGGCATCCTTATTAGTGATTGAAGTTTGACTGCCCTAAAAGGGTGACAGCTAGGTTCTGAGGTAGCTAGAATAGTCTCTAGAAGAATCTCTAGCTATAGAAATTAAGGATTTGCATTATTTTACCCACTCCTAGGAGAACTTACTTTTTTTTTTTTTTTAACCTCATTGTTCTTTTTTGGCTAAGCCACAAATGCTCACTAGAAATCCCATTAAATTTCCTGATACTGCCTTTAAGTCAGTGAATGGCACTTCTCTATAAGGGCTTCATTTTATCCCAATTGCAACTGTCAAATATCTTCTTAAGGAAAGGATCACAGTGAGCAGAGCTGCACTTTATCTCCCCCTTTTTCCTTTTTAGAATGGGCTGGTACCCATTGTTGAACCAGAGGTCATTCCTGATGGAGACCATGACTTGGAACACTGCCAGTATGTTACTGAGAAGGTAAGTCTTGAATATAAAGGTCCCAATTCCAGTTGAAATATCTTATTTTTAAGTAAGACCTGTTACTTAATATATATCAGCTGTTATATATGAAATATTCTTCAGTTGGAATCATTATGTAGCATTGAGAAGATAAGGGGGTACTTATCAAACCTTCTACTCTTTTGGTACAATGGTATTCTCCACATGGAAAAAGGATAGGATTTGCAGTACCAAGACTTGGATATGACAATCCATGTTCCCAGTTGTGGGCCCATGAGTAAATCATATTATCTTTTGGGATCAGTTACATTATATGTAAAAAAAAGAAATTTAAAAATAAGATGAGACTCACATGACAAAATGTAATTAGAAGGTACTTTGTTCATATCTGCAATGCAACCTGATTTCACGTTCTCCACTTGCAAAAGTTGGTGGACTGAGATGAGGTCTGAAAGTGCTTCTGTCTCTAAAATGTGTGTTTCTGTGACTCCTCAGCTTCTATGGGGATGGAGAATGGAGGCCAATTTAGATGTTCCCAACTAGCTAAATCAAGGCAGGCTCAACTGGCCAAAGGGAGTGATGGGAAAGAAGGAGTGAAGGGGCTCCAGGAAGCAGAGCCATGCCACCTGTCCGCAGTCAGAGTAGGGGAGGTGGGGCTAGGCCAGCTTGGCTGTGCTCAGTGGCCGCGGCGTGCGGTTGCCTGTGCATTGCTCTGATGAGGAATCTTGGGCCAAGCCCCATACGAGGATTCCTTTGTCTCTCAGCCCTGCAACCTGAAAGTGTCGAGGTCAGGGGACTGTCAGGCTGGCGCTGGGTTTCAGCTTTTGGACGTCTTGTCCCTCAGGTCCTGGCGGCTGTCTACAAGGCCCTGAATGACCATCACGTTTACCTGGAGGGCACCCTGCTGAAGCCCAACATGGTGACTGCCGGACATGCCTGCACCAGAAAGTATACTCCAGAGCAAGTGGCTATGGCCACCGTCACTGCTCTCCACCGGACTGTTCCCGCAGCTGTTCCCGGTAAGGCTTTCCTTCTTCTCTGACTTGAGGTCTAAGCCCTTATCCCGTGAAGGAGCTCCACCAGCGTTTGTGCTTGCCCGGGAGTCTTGTATCCAGGAAACGGACCTCTGTGTCTCACAGGCGGCCAGCACGTCCCCTCACACTCCATGATACCACAAGCTTGCATCTGTCCAAATGCACACAATCCATTGATTTCCTCAATAGGTCACCACCCTCCTTATTTATTAAAGCCCTTCTCTCCTTAGCCCCGCTAGCCTTGGCAGAAGCAAACTAATTTTTCCAACCCAGTTCCATGCAAATCAAGTAGAGAAAGGATGGAGGCATTCCATTTCTTTTAGGCTCCTGGCTTGCTCTCTCCAGCTGGGTAAAGAAGCTGGGAAGAGTAGAGTGCAATGGCTTCTCACCTTCCAGGCATCTGCTTCTTGTCCGGGGGCATGAGCGAAGAGGATGCTACTCTCAACCTCAATGCTATCAACCTTTGCCCTCTACCAAAGCCCTGGAAACTCAGTTTCTCCTACGGACGGGCCCTGCAGGCCAGTGCACTGGCTGCCTGGGGTGGCAAGGCTGCCAACAAGAAGGCCACCCAGGAGGCTTTCATGAAGCGGGCCCTGGTAAGATGCTATTCCTTTTTGTTGTTGTTGTTTTTAGAATTTATATATTTATTTTAGAGAGAGCGAGCGAGCAGGGAGAGGGGCAGTGGGAGAGGGAGAGAGAGAGAATCTCAAGCAGACTCCCTGCTGAGCACAGAGCCCAGTGCTGGGCTGGATCCCACGACACTGAAATCACGATCTGAGCAGAAATCAAGAGTCAGACACTCAAACGACTGAGCCACCCAAGCGCCCTAAGATGCTACTACTTCTTATCTACTTGATCGAGTGGATACTAGGAGCCTGGCTCTCTTACCTGGAGAAGCATTGTTTTCTTCAGAACGTGATGGTAAATACAGAGAGTGTCTACTAGATAGTTGAAAAGGTGGCATTAGAGCTCAGTAGGAAGGTGGGGGTTGGGGAGAGTTGTGGATGATCCGCACTGGGAGTATAGTTGATGACAGTGGACAGTAGATAATCTCCACAGAGACACTTGAGAGGGAAGAGAAGAGGGCCAAGGACTAAACCAGAGCACCTTTCATTTTAGGAAAAAATAGAAGAAAGCCACTAGGACAAGCAGCAGTAATAACATAGGAGGTGCCGAGGATCCTGGGAACCCATAGAAACAAGTTTCAAGGGGGTCGGTCATAACACACTATAGAGAGATTCAGAATAAAGGCTGAGAAAAAAGCTGAGATTGGCATGTGGGAGCCTACCGGTGACCCTCAACACAGCAGTTTCAATAGAGAGAGAAGAAAAGTGCCCATTCAAGAAGATTGTCAGGAAAAGGCCCAGAAGAAGGACCAGGAGAAATGAGGACAGAAAAGGATTTTATTCAGTCAGGAACCATTCCTTTTTGAATATCTACTGTGAGCCAAGGACTGGGGTGAACAAAGGAGACACATATACTGGCCTCAGGGAGCTTAGAGTTTAGCCAAATAGGAGACAGCCGGGCATGTTTAAATGTAAAGCACAAGGGTGATGGGTATTAAGGAGGGCACGTGCGGTGATGAGCACTGATGAGTGAGCAACTCATGAATCGTTGAACACCACATCAAAAACTAATGATGTATATGTTGGCTAATTGAACATTATAAAAAAATAAAGAAATTAAATGTAAAGCAAAAGGAGCCAGAGGAGAGATTAAAGATGAGGACAGTGGGGATAATTGAGAGGACACGGAGTTAGAAGAAAACAGGATTGCGTGAGACTATTAAATGCAGGTGGCCGAGTTGGTCTCAGAAAGCAGGGAAGAGACAGCAAAGAAGAAAAAAAAAATGGGTTTGGAATCGGGTCTGTAGACGTGAAGGGATGTAGCGGTTGATTACCGTCGAGGGCATCTGTTGAGGGGGATAAGGGAATGGAGACTTCCCTCTTCACAGCAGGGAAGCCTGGGATAGCTGTTGAAGTAGTCCGTTAGGAGACTCCCAAGACAGAATGGCCAAGCATCAGGCAAGGTGCGGCTGAAATGAGAGTGAGTTTGCAGTGCATTAACTTAGATCTGAAATTTTCCTAATAGCTCTCTTAATCATGCAGGAAGATCTAGAGCAATCTAAATGGGAAATAGGATAGAAGAGTAAAAGTTTAATAGAGAGGAGTGCTGAATTTGAGCAATAGCCGTATTCAGCGGCTTGCTGATCACAGAGGAGGCTGGGTGAGGAATCAAGTGTAGGAGGAGTTTGGCAATGAGGCACTTTTAAAGGGAAGGCAGACCCCAGAGAAGCTTAGACGATATCTCAGGGGCATAAGAGAGGTGTAAGATGTTAGAGGTAGTTCCTTACTTTGTTAGGATGGAGAGCTGGGTGTGGCTGTGCTGGGGTGTGGCTGATGAGGGGCAGGGAGATGTGGCTAATACGAAGGAGGGATTGTGAAAGTAAGGGTCAGAAGAGCCATCCACACAAAAGAAGGGAAGCTGAGCTCATTTAGGATGGTGGTTCTCAAGCTTGAGTATGTATCCGAATCACCTGGACGGCATGTGAAAACAGATTCTGGACCCAGCCACTGAGTTTCTAATTGAGACGTCTGGGGTCAAACCAGAGAATTTCCATTTCTAAGAAGCGCTGAGGTCCATGCAACATGCTTTGAAAATCACTGTGGATGTAGAAACAAGTCCCAGAGAGAGCGAGATAATAGCAACAGGGACTTGAAGACATGGTACCATGGAGTGGCGCTCAAATTCTATTATTGCAGGTTTCGTAATTCTGAACTCCCCTTTAATTGGAATTTACACAAGGAACCAAATGATAGTATGATTACAACTACAAAAAATGATATATTCTTGTGGGCAAGTATAGGTGGAAAATGGAAATTTTTAAAAAAGAGTTTTTAAAATTTGCTCTTGTACGTCTGGCTGCACCTTGCCTGATCCTTCGGCATAACGTCTGGTCCATTTTCTAGCAAACTGCTGCAGCAGCCCCTGCAATCTTCTCCACCGGAAACATCCATTCCCTTACCACTGTATCAACTTCAGTTTCTAATACTGTTGTTGCAATACTGTTGGTACTAAAAAGAAACTTTCTCAGTAACTGACACAAACTTCAGCTTGCCTGAGAGATGCTCAGGAAACTGGGATAAAAAAGGAGATAATGTATTGCAGAAGGCAAGGAATGCTATCAGCACTAATATTTAGCAAAACCCCTGTAAGGAGAGAGAAATCCAGATGCAGGTGGAGCTGGTTTCAAATGAGAGCCAGAGGGTCAAATACAGGGTTGCGTTTGCTCTGACCCCATGTCCTTTTTCACGCTTGTTTTTTAGGCTAACTCCCAGGCAGCCAAAGGACAGTATGTTCACATGGGCTCTTCTGCTGCTACTTCTACTCAGTCCCTCTTCACAGCCTCCTACACCTACTAGAACCCCAGGCCCACCAGCCTGCCTCCAGCTCTTCTGGGTGTCTTGGTAGGAGGGCTGAAAGAGAACGACTTTTCTACTGACCCTGGAAGTTAGACAAAATCAGAGTGGAACTACTGGAAACACAATGCATGTTAAATTCTTAGACACAACGAAAAGAAAATCAGTTCTTGAAACGTAGTTGTGAATATCAAGGATCTGACGAAATTTCATGCAATTTCCTTGCAACAGCTCCAGCTCCCCATGCCCCAGAGTATCCACCCAGGAAAAGAATAGACTTGAAAACAAAACCAGCTCTCCGTTCGAATAATGACCACCTCAGAAGCTGAGTGTGGAGAAGTGTGTCTTATTCAACAATCGTAGCAGTGGTAGCTTATGGAGGCAACTGCAACCAAAAAAGAAATAAAATGTTCTAGAAGCCTTCAGCTGGTATCAGGTTTTACTTTCCGCTCCTGCTTCCAAAGGGCTCAGTATAGTTCATGACCTTTGACTCTACTAGACATGACTGGCATTAATGGTCAGGGTCCTCAACTAGGGCTACTCATTAAAATCATCTGCCAAAAATGTAAAAACCCAGATGTTCAGACCACACTCCAGCCCAGTTAAATCAGAAACTCTGGATGTGGGATCCTCTAAATATCAGGGTTTCTTAACAGCTTCTTTGGTGATTCCAAAGTATAGCCACATTTGAGAACTACCATGCTAAATTTCAAGTCTGAGGATATTTTAAAATGAAAGCCCTTCATAATAGGAAGCAAGCTACACTGTAAAATGATTTCAAGCAACATGCAGAGTATAATGGGAGAATCAGTGTGGCTATGATGCTCGCAGCGTTCCTCGTGAAGTGACCCACGTTTGGTGACACACACCCACTCCCTATGCACATCTGAGCACACTACCTCGGTTTGCAGGAAATACAATTCACATAATTATACTTTATTGCAGCTTTCAATGTTCAGAATTAACCGAGAGAAAAAGCATTAAAGACAACCATAGTTACAAAAGAGAATTTAAATATAATTTTGTACAATATAAAAATTATGATTTTGGTGGAAAAAAAGTAATGACTTCACTGACAAGCTAGGAAATTAAAGGAAGAGGAGATGTAGAGAGAAGTGAAGGGAACATTCATTTACTTAGTTGGGAGTCAGGATACTACTTAAAATTGATGGATTAAGAAACAGTGCTTAAAAAAAGAAACAGTGCTTTAAGTCTATTAAAGGGAATGGATATAAATCATTAAAATATTCCTACGTATAATTAAATATAGGAGAAAAATAGTAAACTAAATTCTTTGTCTTGAAGAGTGCAAAGATAAATGATATTGCTTAGAGTAGATAAATTAAGAACTAGAGGCATACACATAGCATTTAGAGGAGTAAGACAGAATTAGTCCAAAGGCACTTTGTCTGAGGAGAGAGACCTGGGAATGAAGCACGGGGAAGATTTTTACTCACGTGTCTCTACTACAATTTGAGTATTTGTTTCCATATACCTGTATTAGTTCTGTAAAGACAACTGTATTCATTTGGCCTGAGGCTTTCACTTTTACTAGGATGATATAACCAAGCCGAGAGCAGTTAAATTACTTGCTGATGGTCACACATACAGGGGTTTAGGGGTTGAGAGCTGAGAGATTAGAATTCAGGTCTCCTTCTCCTATAACGGGCACATGACCAGGGAGGAAGGTAAGGACAGGGCAACAAGCAGTGTTCAAAACCTCTGCCATCAGTGTTGCAGGTCTTCTACATGTCCTTTCTTCTCCTTCTTCTTCTTTTTTTAAGATTTTATTTATTTATTTGAGAGAGAGAGTGTGTGTGTTGTGTGAGTGGGGGGAAGGAGCAGAGAGAGAGGGACAAGCAGACTCCGCACTGAGCTCAGAGCCCAACGTGGGGCTCCATCCCACAACACCGAGATCATGACCTGAACCAAAATCAAGACTCAGATGCTTAACCAACTGAGACACCCAGGTGCCTGGTCTTCTACATTTTTTACTGCATTCATTCATTCATTCAATCAGCAAACAGGGGAGCTCCTACCATGGGTTAAGCTGTCCTAAAACTGGTAATATCTGGTGTGACAAAACACTGCTGCCAGGAAATTTTTTCTAGAGCTTACTTTAGCATCACTGAGCCTATGTTGTAAAGAAACCTCCTAGATTCTCATTTATGGTTTTAGCGAGCATCTATAATCAAGGTTGAGTTATTTAAGTATTTTGATCCCGGCCAAATTACATTTCACTGGGGATGAGGATTAACATAATGCATTGTCCTGGCTATCATCTGATATATTTTACCAACTAAGGCACTACAGTGGTCTTTGAAATCTCAACCCCAGTACTTTACTCCACTGAGGGTAATATGAAGACAAGTGTTGTAAGTCTATAGACTTTAATTTCTATTAACTGTCTAATCACTGAGTGAATATATTAGTGGCTTCCTACCTTTTGGTACACCCGTCAGATTTATTCTAGTAGTTATTGAACACCTACTAAAAATAAAATTTGGTACTAGGCACTGAAGGTAATTAAGAGAAGTTTCAGCTTTAGGGTAGGCATGACATTTGCATACCACACAATGAAGCTTAAGTAGCTAAGCAAGAAACACAGATACCACTGACTGGGGGTTGAGAAGTGGGAGGAGATAGCATTTAGGGTGGGCATCAAGGGAGGGCAAAAGGCAAGGAACTCTTAGAACTGTCGTTGTGTAAGAAAATTTACTGGGAGAAGATGATAACTTGAAGGCAAAAGTATCAAAAGCCAAGGTCACAAAAAATTATTAAATTCTGGAAGGAATAAAAGAGGAATTTGGTTTTGCTCTGAAGAGGAAGGAGGAGAGTAGGGAGAGAAGGGGCAGGGAAATGAGCGAGGATAAAGGATGAAATGAGAAAGGAGGGGAAAGGGTGTAGGCAGGGAGAAGCCAAGGCAATATGGAACTGGGAGAGGTGACTAAATAAAGCACTTTTCAGAAGGTGGAGAAATCTCAAGCAATCTAAAGACATTTGTCTGCTTGAGAGGAAGAGCTGAGTTTCACATGAGTTTACATCCTGCTATTCAAAAACAAGATCCTGAGATGATTCATAATGATTCATAATGTGAATTAATTTAGCAGAAGCTGAAGCCAACAATGAGAATGAGAATATAAGCCTCTAGAACTTTGCAGAAATCTTGGAGCAGGCTTTACGCAATGCAGGAAGGGACTTCCAGTCCATCTGATTTAGCCCTCCTGGGGTGAAAGCCTCCAGCTGACATCTACATTTCCTTGCAGCAACGGCAGAGGACCTGGGGTCCAGGGCACCAAGGCAGTTGTCCAAGGTCACATCACCAGTCGGTGAGACTTGCAAAGTCCTCTTGGAAGGCAGTATTTGGGGTCGTAAAAAGCAGTGGTTCTGGAGTCAAACAATCTAAATTCAAATGCTGGCTCTGCCACTTACTAGCCATGTGACCTTGGGCACATTGTATAACCTTTCTGTGTTTCTTCATCTCAAAAAAAAAAAAAAAAAGTACAGCATTGCAAATTACTGAGAGATTAAATGAGTCAATACATCTCAATAACAGGTTCACATCCCTTATCGCGATTTTCACAATCCTGAAATCCAAAAAGCTCTGAAAACCAAGTTTTCTCCTAAGTTTACAGCAAATTACTTGATGGCAGAACCTTACTTGAGGCTGTCATCTTTATTCCACTTGATGGGATGCGGAGCTACTGTGTCTGATTTTAGGTGCTGACTCAGACCCTGCAGAGAGAGTTATACAATATATAGCATAAGCTCTATATTTAATCTCTAAAATCTGAAAAATTCTGATTTCTCAAACACATGCACCCTCAAAGCTATCAAAGAATTGTGGACCTGTCCTTAGAACAGTATCTACCTCACATGTAGGGTAAAAATGAATTATCTATGCTCAAGAGAGCCCAGAGGGCTCATGTAGTGCTACCAATTCCCTAAGGCCATTTTCTAGAAAGGATGAATGAAGAGACAGGAGTAATGGCAAAGCTCAACACAGCCAGTCATAGCTCTTTTTTCATTACTCAATAAGTATGTTTTCCAGGTTGTAACACAGTCTGTCCTAAGCCTCCTGAAATGGTCACTCAATGCTGGGTATCAGTCTCTATAAACATTTATAAAATCAGTCAACAAGTATTCATTTATCACCTGCAGTATGCTCAGCGATGTGAAGATACTGAGACGAGGAAGACAAGGATACAGTTAGGAAACAAAATGGTACACAATAATGTGCTAAATTACAGTGGCATAGGCGAGGTGCTGGGATCAAAGGGGCTTTATAAAGACCGTGGGATGAGTTATATAGACTTTATAAAGACCGTTTATTGCTAGTTATATGACCTTGGGATCCAAGCCTCAGTTTCCTTATCTGTAAAATAGGGTTGCTGTGAGGTTAGAAATATCTTATGTAGAGTGCCAGATACATAAGTTGTCAATAAATATTATGTTTTTTCCCTGTCAGTTGCCTCTTGGAGAATGGTAAAGGCACTTGAGTGGCTGTGTAAGATGAATTAAATTTATGACTCGAGTACAGATCGTATATATTGAGGACACTGTTGGAAATTATAGGGTGAGGCCAAGTGGAGCAGCACAGTGAAGGGGAAGGGGAGATTGGGCAGGGATATTATGGAAAGTCTTGCCTTGAAGTAAGGAGAAATAGGTACCTGTGAATAATTCTTGAGCAGAAAATAATGTGATAAAAGAATAGTGCTTAAAATTATTTTTTTGGAAGGTAGGAGACTTGGAAGAGATTGGGAAGCTGGGAGTAGCTAAGTGTGTAGAATGGCAAATCCAGCATAGGGCCTAGCCTCTTGGTGGTGGTGGGTGAGTGGACATGAGATCTTTAGATTGGGGAAAATAACAACAAAAACTCATGTTACGTTGCTATTTACCACCCTAATAGACCCAACAAGTCTCTGTTTTATTGCAACTCAACAGGGAAGTACTGGGATAAATAATTCACCTACATCTACTTCTCAAAAAGAGGCTTACATACATGCACAGACTCAGCCCTTTGAGTATGGTGGCAGCATAGTGAAATATAAAGCATCTTCTAAACAAAATATAAAGCATCTTCTAAGCACTAATTCTGGCAGTTCAGAACAACCAGGACTAGGCTGTAGCCCGAGGTCTCGGATGTCAGAGAAATCTATCCTGCCGTCTTGAAAAATTCAAGGTCAAACATCTTTCTGTGGCCACTTCCAACTTTCCCTTGTCCTGGTTTTCCCTGGGGCATTTTATAGGCTAAAGAAGTCAGAATGCATTTCCTGGTCCTAGGGAGGCAATGACTGTCATGTGATGTGGGCTACCTTAGTCATTGAACATGAGAAGCATGTTCTTGAGAACATGGCTCCTGGACAGGATATAGCACAGGTAGAGATATACTCTTTTTTTATTTCTGCAAAATGTATCAAGACTCAGCATTTTGGAAAGTTACATGATTTCCCCCCATTCTTTACACTGTGGAGTACCTATGGCTTACTATTCACTTCTCAAAGTCTCCTTGAGGATAAAGGACTCCTTGAAGCAACTATGCAACTAATACAGTATTAACATAGCACCCGACAGGTATTTAAAAATACATTTTAATGGAACTTGTACTATTTGTGCAGTAAAGTAAATGTATCTATCCTTCTATTTTCCATGCATTATGGTTATAGAGATGGCCTTAATTAAAAAGAAATCAATCAACCCACCCCTGCCAACCACCCAAGGCCACAGAACACATTTGAAGGAGAGAAGGAAGGTGAAAGGTATTAAATACTGATTAGGAACAATGACTTTCAAAAAAAATGCTTGTAATATTTGGTCTAGATTTTTTTAAAAAGTTGAAATTAAATATTATGCTCAACTGGGTATGCTGTGTATGCCCCTAGATTTGCTGATGACATCCTTCTTTTGGAAGACAGATGAAAATGAAAATGAAATGCCTCACTTATCAGAATTAGAGAAATAGAGCATTGTAGTGATTCTCAATTTTTTTTTTTTTTTTTTTGTCACCAAAGACTCCTTTTACCTGCTAGTTTTAAAATGTTGTCTACTGTGGGGGCGCCTGGGTGGCTCAGTTGTTAGGCGTCTGCCTTCGGCTCAGGTCATGATCCCAGGGTCCTGGGATCGAGCCCCACATCGGGCTCCCTGCTCTGCGGGAAGCCTGCTTTTTCCCTCTCCTTCTGCTGTTCCTCCTGCTTGTGTTCTCTCTCTCGCTGTGTCTCTGTCAAATAAATAAATAAAATCTTTAAAAATAAATAAAAAAAAATAAAATGTTGTCTACTGTGATGGTTAACTTGTTTAAATTTGACTGGGCTAAGAGATGCCAGTAAAATACTCTCTCTTGTGTTTGTGAGGGTTTCTGGAAGACATGTGCATTTACATCTGTAGATCAAGTCAAGATGGACTTCACCAATGGTGGTGGGTATCATCCAATTCATTGAGGGCGTGAACTGAACAAAAAGGCAGAGGAAAGGCAAATTGGAAGCTGGGGCATCCATCTTCTCCTGTCCTTGGACATCAGTGCTCCTGGTTCTTGGGTCTTTGGGCTGGGACTGAACTATACCACTGGCTTTCATGGTTCTTGTTTATAGCTGGCATGAGACTCCTCGGCCTTCATAAGTACACGAACTCATAACTTTCTCCTCATATTCACTTCCACATTGTCTCTTAAACTAGAACGGAGGCACCACAAGATGTGCTGTGTGTGTAGTTTTTGGAAAGGTACCCAGGTGAGTATCAGGGGTACCAGTAGTATTTCTTAAGCTGAGCGCTAGTTACATAGGTTTAGTTGCGAAATTGAGCTGCACACTTAAAATATGTGCCCCTTTCTCTTGTGCACACACACAATTTAAATACAAGGAAAATGTTATCACACAATTTTGGGCAGCATAAAGTCCTCTCTCTTTAGCAGGCAACTCTCACCTGCCACTTGCCCATTACCACACAAATGGAGGCTCACTCTGTAGCTAGTAGGTCCTCTGATAATTCTGTCTTCAGTTTTTTCCTGGTACTCATCTTTTAGTCTCATCTTAAGCATCATTTCCTCTTGAAAGATTTAACTTTCTCCGTCTCTCCTCTTTACGTGCCTCCCTGTTCTTTTACCATCCTCTTAGAAAACTACCATGAACACTGCAATAACCTTGCTTTAAAAATGTTAATCTTGGGCGCCTGGGTGGCTCAGATGGTTGAGCGTCTGCCTTCGGCTCAGGTCATGATCCCAGGGTCCTGGGATCGAGTCCCGCATCGGGCTCTCTGCTCCTTGGGAGCCTGCTTCTCCCTCTGCCTCTCTCTCTCTCTGTCTCTCATGAATAAATAAATAAAATCTTAAAAAAAAAAAAAAAAAAATGTTAATCTTTTTGGCTATGCTTTACATAAGCAATGAATTGTATATATAATCAAGAATTGTTTCACTGCAACTGGAGTTTTGAGCTATCATTCCAGATTCACAACCAAGGATGTTAAAAATTGTTATTTTAGTAGGAATATCTCACATGACCATGTCCCCACATGATGATGAGGTCAACAGCCAGAGCTCCTGCTAAGCAAGACAACCATACATGAAACAGATGCAACTCCGGCAAAAAGCACAATGCTTAAGTGTGCGTGCAACTATCACGTACGGAAAACATACTTCACATTAGGCTTTTCAAAATACTGAGAACAGGTCTAAGAACCTCATTATTAGTTGAGATGCTGGCCTGAGAATGACTCGTAGAGAGTAAGTAAAACGGGACATTTCAGGCAGGAGGATAATTGAGGCATCAAGCACATTTTCAGTTATTTTTTGTACTTTTCATTGGGCTACAAACTCTTGTTTTGACAAGTTAACCGTATGCTGACTACGAGTACCTAATTTGAATAGGAGGGAGCACGATTTCTACACATATACCTTCACATTCACATGTGCACACACAAATATTCCCAGGGGAAGATGAAAGTGTGGAGGAAACGTTCAGAATGTCTGTAATATAGACAAAAGGGAGGTGTTTTGCTCAAACTATTAGGTAGTTAGAATTACAGAGCTCCAGTGATTGGGAATTCTACACTCAGAAACTAAAGAATCTGGATTTAACCCTAATTGAACTACCCCAGGAAAGGTCAGTACAGGCACACCTCGATCTATCGTGGTTTGCTTTACTGTGCTCTGCAGATACTGCCTGTTTTCACAAATTGAAGGCTTGTGGCAAACCCGCATCAGGCAAATCTCGATTCCATTTCTCTAACAGCATTTGCTCACTTTGTGTCTGTGTGTCACATTTGGTAATTCTTGGAATATTTCAAACATTTTCATTACTATTATATTTGTTACACTAATCTGATTAGTGATTATGACTCACTGAAAGCTCAGAATGATCATCAGCACTTTTTAGCAACAGGTACTTAGGTATTTTAAAATTAAGGCACGTACGTTGCTTTTGTAGACGTGAACTATTGCACACTTATTAGACTACTGAAAAGTGTAAGCATAACTTTTATATGCAGTAAGAAATAAAAAAATTAACTTGACTTGCTTTATTGCAGTATTTGCTCCATTGCAGTGGTCTGGAACCAAACACAGTATCTCCAAGGTATGCCTGCAGTCACAAGTACAAGTGAGAGCAATTTCTTTAAAATCCTTGATTCTAATTTTTAAGTGCAGCATTTATTTGACAGGATAGATTTTGCATGAAAATAACAAAGAACTCTTACACAAAGCAAAAAACAAAACAGGTTTAATGATTAAAACAGATGAATTAATAGGTTTATATAACCATCAACTAAGGGAAGCCCTAGAACCAGAAATAAGGATTTTAAAATCGCATGCAAAGTCTAGTTACCATAAAAACCAAAGCAATACCAAAATATCTCAGCTTCCTAGTATAGACTCCAGGTCTTTTTATTTCCAACTCTTGGTAATCAAAATATGTACACTTTCGCATGCTACTGGTAGTGGAGGAATAAGGTTATTTGTATAGGACTACAATTATGTTTCACAGATGGGAGGGCACAAAAAGAAGTGTCTTCCTCCACTTTTTCAGGCCCATCTTGAAAAAAGGCACTCCCAAAGGTTCCTTGGTAACACCTTTGCTACATTTGTTAATTACTCACATAATCTTTATATGTAAGACTAATGGTCCACTCATTTCACAGATCTGGGAACCACAAGGCATTGGAACTGCTTCTTTAAATTACATGCCAAACAACTGGCTTTCTTAAGCAATGACCAAAAAAATCTTTGGATATCAATTTGAAAAAAACTGGGGCTCTGTTTCCTCGAAAACTTAATCATATGCTTAATTACTAGGCTTTGGCATGCACTGCCAAACATATTATGGAACTGAACTCTCTTGAATAATTATTCTAGTTTTCTAACTTCAGCTCCCTTGTACCAATGCAACTTTGTCCTTGTCCCTTTATTAATTATAATACCAAGTGCTCTGAACCTGGGTTTGACCTCTCTGCTGAAAGATGTGTGACAAAAAGATGCTTCAATAAATTACTGAGTCTTTATGATCATCAAAAAAAAGAGTAATGGAAGTCTTCAGCTGCCTGTGGGCAGTTGTCCACCTTTCACAGAACCTTTAGAAACCATTTGCCTGAGGCCAAGGAGAATTTGCTTTGTCACTAAACCTGACTCATGGTGAACCATACTGAAACTGCACTTGGGTAGCTAGTCTCAAGTCAAACTGAGCTTGAATATTTCTCTACATTTACTGCATCCATGTAGTGTGCAATTTTTGATGCTGAATAAGAGATACATGGCAATTGAAGGCTTCGCCACAAGCATCACATTCATGGGTTTCTTGGGTTTGCGCCTCTGCGTGAATCTTCTGATGGTTGACAAGGCTGCGCTGTTGACTAAAACTTTTGTCACACTTCTCACACTTGTAAGGTTTCTCTCCTGTGTGTATTCTCTGATGCTGAATAAGGCCTGAGTTCCGGCTAAAGGCCTTCCCACATTCATCACATTTATGGGGTTTATTACCTGTGTGAACACCCTGATGTCGAATAAGATTGCAAAGCTGACTAAAGCTTTTGCCGCACTGTCTGCACAGATAAGGTCTCTCACCAGTGTGGATTCTCTGATGTTCGATAAGAAATGAGCTCCGACTGAAGCTTTTCCCGCATACAGTACATAGATAGGGCTTTTCACCAGTGTGGATTCTTTGATGTTGTACAAGATGAGCACTGACACTAAAAGTTTTCCCACATTCATCACATTTATAAGATTTTTCCTTGGGGTAGACTTCCTGCTGTATAACAAGACTGCAGTTCGGATCAAAACTTTCCTTGGTTTCATTGTATGAATAAGTCTTCTCTCTGGTGTGGATTCTCTGATGCTGAATAAGACCTGAGCTTCTACTAAAGGCTTTTCCACATTCCTCACATTTATGGGGTTTGTCTCCTGTGTGAATTCTCTGATGACGAGTAAGGTTGCACAGCTGACTGAAGCTTTTCCCGCACTCTTTGCACTGATAAGGTCTTTCACCTGTATGGATCCTCTGATGTTCAATAAGGAATGAGCTCCGACTGAAGCTTTTTCCACATTCGATACAAAGAAAAGGCTTCTCACCAGTGTGGATTTTTTGGTGTTGTATAAGGTATGTACTTAATCTAAAAGCTTTCCCACATTCACCACATTTATGGGGTCTTTCCCCAGTGTGAATTCTCTGATGTTCAACAAGTAATGAATTTCGACTAAAGCTTTTCTTACATTTGGTACAGTGATAGGGTTTCTCACCAGTGTGAGTTCTCTGATGTTCAATAAGGTGTGACTTCCAACTGAAGGCTTTCCCACAGTCACTACATTTATGGGGTTTCTCACCTGTGTGAATTCTTTGATGTTTAACAAGGCTCCTTCTCTGGCTGAAGCTCTGTTTACACTGATTACACTGATAGGGTCTCTCTCCAGTGTGGATTCTCTGATGTCTAATAAGGGTTGAGCTCACACTAAAGGTTTTTCCACAATAATTACACTCATAGGGCCTTTCCCCAGTGTGAATTCTCTGATGTTCAATAACAAATGAACTGCGACTAAAACTTTTCCCACATTCGTTGCATTGAAAAGGCTTCTCACCAGTATGGACCCTTTGATGTTGAATGAAATGGGCCTTGCGGACAAAACCTTTTCCACATTCTTCACATTTATGGCATTTCTCTTCTGAGTTTGGTCTCTTACGAATAATGTTAGTGTTTCCTCTGAACATTCTCTGTTCCTGGGCCAAAGATTCCCTTGGTATTTCCCATAAGAAGATTCCTCTCTGTTTATCTAACCTACCAACAAGTTCAAAGGTTTCTCTACCTATGGGATCTTGGTCAATTTCACTTTTGATTCTTGTAACTATTACACCCTGTGGTTCCACTTCTTCCTCAATCTCCTCAATTTCTTGTTTCACAGTTGGCTCCTCATCCTTATCTCTGTTCAAAACATCTGGAATAATAAACAGAAAATAGATCAGCCAGGCTCTTTGCTAGCAAGGAGAAATGCTTAGGAAAATAAGATTAATATAAATTAATCTACTACATCTATAAAGTGCAGATGACTACTCCACAGTATAGTGAAGATTAAATTAGTTTATATACATAAAGCATTTAGGAGCTATATAATTATTATTAGTTATCTGATGAAATATTTTTCTTGGAGAAGAGGTATGAAAAGAATGTGTGTGTGTATGTGTGTGTGTTTCAAAGGAGCAAGCTTTTAAGTTTTTATTTTTTTAGTAATCTCTACACCCAACATGAGGCTTGAACTGACAACCCCGAGATCAAGAGTCGCATGCTCCTCTGACTGAGCCTGCCAGGCACACTAAAAGAGTGTTTTTATGAGGCAAATGATGAGTTAGTAGGGGCAAGCAGAGTTGGGAGGAAGGGCAGGTAAATCAACAGACAATTTTGCAAGGTAAGATGGGCAAACAATGAAATAAAACAAGTAGTGGTGTGATGAAGTATTCTATCAAGGAAGAAAGGATGATGCAGAAAGAAAACAGTAGGTTCAGGAAAATGTGAGGTAAGACAGCATTACTGGACTATGAGTAGGCCAAATAACTGACAGACATGAACACAAAATGATGCTGAGAAGGATAAAAGACAAAAACAAAGCAGGGGAAGCAACAATTCATCCATTAACAAGAATTTACTGATTGCAGACAAAAGCACTCCAGGCATCGTGTAATGATTCAGAATTCAAAGGTAAGACATGAAGTTCCCTACCAAATAAAATGAATGACAGGTATACTAGGGAGAGAATATAATATGATAAAATATTTAGGTAAAGCAGTTCCTATAGTGAGACAAAATGGCTTTTAAAAATAAAATAATGGGTTGGAGTGACATGGAGTCTATGATACAGAAAGACATAATAAAATAAATACAAAGGAACACGGTCGGGGTAATGAAAGAAAAGAGAAAAAGCAGTCTGTGGTAATTTATGCCCTCACCTACCACAAATCCTACCATGTTCTTCAAGTATATATGACTCTCACTATTCTAGAGATATAAGAGCCCAAGCTGGAACCATTTAGTTCCAACTGAGAGTCTCTAAGACATCTGAGAAATGAAAATCTTGCATGCGTTGAAGGAAAGATAACATAATGGTCTCTGATGAAACAGAGTGGCATACAGAACCCTCGAGTCTGCCTCTGACTCTTTTTTCCTGATTTTCTACCTCTTACTGTCTGCTGGATAATTTCGCTACAAGAGCTGATCAGTACCAAATATATCTATTTGGCCCTAAACAATTTTCTTTTTTAGACTTCCTCTTTTCTCTCAATTTTCTAATCTTCTACCTTTGGAGTCATCTCTGAATTTTCTTTTCACTTACCTCAAATCAGTCATTAAGTTATTTTATTCCAAAAAAACTTCTCTTACTCCCCTAAGAAATTAGTAGAAACTTTATTTCTGCTTACGTTCCTAACAGTATTGTTTCTTAAATTCACTTCAGTGGACTGCTTTCTTTCACACAATGAAAAAGGATGAGAGAACTCCCTCAACTTTTTTTTTTTTTTTAAAGATTTTATTTTTTTGACAGAGAGAGACATAGCGAGAGCAGGAACACAAGCAGGGGGAGTGGGAGAGGGAGAAGCAGGCTTCCCGCTGAGCAGGGAGCCCGATGTGGGACTCGATCCCAGGACCCTGGGATCATGAACTGAGCCGAAGGGAGACGCTTAACGACTGAGCCACCCAGGCGCCCGCCCTCAACTTTCTGCCCCCCTGCCTATAAAATTATCTGCAATGGTACATGAAGATATATCCCATTCCTATCCAAAGCTAATTCATCTACCTTCTCTTGATCCCATGTGTCTCTTGAGCACTTGTTTAATGACTACCATTGCTTCCTCTTTCTTCCATCTGTTCTCCATTGCCAACATACATACAAATACGTTCAGCATATAAATATGCCCAATTTTATCTCGAACCTGAAATCCTTCTCTTAATGAAATCTAAGTTTGTTTGTTTGTTTGTTTTTTAAGATTTTATTTATCTATTTGACAGAGACAGACACAGCGATAGAGGGAACACAAGCAGGGGGAGTGGGAGAGGGAGAAGCAGGCCTCCCGTGGAGCTGGGACCCCAAGGCGGGGCTCGATCCCAGGACCCTGAGATCATGACCCGAGCTGAAGGCAGACGCCCAACGACTGAGCCACCCAGGCGCCCCTGAAATCTAAGTTTTGAAATAAAATCTTAACACTGTAGGTTTCCATTTCCCAGGTATGTTTCCCATGCCCACCTCTTCCCCTATAACCTACTGTGAAATCTGGCTTCTGTTTCCAGCATCTAGAAAAGCTTCTATGAAATCACCAATGACTCCTGAATAACAAATACAATGAACATTTTCAGTCTTTATTCAGCAGCAGCTGACACTGTTGACCATTTTGACACTATCTGTTTTTTATTTCTATGCCATTATATTCTTCTAGTTCCCTCCCTACTTCTTCTTTGGCCTTTTCTAATAAATTTCCTTCATGTATTTCTCTTCCTTCGTTAACTGTTGAAGGTTACTGTTACCCATATTTACATTCTTACCTTGCTCTCTACATATACTCTGGATATTGCCATTTACCTTTCTCAAAAAGGGCTTACAATTAACAGGATCATCATCATTTGCTGTCATGTATGTCTCCACCTCTATTTATCTTCTCTTGACAGGCATCCTCATCCATTACCCAAAGCAGAAAATCATCCTAGATTTCCCCATTTTTCTTATTGGTAAAAAATCACCAAAATCAAAGATTCAACTCTCTAGTATCTACCTTCTTTCCATGTTTTCCCTGGATTATGCAAAAGCCATCTAATAATCCTTCACTCTAGCCTTTAAGACTGTCCCCACACTATATCTACTTCACTGCATCCAGAGAGATGTACATGAAATGGAATTCCGGTCACATCACCACCTGTAGATTCACTAGCACTCCAACACCTGTGAGAGCAAATCAAAGCTCTTTACACCATGATACTCAGCACTTCACGAAAGGTTCTCTAAACCTCAAGTCACCCTCCTACCCACTGTCCCACAGTGGAAGTAGGCAAATTGCTTATGTTACTCTTTTATGCCATTTCTTTGCATATCTCATTTTACTAAATGTCCCCCAACATTGTTTACCTGGCAAACTCTTGGTTTCTCTTTAAGATTCAATTCAAAGCAACAGCTCCTCTACAAAGCCTTCACTAAGTCCACTAGGCAGACCTAGGTGTTCTGTTTTTTATCACCAGCCCTCATCCATAACTGCATTATAGCTATTATATGCACTGTGAATGCAATGTATTTATCTCTTCTATGGGCCTGTAAATTCCTTATGAGAAGGGCAAGTCTCCTTATAATGTTTACCCAGTATTGTTGTTCCAGGGGTTTTGCTCAAAGGAGTAAGACAAAATTATTGTTATTTGCAAACAATATAAATGTCTATGTAAAATTTCTAAAAAAATTAAGTGAAATATAATAGCAACAAGAAAACTAAGATATAAAATAAGTAGTGGTAAGTACTTACTACCAAGAGTAACCAATTAGTAAATATTATAGAAAAATAAAATATGCCTTGTATGATAATAAAAACCATAAAACAAGGAGTAAATCTTACAAGAATTGTATGAGAGCCATGAAAATGAGCCATAAAAATTTTCTGAAGGACGTAAGACAGACAGAGTCAAGCAAGCTGCTAAAGAGATTCAATGTTATAAGGATCTTAATTCTTCCTAAACCAATTTATGAACCCAATTGTATTCCAATCAAAATCCTATGAATGAATAAAAAACCCCAATGAATCTAAATTTCAACTGGAAGTATATCCTAAAAAAGAATATAAAAGAATGATTTATTATACCAGGCATAAAATGTAATCCACTGCTTAAGTAAATTAAACAGAGAGGCAATGGAATGAAAATAAATAGGTCAAAGAGATAGACAGGTAAAGAAAACAAGTGAGTTTAGGCTTCCACACAGAGCAGCATAGAAAGGACTATCCATTAGATCTGGGCTTGGTAGATAAAATCACCTTCTGCAG
Source organism: Phoca vitulina (assembly GCF_004348235.1). Lineage (NCBI taxonomy): Eukaryota > Metazoa > Chordata > Mammalia > Carnivora > Phocidae > Phoca > Phoca vitulina. Next base: position 4,067,922 of record NW_022589724.1, on the reverse strand, counting down.
TCTCTGCCATGCTTGTATTCTATGTTCCCATCCTGAGATCATACAGCTAATTTGTCTAGAGTAGAGAGTTGACTCAAAAGTGCATCTCTCCCAGGAATTTGGAATTAAAACTGAAATAGGCAGTTATTCCAACATGACTGGAATTGTAATCTATCAACTCAGAAGCTATAGGGACAGAAGCATGTGGATATGAGGAGGAAAGACTACTCTACCAAAAAGAAAGAAACAGAATGCAAAGACAGAGTTCATTCCTGACTTCCTGAGCGATCCAATTTCTGGGTGTAGTTTTTTTTTGCTTTTGTTTTTTAAGTAGGCTCCATGGCAGGTGTGGAGCTTGAACTCATGACCTTGGGATCAAGACCTGAGCCAAGATCAAGAGTCAGATGCTTAACCAACTGAGCCACCCAGATGCCCCTGGGTTTAATCCTTTTCTGACATCCAGTTGCAGTCATGCTCATATACTCTGTGTGCCACCTCTGTCCCTACAATAAATTCTTGTGTTGGCTTAAGCTAGTTTGAGTTGATTTCTACACTCTTTAATCAGTTTTAATAATATGGTAGCTGCAGAGAGACAGAAAAGGCAAGGAAATGGTAAAGTGGAATTGGCTAAACTTTAGGACAGAACAAGAGTTACCACACATTTTCTAAAAAGGGCCAGACAATAAATATTTTTGGCTTTGTCAGCCATATGGTCTCTACCGCAATTATTCAACTCTGCCAATACAGCATGAAAGTAGTAATAGATAATACATAAAAGTGGGCATGTCTACATTCCAATAAAACTTTATTTATAAAAACAGTGTGCCATATCTGGCCTGTGGACTGACGATAGCTGCCAACCCCAGTATCCAAAAGAGTACAGAAAGAACAGTTTTTTGGTAAAAGAATGAGAGAATGGGGAAGAATCTGCATTCCTAGCGCTAGCACAGTGCTTGATTAACTATTTATTGAATGTATGAGTAGTTGAATAATTGAGAAAAGACTATAAGAAAAGAAACAATGAGTTAACATCTTACAGAAGCAGCAATTCCCAATGCTGTCAAGGTCCAATATGGCTCAAGTAGACTAGAAAGAAGTCATTCAAACTGAAGAAGTCCATTTCATTTGAAAGAACTGAAAGACTGAGAACTAAGATTAAGCTGTCAGCTGTATTATCAACAGAGTTACTAAAGTGTTTAAAGAAAAATCATCATAGAAAGGAAAGGTATGAATAAAGGACCAAAATTAAATTTGGAAGAGAGTTGTACTAAGTAAAGCAGCAAGATGACGTGCAGGAAAACACTACATTAGAAAAAATCAAGTAATAGTGATCTTTCACCAAGGGGGCTCTCATCAAAGGAGTGGAGACAGAGTCTACAGATGAAAAGATTGTGGAGGGAGAAATAATAACTGATAAAAAGTTGTAGTTCAGCTAAAATGAGAGCCTGAAAGTAGGAGATCACAGATGGGCTCACTGCCATGCCTTCGTCCATATGGTACTCACATTTTACAATAGTAGGGGCAGGCAAGGCTGGGCATTTGCCTGGTTCTATCAGCCAGGATACCATATGTGTGGATAAAGCTGACAATGACTCAGAGACACCATGGCATATTGGGGAAAAAAATCAGCAGCTGATATGGCTGGAGATTGAAGTGGGGTGCAAAAATAATAGATGATGCTAGAAAGCCAGGCAGGGGCTATTTAGAGAGGCCCTAGTAGGTACAACAAGAAATTAAGATTTTTATCCTTTAGGCTATCAGGAATTGTAAATTGTAAGCAGTTAATTAACAGAATCACTTTGGTGGCAGTAAATAGAATGTATTAAAAGAAAGGGAGATTGGAGGCAAGGGGCTAGTTTATGGATTAATGCAATAATCTAGTCAAGAGGTATGAATCTTGAGTATATTCATTCATTCCGTTACATAAATATTTAGAAGCATATAATATATATGCTTCTGTCCTAAGCATATAATATATATGGCTCTGTGCTAAGTGCTGGAGAAATCAAATGAAAAAAATATAGTTACTGTCCTCATGGAAACCAGTCTGGTTAGAGAAATAACATAAAGAATGATTAGAGTACAGTGCGATAAATTCAACAGAAGTGTATACAGTAGCACAGAAAAAGGAGTACTTAATTCCAAAGAGGAGGCTCTTGAGATCTGAATGGATTATTTGAAATTTGCCAGGTGTGAGTTATTTATGTGGTCTTCAAAAGAAGATGACAAAGATTTTAGAGCTCTTAGAGAAGATAACGAATACAATGACAGCAATCAACATTTGTATTACACTTACTACATGCTAATCAGTGTCCTAAGTACTTTACACATATTAACTCAGTAACCCAAAGAGGTAAGTGCTATTATTATTGCCATTTTGTAAAAAAGAAACAGGCATGGAAAGGTTATGTAATTCACCCATAGTCACAAGGCTTGTAAGTGGTTGAACCAGGATTTTTACTTAGGCAGTTAAGCTCCAATTGCTTCTCTTAGGTCAAAGTAAAGATTTGGGACTTATCACACAGAGGTAGGTGATGATCTGAGTGTAGATAAGCTTTGCCAAAGGAAGGATATAAACTGAGAGGAAGTGTGAGAATGCAAGGCAATAGAAGGAAGCAATAAAGAGTTTCAAATATCTATAGAGAGGTGAAATAAAATAAGGTCCAAAAAAGGGTCTACTGCATTTGACAACTGGGTTATTACAGACCAATGTTAAACAATTTAAGGGGAATGGCAGAGGCAAGAAAAGGGGCTTAGAGATGATGGAAGGTAAAGTACAAAACACTCATTAACTACTCTTACAAAAACTTGGCTATTAGGTGAATGAGGAGCAGGTTACAGGGAGCAGCAAGGAGACCGTGGCTCAAAGGATCGCCACCCGCCCCTCTCCTTTCCCCAACTTGAAGAGTCATAAACATACCTATTATCAAAATAAAGGTACCAGGGCAGAAGGAATAGAGACTAAAGTTGTAAGGGGGGGAAAAAAAAAGATTACAGATGGATAAGTTCTTGGAGAAGTGAGGAAACGGGAGCAGTCTTAAGCATGCCCGTGAAGGGCAGAAAAGTTGAGAGTTCACGTTTAGTAGCCTCTATCTTCTCTGTGAAACAGAAAGTAAGGTCCACTACTGAGTGATGGACCCAAGGAAGACTTTTTTAGTTTTTGGAATAGTCATTAAAGGAAGAAGGGAATGAACAAATCAATGATAAAAAATAGGCTGAGATGTAAAATCCCACTGCAGACTATAAGAAAAGCCATGCATACATATATACAGAGCACCAATCCTTTCAGTTAAAGAATTTCTCCTGCTGTGTTTAGCAACTGTGGTAGGAGAAAAGGCAGATTTTATAACCAATACAGAATTTGAAATTTGCAGAATGCGTAGAGCACAATGACAAAGTGGCAAGAGAGCATGCTGGTGATAAGTCACATGTAGGTCCATGGATTAGATGAGGAGGTTGAAGTTAGGAGAGGACTGATAATCTGGGGGGAGAAAAGGAGAAGTCAAGGAACAGGAAACATGATTAAGAATAAGTAGTTGTAGGAGGAAAGGAGCAGGAGAGGTAGAAAGGTAAGAAGTTAGAGTAAGCTCCACATGGGCAGAGATCATGTCTGTTTCAGTCACCCCTGTTTAGTTAATCTAAAATAATAATTAATAATGCCTGAATAATTTTCAAAGAGTAAGATATTGGGGTTAAAGATTTGCCTGCTTTGACAAAATTGAGGGTTTGATCACTGATGTGAGTTGAACAAAAAAGGAAAGCCAGGTCCCTGAAGAGAATATGGTCAGGGAATATAGTGAGGCTTAAGGAATGACTACATCACTGATGGCATAGGTGAGCATAGAGAAGATTCTGAAATGTGACAAAATCTATGGTGAGGGCCCAAGACATGTTGACAGATGATAGTGAAAAGGAATTGAGTGGGTAGAGCAAGACTGCTGAGGCCTCCCAGGAGAGAGATTTTGCTTAAAGGGTTAAACTAATACTTTGGGAATAGCACTGAAAAGGTAGGAGAACAGTAACTTCTCCCTTCTAGCCTTGAGAGAAAGGATAGGGGGAAAAAAAGAGGATGTGGGAGAAAAAGCAGCCTCTGCCAGAGAAATGGTGTTCTTGGGAAAGTGCCAGTTTTCAGTTAAGGCCAGGAGGGGTAAGGAACATTATGTGAAGAAGAACAGGGGCTCCAGAAGGCAGAGCGAAAGGGGTGGGAGGAAAGCAGTGGGAGGATGAGCCAGGAGGGAAAGTACAGAGCAATATGGGAATGAGATTATGAAGATAAGAAGCCAGAAAGGCATGTATTTTGGTTATTGCAAGGATGCTAGGGATGATAGTCATGGACACAACTAATGGCTGAAAGATTTGAATCAGAACTTTGGAATAAAGCAGTTTTGGTACTGGTAGTGGTCCAAGTGTTCTCAGAGTCTGATTTCTTACAGCCTCTTAGATATTTTAATCAGAGAAACAAAAGATTCTTACCCAGTGAGACCAGGTTTCCATAATTCTCCATCATGACATCTTTATACAGGCTTCTCTGAGCTGGATCCAGATAATCCCACTCCTCCTGGGTAAAAAACACAGCCACATCCTCAAATGTCAGCAACCCCTGAAATAGTACGATTTCTGTAGTCAGTTCTTGTTGTCTCAAGGACAATTCTACCACTGAAAGTAGCAGAAGCAATCACTTATCAGGGCCGGGTAGGCTAGAAGGAACATGATAACCAAGAGTTCCAAATGGGGCCCAATTCTGTAACAAACAGGCACCTCAAACTAGAGGATAACTGAACTGGATCTTGTCAGTAGTGATGGTCCTAACGATAGAGCTTTTCCGGTTTAATAATTATACCCTAACATTTTTATTCTAGTAAGCTGCCCCCAAACTCCCCAAGTTTCCTGAACCTCATAGCCCGGCTCCAACTCTCTCCGCACTGGCTTGGAACCCTGTTCAATTCCATGAAGTTCTCTAAGCGTCTACCTTGGGTCCACGCATCGTGACAGGCGCACAAGACACGGGGGAAGGTAAAAAATGGTGCCTCATCTGGAAGAACTCACAAATGAGAGCGCTTGTCTGGAGCATTACTAATTTTCTTCAACTGATTTACCAAGTCGCTCTTGAAAAAAAAAAAAAAAAAAAAAGCCAAGTGGGCGATCTGGTCGCGAATCACAATCCAGAGCACTACGGGGTACTTCCTTGCACATCGCTGGCCCAAAAGACCACGGTCAGGGAGGTGGGGGGTGGGGGGGCGGTGGCGCGGCCTAGCTCCGGTAGTGGCGAGAGAACGGGGTACCCAGAAGGGCGACTTACCTTTGGCTCCGGCGGGGGGCTCGGGGAGGCCATCTCCCGACAGAAAATCAGGGCAGGAACCCGCGCGGTCGCACGAATGGGAGCCTTTCGTGAGGCCTACCCAGCCTTTAGAAATTAGGCCCGACGAAGGCGAGGCCTCCAGCCTGGGTCTGGCCAGGTCCTGGCTCGGTCCCCGAGCGGTCACGACCCCAGCAGCATATCAGACGCGCTACTTGGCCGTCCCCCAACCCCAAATTCCCACCCCGCCTATCTGCGCAGCCTTCAAGGCCTCGCTAGAGCCTCCTCCCGGTTGCCAGTTCCTCCTCCTTTCAGCCAAAGAGCGCTATGACCGCCCGCCCCCGGACCAGAAGGCGTCACCCGGAACCTTCCCGGGACGCCCCCCAACTACAACTCCCGTCATGCTCTGGGAGAACGCCTCGGTCCAGCCTCCGCCGGCAATGGCCACCGGACTACATTTCCCGGCATGCAAAGGGGGAGGGAGAAGCTGGGGACGCTTAACAGGAAAAAGGGAACACCTACCACTAAGCTTACACCTGACTGGCTGGTCTTGGCGCGTCACTGCCAGCTGAGGGCAGAGCTCTATCACGCAGCTCTCCTCCGAGATGGCGGCACTGTCAGTGTGTGGCGTTACCAGAAGAGGTCTCACGTGGATCGTCTTAGGGGCACCACGCAGAGAATTTTGGTCTCGATTCAGGTAAAGCGGAAGGTTGGATGGTGGGTCTCGTTCAGGGAAAGTAAGGAGAGAAACTGAGGAGGATGAAAGGACGAATTCAAAAGCGTCATGCTATTAAGACGGGACCCGGGTCCTGCGCTTGGATTATGGTTCGGAGTTCAGAAGTGTAAGCGCGGGTCTCCTGGAGTGGTGGGGCCCAGTCTAGGCCTCAATTTCCTCATCACGGAGATACCGCTCTCTTTCCCTCCCATTTCACTCATTAATTTATTAAGCAAACAGTACTGACCACGTGTTCCAGGCATCAAGTGCGGTGTCTGGAAACAAGTGACTCGTTTGGAACGAGCAACATAGAACATGAACGTGAAAGCGCTCGGTAAACTAAGTTCATTTGCGCGGTATATTTCTTCACACGGAAGATTCAGAAACGAAGTGTGGCCTCATTTTGTTCATTTGTTCATTCATTGATTCACTCAACAGATAGTTATTAAACGCCAGGACTGGGCCAGCATTTCCCTAAGTAGTTTACAGTAGCGAAACAAAGTCCCTTCTCAGAGCCCTGACATGGGGAAACTGAGGCTCCATGGAGAGGAAGTATTTTGCCAAAAGCAGGTTAATGGCAGAGCTGGAACCAGAACCCAGGTCTTTGACGCCTCCCCATCTCCTGCTTTTCCCACAGCACCATGTGGAACATTTTGAAGGTAAATCTGTTTGACTCACAGTGTTAGGACATCAAAACTTGTGGGAACCTCAGGGAGCAATTTATGCCCTCAGGTTTCAAGCAAAAACTCTTTCCACCCGGAAGGATTTTTGTCATCTGTTCATGGATTTATTAGCTTCCCCTCTTTTTTGGTTAGTAGTGTTATCTCAGATCTTCTTCAGGTTTGTTTCATTCACTCATTCATCACAAATTTATAGAGTGTCTGCTAAATGTCAGCTGTTTAGGTGTTAGGGATACAGTTGTTCATAAGTCAGACCAAATATTTGTCTTCATAGAGCATATATTCTGATGGAGGCGAAAAAACGTAGGATATAATTTCAGCAAGTGGTAAATTATGTAGAAAACTAGAGCAGTGTACAAGATTACTGAGATGGAAGGAATGGATACATTTCATTCTGATGAAATGTGACTGGAGTAGTTTGAGGAGAAAATGGGAGGTGATGAAGTAGACATTATAAATGTAGACAACTCTTTGGGAAACTGGATAGGAACATGGAGTCTAGGGGGTATTTTTGTTTTTCTTTGAAGATGGGAGATTTTTATAGCAGCATATTGTGTGCCCTGGGAATACTGTAGTAGGTAGAGAGAAATTGATAAAGAATTGATGCAGAATGAGGGCTAAATTGCTGGAAGAGTCTTTGAGTAGGCAAAGGGAAATAGTGCTACAAACCATATTCATGGCCAGACATCTTTTCTTTCTTTTTTTTTCCAATGCCTCTAATTTCTGTAAGGACGACCAATCCCAGTCCTTGGAAAACAAGGGTCAGGTCATGAACTGATATTTCAGTAAGCCCTGAGGTAGTGTTATCAGGTAGATTTCCTAACATTGGCCCATGTACTCAGTAGTAGTTATTCAAGCAGTTTTCAAAGGACCCCAAATCAATAAAACAGGTCTTTATAATAAATAAAACAGGAAGTATAATTTGGTACAGTGGTTCTTAACCAGGGATAATTTTGCCCATCTGGACATTTGGCAATGACATTTGGTTATGACTTGAGGACAGGAATGCTATGGCATTTACCCTACTCTGGATAGAGGCCAAGGATGCTGCTGGGCATCTTACAATGAACATCATAGTCCCCTACAACAAAGAATTATCTGGTCCAAAATGTCAGTGTTTGGGCTCAGAAACCCTGATCTGGTAAGAGAAGTAGATTGTAAAAAAATTAAAACTCAGGTAGGATGTGATACGCTGTTAAAGCAATATAAAGTGCTATAGTAGATCAGAGGAATTTACAGTTATATTTGGGGAAATCGAGTAAAGCTTCTTGGAAGAGAAAAGTTCTGTTCTAGGATTTAAAGTAAGATTCTGTAGGTGAAGGGGCGCCTGGGTGGCTCAGTCGTTAAGCATCTGCCTTCGGCTCAGGTCATGATCCCGGGGTCCTGGGATTGAGCCCCGCATGAGCAGGGAGCCCGCTTCTCTCTCTCCCACCCACTCCCACTTCTTGTGTTCCCTCTCTCACTGTCTCTCTGTCAAATAAATAAAATCTTTAAAAAGAAAATATTCTATAGGTGAAGATGAAAGCTAGGCATTTCCAATAGGGTATAACTTGAGGTAACACATGACACCAGGAAAGAGGGAAACAGAATGTAGTAGTTTAGTTTGGGTAGGGCATAGAGTGTATATAGGAGATTAGTAGGAGATGAGGTTAGAGAGGTAGGATTGGGTTTAGAAACGGAATTCCAGTCAAATGATTTACCTCTTCCTGTTCTTGGAATTCTTAGAGCATGTAAAATCTGTAATTTTCTTTTCTGTGTGTACCAGCCCAATTCAGTTACAAGCTTCCAAAGGCAGACACCTATCTTATTCTCTCCACAGTGCCTGGAAAAGTAGTCAGTGTGCATATTATTTATTGATTTAGATACATAGGTAAGGTTGGGTCTGGTGTTCGTCAGCTTGTCACCTACATTAGTGCAGTTAACCAAAGATTCACATATTTGTTTTTGATCATTCCAGAAAAGAGAAAAAGCCAGTGGTGGCTGAGACAGTAGAAGAGGTGAAGAAAGAACCTGTTTTGGTGTGTCCACCCTTACGAAGCCGAACATACGTACCACCTGAAGATCTCCAGAGTCGTGTGGAATCTTGTGTGAAAGAAATTTTTGGCTCATCTGTTCCTAGCAATTGGCAGGATGTGTCCCTGGAAGATGGTCATCTGAAATTCGGTTTGTTGGCACGTTTAGCTGATGACTTGGGCCATGCAGTGCCCAACTCCAGGCTTCACCAGATGTGTAGGGTCAGAGATGTTCTTGATTTCTATAATGTGCCTATCTATGATAGATCTAAATTTGATGAACTTATTGCCAGTAATCTGCCTCCCAATTTAAAAATCACTTGGGGTTACTGAGCAGTTCAGAAGAGGAAATGTTGAAATCATTTTGTCCTGAGCAAGGGGTTGGTTATTAGATTTGATACTTTACCATGTAAAATGATCAGAACTGTTCTCTAAACCCACTTTTTCTGTGGAAGAATTAACAGCAGGATTTTCTTTTTTCACATTTGCTGAAATTTTGTTGTTGTTTTTTTAATGGAATCAGATCATTAATCATGTATGAAAATTTCCTTCTCTGGAGGACACAGTAATTAAACTTGTTCTTTAGATATGAGGCTATTATATGTTCAGACGTGACCTTTATTCTTCATAGGCATAAAATAATAGATGCGAAAACATGTTTTAATCCTGTTAGGACTCTTAAATCTAAGGTGGTATTATGTATAGTACAAATACAAATAGGAAACTTGGATAAAAGAAATGTAAAAATCTTTGTTGTTTATTATAGCAAGTTGTTTCTTTCACTGCTTTACTACACAAGTAGAAATAGTAGAAAATGATAGTGTTCATTCTAGATTAATCTCTTTTGGAATTAAAGTACATTTTTTGAAGAGTGTTGTGTGTTGGGCGCCTGGGTGGCTCAGTTGATTAAGCGACTGCCTTCGGCTCAGGTCATGATCCTGGAGTCCCTGGATCGAGTCCCGCATCGGGCTCCCTGCTCAGCAGGAGTCTGCTTCTCCCTCTGACCCTCCCCCCTCTCATGTGCTTGCTCTCTCTCATTCTCTCTCTCTCAAATAAATAAATAAAAAATCTTAAAAAAAAAAAGAGTGTTGTGTGTTTTTGATGTTTTTAAAGGTGAAATTTGCTTCTCTGCCTTGTCATTTCCTTAATTTAAGTATTATAAATGAAAAAAATTAGAGTATATGCCAACTGTGAAGTGCTGTGACTTTCTTTAAATAAGAGATATGCCAGATTCTATGTCTAAGTGAATACTCTCTTTAAAAGAGATGATTATTTCAACCTTTTATCTTTTCTGTCACTTTTTTTTGAGAGAGAGAGAGGGGGCATGCACTCGAGTGGGGCAGGGGGCAGGGTGCAGAGGGAGAGGGAGAGAAAATCTTAAGCAGGCTTCACACTCAGCGTGGAGCCATGATGCAGGGCTCAATCTCATGACCTGAACTGAAATCAGGAGTTGGCCACTTAACTGAGTAACTCAGGCGCCCCCTTTTCTGTAACTTTAAAAGTGGTTTTGAATACCTATGGATGTCCACTAGGGTGGTATTTGTAGACTTTGGTGTAGATACTCAATTTGTGGGAATTACTCAAATAGCTAGTTACCAGATAGTTCTGAACTACAGATGTTAAATGAGGAAGTGATTAAATTAGGAATTATTTTTGTTTAGACTTTAGATATGGCTAGAGAGTAGTAAGACGGAGAAGGAATTTCGTGTATATTATCCTATTTAATAGTTCTGGAAGAAAAGTGATAGTTTTTATACAAAGGAAATTGCATGTATTCTCTTTTCCAGGGTGACTACTTTGAAGAGGGCAAAAATCAGGTGGGTGTATAAATTCTGGCATATTAATAAAATCGGTTACATTGTAGTTGCACCCTATAAATGTCATCAGCAGACAATCAGATTTTTAATAATCTGTACATTAAAGAACTTAAGAAGTTTCTGAAGTCCTGGAGCTTAAATATCAGGGCTGATACATTCCTTCTATGTGAGAAGGTTTCAGTATGGAAATAGTTGAATTTAACTTACAGGATTTGATTATCTCATTTCCCACACAACTTTTACTTCTGATCTGGAAACACAGAAAAATGTGCAAAGGGCATGATGGAAGTAATAGATGGTAAAGGGAATGTGGAAAAACACTTGGTTTCACCTGGAGAACTGCAAAACCAGGCTTCATATGGGTGTAAAGGCAGAAGAAATTACTTCTTTGTAACCTGGAGCAGTGTTTCTCAAAATTTAATGCGCATATGAATTACTTGGAGATCTTTTTAAAATGCAGATTCTGATTACATAGGTCAAGAGTGGGTCCTGAGCTTCTGTATGTCTAAAAAGCTCCTAGGCAATGCTGTTCATGTTTTGGGTAACATGGCCCTAGACCCTAGTATTAAAGTGGGAAAGTACCATCCCTGAAGCAGCGGTCCTGGAAAGTTGAGCTAGTGGACAAGATAAACTGCACATCCATCAATAACTAGAAGGTGTCACTGTTTGACAGTCCAATACAATAAATCTATCAGAATAATGAGCTTTAGTTTTCCTGAAAAGGTTACATTGGGTTTGCTAAGTTGTTTACTGAGGTAACCAAGCATGGTGTAATTATAAATCGTTTACATTTAAAAAAATTAAGTGATTGCTGTATAAAAGAGTTCTCAATTATTGTTAGCTGGGCCTTTGAACTCAGTAAATATACTTACATAAAACCTGGTAATTAAATATTCAGGGTTGGGGCGCCTGGGTGGCTCAGTCGTTAAGTGTCTGCCTTCAGCTCAGGTCATGATCTCAGGGTTCTGGGATCGAGCCCCTCATTGGGCTCCCCGCTCAGCGGGAAGCCTGCTTCTCCCTCTCCCACTCCCCCTGCTTGTGTTCCCTCTCTCGCTGTGTCTCTCTCTATCAAATAAATAAATAAAATCTTTAAATTAAAATATTCAGGGTTAATAGAAATAGATTTGCACAGACAGTATGTATTTTAAGCCACATAAATAGACTTCTTTTTTATTTTAACATCATTTTTCTGATTTTTTTTTTTTTTTTTTTTTTAGA